>NC_133548.1:4565454-4868484 GCF_048773025.1 Camelus bactrianus
TACCCAGATGTCTCGAGTTTTTGAGTGGAATCAAAATAGAAGTAATTGCCATCTGTGTGAACTACCATCAATTACATTTCTGGGAAAGCTTTATAAGTTTCATTTGTGGTCATCATTAGGGGAAACAAACAAACAAAAAAAGTCACTTTATCACAGAGTCACTAAGAAGCCACTCACACACTCAAGGCACTCAGTGTGCACCGTCATGCTGTCTTCACAAACGGACACCCAACATTCTCATGCTTCTGACTACTTGTCAAAAGAAGAAATGGAAGTATATTAAAAAACTGAGATGTGAGGCACTCAGAAAGAAGAGGTCAAGTTAAGCATATTCATTAATGTGTAAGTCAGTGTTAAGTCAGCAAGCACTTGAATGCTTAATGTTTAAAATATATTCTCTTATAGAGCCTGGACTTAAGGCACAACTCAGAACACTGAAGGAACAAAATTACCGGGGGATCATCTCAGGAGGATGATCAGCCCTAATACTTACCTTTTGGAAAACAATATTTACCTGTTCTGGTTTTCTGCTGATAAGAATACTTAGCACCTTGCTGAAGAAACTGGCAAGTAGTGGGTTCAAAGGGGAATCGTTTAGGAGGAAGCTATACAATTTCATTAGCAAGGATTCATCTTCTCCCAGTCTATCATTCATTTGGGAGACATCAGAAGTGAGCAACTCACAAGATATATTTGGATACCTAGAAGAACAGGATACTTACATCATCATCTATATTAACAGTTTAATTACATAAAGTAAAACACAAATCAGAAAAACTTCCTAAAACTTGCGAAAAATTAAAAAACCATCTTCTGGGGATGAGAAAATAATTCCAATCTATTCTGTCCAATCTCTACATTAAAGTGAATTTTATTGTGTGTCTAAAAAAATGGTTTCTAAACCCACTTTTAATAGGAATACATTTCCCCAAAGAAAACCAGAGCACACCGAGGACTCAGAGTCCAGGGAGTCGTGTTGCAGGGCGCGGCCTCCTCAGCTGGGGGGGATGCCGCAGTCAGAGCCCGGAGCCACAGCCCGCGGCGGCCTCCTCTGGCGGGGAAAGCGGCACAGTCTGCGGGCCGCCACCACAGCGGCCGCGGGCTTCCAGCAACCCGCACCACACACAGCGCCCTGCAGCCGCTCAGGACACACCCAAGTCCCTGGACTGGCTGCTACAGTCCCAGAGGGGTTGTAAACGGTACCAGAAAGTTCTTCTGGGGGGCTTATCAAGTGTTCAGTCTACATTACATCTTAAAAGATTCTACACATTCCAGTATACTGAAGTGGAGAACAGGACAGCAGCCTGAGTCACCCAGTGGGAAAGCTGTGTATAAAACATGCGCTTTCCACACCAGCCTTCCAGGCTCTTCCGGGGATCCGTCCATCATCAGATCTCCCTGCTGTGGGACAGTCCTCTTCTACAAACCCCACAGCCCTAGAAATACCTGCACCCCGAAAGCACATTTACCTCTGAGCACCAGGGCGCTCGCTCTCTCTGAAAAAGAGGCAGTAGACCCATTTTCTCCACTCACTTCTTTTACCACAAATGACTTTTCATCTGTTTCCAACAACAACAACGGGCCCCCCCCAAGGATGTCCAGACTACACTCTCCCCGACCCACAGTTCACTTCTCTGCTCTCTATTCCTCCCTTTCGAGCAGCCAGGATCCAGAACCAACTAGTCATCAGGGTGGCAAGCTCAAATGCTAACAGGGAGGTGACAAAACAGCCCCGAGGGGCTATACAACGCAGGAGACTGTGGGCTAGAACCCAGGCAACAGCCCTCCAGGCGTCCCAGATAAGCAAGTGGCTGCCTGTTTGGAGATCCCTGGCTTGAGAAGCAACTGGCAACAGAGCACAAAGCTGCAGAACCTAGAGGACCTGCTGTTTGGTCGGAAGACTGAACAGTATGAGAACATCCCCAAATGAACCTTTGTAGGGAGGAAAAAACTGAAAAGACAGGCAACAGAACTGGCAGTTGTGAGGGCATGAAGATCACATTATCAAATAGTTGTCTTCTAGAGGCTTCTGGCTCAGCCAAATTAAAGTCTCCCTCGCTATATAGAACATATGGGCTCAAAGATGCCATAACATAAAGTCACCATTATGCCAGGGGCAGGATTATGCAGTGGTTACAGGTGTGGCTTCTGGAGTCACACCATCCAGCTTTCTAGAACCTACCTCCACCACTTATAAGCTCTGTGACCTTAGGCAAGTTACTTAACTTCTCTGGGCCTCAGTTTCCAAGAACGCAGTATTAAGACAATAGTCCTTACCTCACAGGGGAGGAGAATACACACAAAATACTGAGGGAAAAAAAGGCCTGAAATAAATACATGCTAGCTGTTTTAATTCTGCTTTATTTTGTACTTCATAAAACTGCAGAAATACTGCTATGCTGGGGGGAGGGTATTGTCTGAACTGCCCCAATTTCAAAGTTGCTGGCAAAGGATTGGTAAAAGGTAGGAGACCTCAACCCTGACTGTAAACCCAGTGTATAGAGAGTATTCTCAAAATTCTGACGCAAGGTCCAGTGGAGGGCACAGGTATCTTTTTAAATTTTCATGAATTTTTCACCGTTTTCCATGGATGACTTGGAGGCAGGATCTAGCTGAAGAAGAAGGCATATCCAGCCCAGGCACTGATACAAAAGGCTCCAAGTTCTGGTTGAGAACAGGCTGGACTACTCTCGCTCTCCCTCCCTACTCCTTAAGATTAAACCAGCTTCTCAAACACCCAGAGACTTCCTCTACTCCACCTCTCAGCAAGGCCATCCCCACCCCCAACTCTTTGACCTTGACTGTCCTGTCCTAGAACACAGAACTAATCAGAAGAGAGCCCAGTGCAACTGCATCCCTGACCTGCATCTGGGCCCCTTCCTCCTGCTGCACAGGAGCCATCCTTGCTCCTAAAGCCACCGCAGCTTGATGGCTGGCACTCCCTTCACCGACTCAAGCACAGCATGTCACCAAATCACCGAATCTCCCGCTCACAGCACATAAACCCCCAATGCTTCCTCTATCTAGGAAAAAACCAAACAGCACTCCTCTGCTGACTCTGCACCTGCCTGTAGCTCCCACTTTCTCTCTCTGCTCCTTTTCTAGGAAACTACTTGCAAGAGCTCCCTGCTCTGTCTCTAATTCTTCCTCAAAAGCATTTCAGCCGGCTTCCGGGTCTACTACTCCAAGGAACCTGCACTGACAGGGCCCATGTGCTCCAAGTGGCAAATGCTGGCATTCACTTGGCCTGCCAGCAGCAGCCCCTGACCCCTGTCCCGTCCCTCCCCCTGAAGCCTGTCTTCCCTTGATGTTCAGGGTGGCAGCCCTTCAGCAGGAACCATGACCCAACCAACAGCATCTCTGACTTCGAATTTACAATACTACTTAAGGACCTATTTTCAAAGTCCTGTTAGTTCAAATTTCTGTCAAATTATTTAAAACTGAGGTATCTGTTATTAAAAGGCTACCGTAAAACGACAGACCGTTACTACTTGTATGTGATCACTGATTTAAGTTAAAACAGTGATGAGATCAATCACAAGTGTGACTAACAGTTACGAAGTTCACAAAGTGCAGCAGTCACTCCATAAACTACAAACACTAGCCTAAATTTCCTTAGATGCCTAGAGTCAACTCTAACCCTAAAAGCTTTTCAGATCCCATATGAAAAATCCCTCTCTGCGAGTCCAGCCAGAAGTGCAGCAAAGAACTGCTCTGCTCAGCTCAAGTCATGCTCCCTCAAAATGGTGCCAACCAGAAGGCTGTACGTCCAGGGAAACACACCTGCTCTCATAACCTCAAAGGTAGCGCACACACACAAAAACCGCTGGCATGGCACTACAACAAACGCCACAGCTACTTTCTGGTAGAATCTGCACTTTCCATAAGGTGTGACTGCTCTTCCCAGTTAAAGAAGTAATAGCTTCATTCAGTATGTGAGAACACAGACCCAAGAAGGCTAAGTCTCTTGCTCAAGTTCTCAGAGCCTCTACGAAGAGAGGGCTGCACCCGCCCAGGTGGGTCTGATGCAAAGCCCACACCATAGTGCCTCCTGCCCAGATAAGCCCCACAGCAAGCAGCACCCGCACATGCGGGTCCACTGGGAAGGGAATTCCAAAACAGCAAAGCAGCTGTCTTTTGGAGGATGAGAGTACACTAGTATTTCTGCTGCCAAATTTCTTTCCTCTCCTTTCGTAAGGCTCTGATCTCTAAGTGGAGACTTGCTGAATACTAGTTGTCAACCGTAATGGCTGGATAAGAACAGGGCTTCCTTGAGGATCCAAGCCACCAACAACTTGAAAGCATTCACAAGTATTATTTCTCTGACAGCAAAATTCTCCCCACAAAGAAATGAAAAGATACCTGAAAGGAGGGACAGACTAGGGGAGAAAAGGCAAAGGAGAATCTACTAAAAGCCATAATTCTTCCTAGTCCATTAAGCTTATTTAACACATAATCAATCACTTTCTGTTCCTGAATTGGTTCTATTTTCAGGTGGGGAGGGGAGCCAAATATTTCAATAGAGTTGAAGATCGAAAAATAATTAACTGAAACCCCAATACTTTAAATACATAAGAGTATTTATTCACAAAGAATTTCCAGGGGTCTGAATGCAAAGTGTTAGAAGCTGATGAAACTAGTGATGGAGACAGAGCCACTGTAGGTACCCAAGGTGTTCGCTGCTCAAATTTAGCTATGCTGATGTTCACCAAAATCCATACCCTTATTTTCAGTTAGCAAAAGGTCAGAATTTATTCTATCAGCAAAGCCATTCATAAAGCAAGCTCTGGCTTAGATGTGCCATGTGATCTTGGGTAGTCACATAATCACTCTCTTCCTATTTGTAAAGAAGAGAAAATACTTACTTGGATCGTCCTCCTATTTTAAGACACTTCATCACTGTTTATAATGCAATTCACCCTTAGACAAAACACTCTGGTGAAATTTAGAACACTCATTTCTCAAATCCTGTGACTTCACTGGACTTAGTTCTAGAATAGGTTGTTTGCTCCCTGAGCCTCGCGCCCCTAAGCACGTTAACGTTCTGCAACTGTCTAGGGCAGCCCTGCAGAGCTGCTGGCCAACAAGAATGACCAGGTTCTACCCCCACTTTGCTTTAGTCCCACCCTAAACAGAAGACTGAATTTTCTTACTTGTATCTGATCTTTTCATCCATGTCTTGAGGTGGTTCTTCTATAATGAATGAGACTAAATCTTCCAGACATTCTGCTTTTAACAGAAACTCTATAAGTTTGCGGTTCTGAGCTTTACATTCCTGTAGGACGTCTTCCTCATCCATTAACTCCTTCAGGGTTACATCTTCTCTTTCTAGAAGTGTGTCTATGTGGGATGATGAGTGAAGATCAAATTTCCAAAACATGCTGGTCTAAACAAAATGCAAAGAGTATTTCAAATAAAATTTCAACATCACATATTAATTTTTCAAATTTCCATTTAGTTTTAGTCTGAAATGCAAACTTGGGTCACATAAGAAAAACAAGTTTCATACTGAATCTATAAAACACTTTCTAAATAAGTAAAATTGGCAAGATTTTTCCCTTCTTAGAAAAGAAAATATTTTTATTGATAACAAAAAATTTTACTTGAAAATGCTGAAAGAAGAAAGCTAAAACTGGGGATGATTTTAGCCTATAAAATTAATCCATCCATATGTAGCTAAGAATTTAATGCTGGGAAAAAGGAAGAAAATAAACCCTTTCTTGAGGGTGAAAAACACATTCTTACATAAAACTAATATCTGCAGCAATAAATGACAAGCACTGAGATATTCTTTAGAATGCTAAAAAGTTAAATAAATAACCACCACGAACCAGCACTTTTAGCCACTGAGTACTTTCACAGCTGAAAATCTGAAAGCCATAAAATGGTAAAAAACCTATGCCATTCTTAACAAAGAAAACTAAAGACTGAAATAGCAAAATCACTTTAAAGAACAATTATTCACCTTGTCTTCAGTCTTCTACCTTGTCTTCAAACTTGATCATGGAAAATTCAATACTAGGATGACTACAGACTGACAATATAGTTCACTTATCTTAAATACTTCTGCAAAGTCACTGACTGAAAAGCTACTAGGGGTATTCAAATACCTTCCCACACACCCCAGCTTTATCAGATCAGTATGCACTTATTTTGATCTGTAACACAAATTTCTGATAATCTAATAGTCTCTCCACCTGAAGTCAGAAAACTGGACATAGTTAATAATTTAGCCATAAGTCTTTTTAAATTAGGTCTCATCTAAAGTGGCATGGTCTATTTTTTTTTTTTTTTGGTAATCCTACATATAAAGGCAAGGTATACTTAATAATACTAATAAATCACAAAAGCAAATTTGATATTGAGCCCTTACTATTGATTAATTATAAATAAGATAAACACTTATACCCATCAAGTGAAAACTATGAATGTCTACTTCTAAAATATGGATTGAGATATAATCATTCATATCTGTCTCAAATAAAAACAGACTTCCAAAATGTTAGCCTTATAAAGGTAACTTATTACATACTGGATATACAGGAAAAAATTGATAATTAGTAGTCATGAAATAACAGCAGGCGCTGGCAAACTATGGCCCACCGACCAAATCAAGCCCACAGCCTGCAAGCTAAGAATGGTTTTGATGGCTTTTAAAGGGCTATTTAAGGAAAAGAGAAGAATATGCAACAGTGACCATATGTGGCCTGCACATTTACTATCTGGTCCTTTACAGAAAAAGTTTAGCGTCCCTTGCTCAAGAGGAAAGAGTACCCACTAACACTAACATTCCTTTCTGCTATCTCTGCACCCACACAGGCACCTACCCCCCAGCCCTCACCGCCTGCCTGGAGGGATGCAGCCACGTGGTGCCAGGCGGGACTGTCTACCAGACCCATTCTCCCTCATGCACTCACCTAGACCACGTACCTAACTTCTTGGGCAGGTAAGTATGACCACGTGACAAAGTTTTTTCCAATAGGCTGTGAGCCATAAAAACTTTCATGAGCTCTCCCCTGCATGTGGCTGGATGCTGATGACAAAAAGGGCCCTAAGGGACAGAAGAGCTGAAAAATGGAAGGTGCCTCCATCCCCAGGTCACCATGTGTAAGAAAGCTGCCTGCTGACCTGAGAGGCTGCCCTGGGCTGTGTTACGATGAGCCGTCCCAACCTGGACCGGGTGCTCCAGCAGGATGGCCTACCTGACCAACCAGCTCCTCTGATCTCCCGAGCCCACAACTTCTTGTTTTATTATACTTTTTTAAACACAAGAAAAGGAATTCTTGAGCAACTATCTTTTAAAATGCCAAACTCCTTTTACTTTCCACTATCCTAAATCAGAATAGCACCTTTTTAAATCAGAACACTTTGAAATATACATTTCCACAGTACATTTTCTTTAAATTGGGTAGGTGTACTACAAACTTAAAAATAAAATATAACCACAGTAGACTCCGTAAGCAAACATTATGTATTTTATCTTTTAGCCAAACAGCAAACTGGACTGAAAACGAACAGCACTAGTAAATTAGTTACCTCTGGCCTGGCCCTAACTTGTGCCCTCTGAAGTAGAATCAAGCTAGGTATGAACTAACAGTTTCAAAGTTCAACTGCCCAGGGCCAGGAGGTAGAATGGAGTTCTTTTAATACTGTAACTACTCTAAGATACTCAGAAAAACTGAAAAAAGTCAGAACGTCAACAGCTCATTTTTAGTAAACACAAATACACTTTAAAACTGCTACCCTAGCTGCACTCAGAAGGATTTAGAGATAAGAGGAAATACAATTTTTTACAAACCAAATTATAGCCTTTTAAATCAATATTGACAAAGGGGGAAAACGATAAAACCAGAACTATCCTCCACCTTTCTGCAAAATCCTAGAGTTATTTTGCAAATTGGATTAGGCAGCCTGAAAATAGGGTTTTCTCCAAAAGAGCTGAAGAAGACGTGGGAGGAGTTAACCGTTACTTGGTACCACGGAGGTGACAACCTCTGCTATGCTCTGCCTTCCCCACAAGTGTAAATTACCACCATATATGCACAAGATAGAATCAAAGGATCCACAAATTTACTCATCTTAGATCAACTGTTTTAATTAAAGGTCCTCCGAAATTAACTAAAATACCTTCCTTCTTGGAAGCAAAATCTGGGCCACAGTACTTTTATTTCAAAAGCAGTCAAGCAGAGTCACTTTGTTTCTGAAAGAAAAGGTGCTACCTTGTCTCTCTGACACAGGAACTGGTATGGGGATGTGGTTAAATCATTTGCAGCAGGTATGAGAAGGCCTGTCCCTCCGTGGAATATGCCCTCTGTAGATTACGCCAAGGCCCTGCTGGTAGAGCATATCCCACAAGGCCCAACTGTGGTTTATGTAAACCACCTACAACCAATAAACATCATTTTCTCCTCAACTCTTGGTAGGACTATTACGCATCTAAACAGACCTGAATTCCAATGCCAGCTCCTCTACTGGCTGGTCCTGCATCCTCAGGAAAACTACCTCCCCTCTCTAGCCTCAATACTCTCACCAAGTAAATGGGCTGTGAGTAGCTGATGAGAAAGGCCCGGTCTCGTAGCTGGAACGCACAGGCACTCGGCAACTGGAACCTCCTGTGCAATAAACACATCGGAGTCGGCAAGCTGTAAACCACGCCTCCCCACACTTTTCATGGGCATGGAAACACCTAGGGGTCTGATTAAAACACAGTCTCACGCTCTGATTCAGGAAAGCAGGGATCAGGCCCAGACTGTGCATCTCTAGCAAGTTCCCAGATGCTGTTGTCCTGGGCTTAAACCACTGCTGATCATTTGTAATAAACTGCAGTAAGTATATTCAAAATAATTACATAACCATGAGAAATAGAGGAAAAGCATACCATGCAAACACATGACTGTGTTATTTATTTCAGAAGCTCCCTGTGGATAAACTGACATTAGTGGGTTTTCTTTCAATGTGACAGAAGCAGAGCAGAACATATCACTTTCCAACAGGAGCCCAGAAGAAATGACACCATGAACACACTGAAAAACAAACCACTGGAACTCTGGAGAGAGAAACCGCTGATGGTCATACCAAAAATGAGCAGGAAACTGGAAATGACAAGGAAGAACTTCGATGAATTTAAAATTCAAAATCCCCTACTCCTAACTCTGCCTAAATTTGGCAATTTTCTATCCAAGTAGGATAAACGGTGTTCTGCAAAACCCCAAGTCTACACACTGCTATCCCAACTGTGATATCCAGGACTGGCTGGGCCCAGGGCAAAAGATTCAAAGATTCAAAAAAAGATTCAAAGATTATGAAGAATCTCAGGACAGCAATGTTAAGCATTCAAGCCAATGTGTCTGGGCGTGGGGACCCCACAAGACGGCATGGCCGCGCGCGCACCCAGGAAGCCAGCTGAATGTATCCATACCATTCTATAACCTGCCCCACTGGAATCCCCAGACCCCATGTCCTACGTGAATACTTCCTCTCATGCTCCAGTCTTGCAGTAACCTGTGTAACATGCTTCCAGTTTAAACAGCTGCAGTTACCTAAAGTAAGGAGCACAAACTACAGAAACAAGAAGCCACTGCTTCCACCTAAGAGAACACGTGGGAAACACTTTAAGACAACAAAATGTATTATAAATTTTTAATACTATTTCTTTAAAATGTGCCATGAAGGGAATATCTGTAATAAAGATTTTTTCATGACCTTATACAAAAGCATGCAAACACACTGCCCGAGTTCAAATTCCTACACACCTCAAGTCCGCCTGCAGCACTGCCTCGAGGCCTCCTCTCACCACTGTTGGAACCGCACTGGCTCCACCCATCGCCCAAGCTGGCGCTGACAGAAATCACACTCGAGGCACCATGTGAGCCACATGTAAGTTTAAATTTTCTAGTAGCCACACCAAAAAGTAAAAAGGAAACTAGCGAAATTAATTTTAAGTGTGTATTTAACCTCATACATCTAAACATCATTACTTCAACATGTAATTCTTTAGATACTAGTCTTCAAAATCTGGGTGCTCTGACATTTTATAGCACGTGGCAATTTGCGCCAGCCACTTTTCAAGTGCTCAAGAGTCACATGTGGCCATGACAGCTCTAATTATATGATTGCTACAATTATGATGCCAAGTTTCTCTCCTGGTACTAAAATAGCCTCCCCATCTCCTTCCACAGCCAAAGTCAGGAGTTAATCATCATCTTTCCCACACAAGAGTCGACACGGAGTGAGTGGGGAGAGGTTACGGGCCATGTTTCCTTCCTTCTAAAATATAAACATACATGAGAAACATGTTTATTCTTGTGTATATGTTGGACATTCGTCAGTTTAAAAAAATAGGTCACAAAAATACTAGAACTGGTTTTTAGCCTCTAATATCTAGGAATATATATAGAAATAGAAGATAAGTTTTCAAATTCTTCACTTTGTGATAACGGAGAAGGCTACATCTTAAAATCAGGAGGGCCACAAGTGGCTCACTACTGGTATAGACATACTTGGCCAAATTTTGAAACAGGTGCATGTCTCTGGGAATTTATTTCATTTTCTAAGTTACTGCAAAACTATTATGAAGAAGAAAAAAAATGCCTAGGTCACTTAAGCATGTTGGGAAACAGTGATGTTTGATTAATGTAAAAACAAACAAACAAAAAAACTAAACTCCCCCCTTCTTCTGGAGAACACTGAGTCCTCACAGTCTCCATTTAGATTCAAAACCACCTGCTTATTCCACGAGCAGCAGACATGTTTACCCCAAACCTCTGGCTGAGTTTATGAGCAGCCTGAGAACAAGATGTATTGAGCAAACTGAGCTGCTGAAAGGCTGTTCTTACTGGCTCACCTACTCCTGCCAGTGTCCAGACACCTGGAGTCTCAGGACCCCTGGGCTTGGATTCAGGTATGCAGGGAACTTAGCTGGGCAGCATCTGACAAGACCCAAATGGGGAACTGTTGAGCCCAAGAGGGGTTGGTGGTTGCTCACTCACTGAAAGCAGTACACCACTAGGAAGGGGACAGAGAGGAAAGAATCTATAAATAGTAAAAGGCAGAGCCACTCTAAAGGGAGATCACCTCTGTGCTATAAGTTAACGATAAACTATTCCCCCTAACAGCAAAGCTCAAAGCCTAGGAGAACATTATAATTTTCACACGAAGAGGCAGAACATGGAACACAGAGAAGAAATAACTGCTGGCCTTTGCAGGCAGTTCTCTTTAAGTACTATGGAAAATGATCACAAAGGCCCGGGAAGCCTACCCGGTATCTGCTTCTCCATTCTTAGTAAAGGTATCCATTTCACTCAGTCACCCCCTCACCCCCACCCAAAGGCTGGACTAATCAAATCAAGTATCAGAGTGTCTATTATAGATAACAAATTTCTTTAGAGTAAAGGGCAGTACAAACCCAGAGACAGTGTCATTGTATTTGCTCTGCAATTGCTTCTTCCGAAGAACATGTTAAAAGCAATCAACTTTCTACCACCCAGACATTACAGACTCTTTCCCAGTTTTAATATGAAACTTATTTGCTATTTCAGTTTTTCTTGAGAATAGTAAATAAGAGTCAAATCCATTTACTGTGCACTATATTAACCAACAGGTACTTTCAAAGCACTAATACACACTGTATCGACGAACGCAGAAGTAATACGATAAATGGTGCCTGCCCCCAAAGAACACAGTAACACTAAGAGAAAACACAGAAAACGAAAGGCAAACTCCAAGCTTGTTCTGTAGAAAGGGAGCTCAATGGAGGGGAGACTGGCCAGAAAACACTTCATTACACACAAGGCCTGAGCTAGGCCTTGAAAAATAGGTAAGGTTCATTAGGTGATTTGGAAGCAAGCAGTATTCTGGGCCAGAAGTAAGCCTGCAAGCACAGGCGACAGGTAGACCCAGTAGCTTCAGGAAATTCACAGCAGGGAGACGGTCCTGATGACAAGAAGAAAGAGCCTTTGGGAGGGCACTAGGAAACGGTCAGGCAACACAAGGCCACATCTCAAACAGCCATGCGTGAGTGCACAGTGGAGCAGCGCAGGCTTGCTGCAGGAGCAAAGAGGACCCAGTGAGTTCTAACTGCAACAGACGTACATTCAAATAGCTATAGCAAAGACGAAACAAAGTATACAGAAAGAAATGATTCTGAATAGAAGTAGGAGGGAACAACATTGAGGAGATGAAATTTAAGCTGTGGCAAGCCCATTTTCAATGGACATACTCCCACAGAGGCCAAGAGAGGGAAGAGGTCTAACTAAACCTGTTCTAGGAATGGCCACATATTTGAACAGGACTGAAATGCAGGATAGGGAAGGGAGTGCTGGGGACAAGAGCACCAGGGAGGGACACTGCAGGTACCACACGCCAGACTAAGACATGAACAGTGGAGTCAGGTAAGGCAAGACAAACAGCAACAAGATCAGACCTACGGTCTGCATACTGTCAGAAACGTGAACGAGGGGCTGGAGAGGGATGGGCCACAGAAAGAGATCCAGAGACCATTTTAAGGACTCACAGAAGACGGTGAGACCCTGCAACAGCCTCTATTTTGAAAATTATTATTCCCTGACAGATTTCACATTGAATTACTATCCCCCCTCCAATTTCAAACAAAATTCCTCAGAGTCTTCATGTTTTCTTCATTCCTACCTGTATTTCGGTATCAGATGATACAAATCTCTGCCTTGCCTCTAGAATTCTGAGCTACCTGGGAAATACAGGCCCTCAAAAAGCAAATGCCTACCCATGCCCTGGGGCTTACTCCAAATGCACTTCTAAGATGCTATGTACAGGGAGAGATGAGATCTTAAATCGCCCACTTCGCTTTTACATTTAAAAAGCCGCCTGCCAATCAAGAGAAAGCCAGCCTCACTTTTGTCCCGGAGTCCACACTAAAGCAAGTACATAAAGTGTTCCTCTACAAATTCTCATTATGAAAACGCAAATGTACATGAATTTGTGTGAATAATTTCCACAACTTCAAAAACGTCAATACAAGTATATGCAAAGTATGACTTATTTATACTGAGAATGAAGTTTTGTTTTTGTGCTTGTTTTTTTAAAGTGAGACTAAGGAGTTGGAAAGAAAAAGGACAAGTAATGAGGATAACACAACGGTAATCAGGTTTTCGCCAGGAGCCTTATTAGAGATCAAAGCAGTAACACAAGGAAAACCCAGCTAGATCTAAGTGTCTACTCTGTGCACGTGTGTACGCGCGCACATGCTGAAAGGGATGGCATGGGTAAGAGAGCTTGATGAAAGTCCAATCAGAAAATTCTTATGAGCTGTCAACAAATCTGACTCAAACATCACAAAGAAGTGACATGTAACTGGAGAGCAAGAGGAAACGTGATGTGATTAGAACGGCTGTTATCTGAAACACTCCAAAACAGTTTCTAATCTAAAACTACAGGGAGGTCCTATCTAGGCCAAGAATGAGGTGAAAACCGCACAGCTAGAAGAGAATTCTATACTAACACAAGGTAGGGGAAAGACTTGGAAAATCCAACTCACCCACATTTTCACAAAGTAAAAGCAAGTCATACACAGTTTTTGAGTCAACCAACTTGAAACAAGTGACAGTGGCCACTTGTGTATTCATACACCTGTTACAGACAAGATGCCCAAAGAGAACAGCCTTTCCAAATCAGATACAAACTAGACATACTGAGATCCTCTGAAAAAAGGCCAGTAAGAAACAGGCTTCAGATTAAGAATGACCTAACTATCCTGGTTAATTTGGAGTTATAACCAATTCTTTAGTAGAACACAGAAGTGGCAGGTTGTTCACAAAAATCTTTTAAAAGCACCTCCCCCAACTTCTTTTTAACCTTCAATCTTCCTTGTCCAACAAACTTCAATCCGAACATGTATGATCATAAAGCACTCAGGGCTACCTCGACAGTCCCTAGACCAGCAGTAATAAACTGGTAACCTCCAGGAAGTGCTCTCCTTCATAAATGTTTCACCAGTATGTGCAAGAAAAGGAAAAGCAGGTTCATGAACTGTTGAGCTTCTACTCAGGAACAAAAGTGCAGTGCAGCACATGAGAAGTGAGCAGTGCTCAAGGTCTCTACAGCTCCTTATGAAAAAGTCTTCAGTCTCTTCTAGCTGTTCCACAGTAACAGTAACTGTTGATACAGCAACTTTCTATTAAAGGCAGAAAAATGACTAACAGCAGCTCACAATTATTAAGTGCCTATCATATGCCAGACCCTGGGCCTGATGCTTTTAGATACATTATCTGTACCTCAAAACAACCCTTCAAGGTTTTGCTCTCATTTGCAGATGAAAAAACTAAGACTCTGAAAGGTCAGATGACCTACCAAAGACCACAGCTAGTAAATATCCTAGCCAGCTGGGACCCAAACTCAGATCTGTTGAGCTCCGAAGTCTGCACTCTTCCCATTACAGTGCATGCCACAGGACTGGTGCAGGGACAGTGGCTGAGCAAATGTCACAGCAGCAGTAATCAAGAGCACAAGCCGGTCCTAGGCCAGCCTGCAGAAGGGAAACCACAGCAGCCTAATGTAATCTTGGGACACACTCACGAATGGGAACCCCCGGTCTTCGTGTGCAGGGCAAAGAGTCACCTGACAGACAAGCCGGCTGGGCAGCTCAGCCTGAGAATGGTTGGGGACAAGGGAGCAGCTTCGCTCTGAGGGCCAGTGGCTATCAGCTGATTGGCCAGGATGCCACAGGTTTGTCAAAATGCACAGAAAACAAGAGCGAATCAGCATTCAAAAAACTGTTTGATATGATGAAACCAAGAGAAATTTACTTAACATGGATAATTGCAAAGTCCTTTTAAAATAAAGGACTGAAGTAAAATAAAAACTGAAAAATATATTGAGGGGTTGAGGGGGGGCACTAGGCCAGGCATAATAAACTGTTAAAGTGAAGAAAGAAACAAGTTCAAAGATTTTAGTTAATTATAAGCTCAACATAAAGTTATATTATGCTGTGACTAATAAGCAAGTTATCTCAGACCGCAGCCACAGATTAATCGTGTCTAGGACCACGGGAGATACTAACTCTGCTGCAGCCTTCTTCCCTGCGCAGGTCACCTCACGCCAGGCAGCTTCATACCCTGTTCTGGTGAGGATGGAGGGACTGCCCACCGCACAGCGCCCAAAGAGGACCAGGGTGGCAGAAGGACTCGCCACTTGGAGGAAAAGATAACTAGCTCTGAATATCTTAAAGCTCTTTTATACTACCATGTATAGCTCCCAAGAATAAAGAGCCAAAGAGTGAAAAGTACAGATCATTTGTGAGCAGCAGAAGCAGAAACCTGACAAAGGTGAGGAACACATCAAGGCCCTGAGGCTGGAGGCGCTCTGGCAGAGCCTGGATGATTCTCTACAAGGACAAGGGCAGAGAACTCTCCATCCTGGAGAAGAAGGCTATCCTAAGTGATCACCATGTTGTTTTATGAATTTCTTCAAAGTCTATTTGATATAAAAGGCATGGTGACATGTGGGCTGACATGGAGTCTCAACAAGAAAACAGAAAAAGGATTATGCAAACTTCCAGATGTTTAGTGAGCTGAAACCCACACAACTCCCCACTTCTCCAGAAGCTCTACTAAAACAACAACAGAGGACAAAGAAAAGGAACAGTCAATGAGAAGGCCAAAAATTTTATGAAAAGATAGAAAATGGAGAAACAATTCAGGAAGTCCAACATCTAAGTAACAGAAATTTTAGAACATATCATAATCTACCACCATCCTCTCTTATCATAAAAATGTTTTTTTCTCAGAGCATAAAGATGCGACTAACTCTTAGGACCTGCACAGGCCATCACACTGAGGGGTAAAAGATCCTTTAAGACAGTGTGAAAGTCCATGGTATCAGAGATAAAGAAGAGTATTTAAACTTTTCTAGTGAGAAAAAAAATACTTATGAAAGGACTGGAAATCAAAATGACATCAGTTTCCTCAATACTCTAGAAAAGAACATTTTCAGACATGGAAGGTCTGAAAGATTTATTTCTTCAGGAAGCTGCTGGAGAATAGGCTTCACCAAAGCACGGCAATAAGCCGTGAGGGAAGACCCAGAAAACATGAGACCAGGGCTAAGACACACCCAGAAACACAGCCGACTCCCAGAAGGGGGACACCTGCAGCTACAGAGAAAGTCAAGAGGAACCAGTCCGGAGTAACCCATGAGGCAGAGGGCTCTGGAAAGGACATGTTCAAGGAAGTGTATTGCCAGAGGTATGTTACCATGTTGAGAAGAATTTTTTAAAAATTTGGTCAGAGATTTAGGGACTAATTAACCAAAATATACAAATTTTTATTACCGATCTTAACCAAAGCTGTGCTTTAACTATGTTAGGAGATGAGAGAGGGAAAGAGCTATGCACATAAGAGCTAAACCTTCACCTTCATGGTTAGAAGTAAGACAGATTAGAAACTGCTACCTATACATATTATATGATTTAGAAATGCGGAAATAAATAAATATGAGAAACAGCTAAAAGATGAAGGTAGCAGCTCCTAGAGAGTAGATAAGGAGGGGGCAGGATAGGAAAGATGAAGGAGATGGTTGTCATTTTCTGTTATAAATCTTGTGATACCATTTGACTATTTAAACTATGCACCTATGCAGACTATGTACTGATGTATTATAAAATAAAAAAGTATGAAAAGAAAGAAAATATAACAGCACTTAGTACAATTCCTGGCACTTAGTAAGGGCTCTATAAATGCAAGCACAATCTGAAATCAAGATACCATAAAAGATTACCTAACTGGCTAAGTCATACAGAAAAATTATGAGGTGACTGCATACACTTAAGATTCCTATATACAAAAAATCAGCAAACAAAGAAATAGAAAAATCCAACCAACCAAACCAAACAACAGCAACAAAAGAGGCCCTACCCAAGGGGTTAGAGCATACCCCATGGTGGAGAAAAAGAAGAACTGGGCTCCATTAGCCAAAAAACAAACAAACAAACAAACAAAAAAAACCTACATGCGACAAGGTGCCAAGAGGTGAATGACCACTGAAAGGGAATTCTCCTTGTCAGGATTTATACAGAATAACATGGAGATAAAAGCTTGACAAGTCAGAAGATTTAGATGAGAACCTCTATATTAAGAGCTGGCACTTGACTGTGTAAGCAGAAGGGGGTGTTGAGGAGAGTCATTCACAAAGGGGTGGAGGTGGAAGAGACCACATACAAAGTGGTATACCGCCTAGGAAAGATGCTGGCCAGGGGATTACAAACTGAGAGCTGTTACAACAGAACAGCTATAGTATCTCCTGAGATAACGAAGCCTGAAAGGCAGATGATTAAATGGTGTACGCCCACCTCCTCCTAGAGATACTGTGGAGCAAATGAAACTGGATTAAGAATGTGTGCGTGTTACCAAAAAGGTCCTACTGGGCCACTATCTATTAAATGCCAACCAACCCAAAAGTCAAATATGCAAAGTAAACCTCTGGTCTTTAATAAAAAAACTTCAGTGGGGGAGGGTATAGCTCAGTGGTAGAGGGCACGCTTAGCATTCACGAGGTCCTGGGTTCAACCTCCAGTACCTCCATTAAAATAAATAAATAAATAAACCTAATTACTGCCCCCCCACACACAAACAAGCAAACAAACAAAAAATTTCAGTGAAGAGTTCCAAACTGATAGCAATTAAAACTCAAGAGTCAGGTGGCTGGCCAGAAGCCAGATGCCCTTTGGCTAGTGTAAAACAAAAACCTCTCTCTCACACACTCACACACACACAGAGAGAGAGAGACAGTGAGAGCGAGAGAGAGCGAGAGAGAGCGAGAGAGAGCGAGAGAGAGAGAGCGAGAGAGAGCGAGCGAGCTAGCGAGCGAGCCAGATGACCTAGAAGCAGCGCTGGGTCTCTGCTAGCAGTCTTTCTCTGGCATGCTACTTTAGCTTGCAAGGCCTGTCTGGTCCTTAAGGCCCAGTCCACCCCCTAAACCCCCCACCCCATGGAAAACTGGGAATCCCATGGGTGCTACAGATTCCAAGACACACCTGAGCAAACTACAGAGGCTGCCGTTTAACTTCCTAAAAATACCACAGTGCCACAGAACCATGTGGTATCTGGCTCAGAGATGAGCTAGATCTGGTCCACCTAGACTCCCTAGTCTCATGACAGAAAACTGCTTTCCTTGATGTAACTCATGGAAGAAAACTTCATAACCTTGATGACCTTACCTTTCAAACCAAGTTTAAAAATTAAAAGAAATGTTTTCTTCTCTGTGGCTCCTTGCCCATTACAGGTTATCCTGGCAACAGTTGTCTTCCAATTTATTGCATTAGCACATTAGCAGGAATAAAGTGGGGTGGTGGGCATGCAACAGAAGCTCTCCTATGAAGAAAAAAAAGAGCATATCACAACATGTTCTCTTTTGGTCTGATGAGCGCTGGTCCACACAGAACTGTACCTCAGAGGACTGAAAAGTTCTAGTTAATTGAATTTTTTTCTATGTGACAAGAGGAAAAAGGCACTGTCATCCCTCTACCTAAAGCTTTTATCCTACACTTACTAAAATAACCCAGAAACAGAGTCGTCATAAGAGTGCTATCAGTGAATAAATAAGAAAAAATACATACACTTATCTTTTATCTTATGAAAACATCAATGATATTCTCATCCAACATAGAGTTAACTGCAAGGCTACCATACTTTAAAATACTAAAACAAATTTTAAAGGTATCTCCCTCTAAATGCACCCAAGTAGCCTCATGTAATACCTTTAAACAATCATAACTTACTAGGAATTTTGAGCAGAACGTTAAGTTCACTGAAGTCCTAGCTGTAGCCAAATCTTGTCTCTAATGTGAATTAACCAAATGCTACACGTGAAAAGACTATAAACTTAAACGGTTTTTGAGGGCACTTCATTCATAACTAAATACTGTGGAAAAAGACTCCAACACACATGGACAATATACTAATCAGAAGTCCTAGGAGGATGCAGTCTACAAGGCATCTCAAAATAAATGCTGCTCATTTAATGCTTTTGTTCCATAAAATTCTACCAAATATAAACAATACTAACCGTTTGTTGAAACAAAAATCAACAAGAAGAGTCACAAACCTAGCTTAAAATAAAGAGAATATTTGATTCTAAAAACATTTCACCATTTAAATGTTTTTTGAACAAAAACTTGAAAAAAGTGTAATCGATCACCTAAATTTTTCCTTTAAATTCTAAGAACAGATTATGTGACACCACAGTCCTTAGACATGACCAACTTAAAAGGTTAGTGTAAAAAGTGCATTTCTAAATGTCATAGGTAATTCTAGTCCCAACACAACCATTCTGTGTTAGGCGTTCCAGCTCCCTTTTAAAATCTGATGAAGTTACATAACACACACACACACACACCCCACTTAAATTGGAATAGCTGTAGGGCCTGCAACAGATTTGCAATCCTTTCTCCCCTCAGCCAAGACCACCCACTTCACCCACTTACAGACCCTCGGAGGCTCCCAGCAGAGTTGTACCAACTTGCCTGCCTCACCACGCCGCACACTCCCATCCAAGGAAGCCAAAAGACAAAACAGCTATCAAACATGCTCACAGCATTACAAATCCAGGTGCTTATTAAGCTCTAACAACTATGCTGAGACATTATCCACTTTTCTGGAAAAAGGTCTTTGTTTAATTGCTCAGTCTTTTCACTTAGACTAGTTAGGGGGAAAAGTGGGTCTAACACTATTGCAAATAAGAAATGTGGTTATTCTAAAGTGTGAGAATGTGAGAAACAAGACCAAAAGGTAGACACAAAACAAAATGAAGTGCAGTACTCCTGGGTTAAAGAGTGCATATTAAACACACTGAAATGCCTCTAAAACTACAGTAAAAGGACTGTTTGGGTTGTTCTGTCTTGCTTTTTAAAGGCACAACCCCAAGGACCAACAAAGTTAGAGGAGTGCCAGAAGGGAGCAAAAGGAATACTGATAGAAAAAGTTATTTAATGAACCCTTAGATCCCTCAATCTCCTTGCCTTCTCCTGTCCCTCCCAAAACTGGCAGTTGACAGGAGGAAGCCAAAAAGGAAGATGACGCCAGCAAAGCTGAAGATGGGCTTGCCACACTAAAAACAGAGGGACCGTGTGATCTGCAGAAAGGGCACAGAGACATGGGCACACCCAAATGCCCACCCACCCTCAGCCAGATTTGCCCACTGAACTCTGACGTTCCAGGCTGAAGACTCAAAGTGTCTTCTAATCACTGACTTCAAGAAAAAGTGACAGGAAAATCCTGACACTGGGGACTTCCCAACCAAAGGAGCTCAACTAGTCACTCTGCTGAAAAGCTCACACTCATCAGCCTCCAACCAACCACTCTTACTCCAATCTTTAAAAAAACAAAACAAAACAAAACAAAACAAAACTTTTCATTGTAAACTTGCAGAACAATTCAAGAAACTCCCACAGAGCCTTCACCCAGATTCACAACTAATCACTATCTCTGCTGCTGTACGACCCCTCTCTCCTTCTACACACCCCTCAAACGTTTTGAGTTTCTGCAGCGATCATGTCCTTAACCCCTGAAATAGTTCACTTTGTATTTCTTCAGAACAAGGATATTCTCTTACCACAACCACAGTACTCATGTCAAAGTCACAAAGTTAACATATTAACGGTCCCATACAGACCATATAGTTCACACTCCACTTCTGCCAATTCATGTATCTATAACATCCCTTACGGCAATGCCACTTCACCTCAATCCCGGATCATGTATCACACCGAATGTCATTATCTCTTCAAGCAATTCTTTGTCTTTCATTTCACTGGCATTTTCAAAGAATACAAGGTATGAATTTCTAGCAGTAATACCACATAAAGGAGATCTGTTTTTCCTACAGTACCACATAAGTAGGCAAGATGATGTCAGTTTGTCCCATTGTTGGTGATAATTCTGATCACTTGGTTAAGATGATATTTGCAATATTTCTCCACTGTAAAATAACCATTTTTCCTTCAGTAATTAACTAGTAAATAATCTGTAGGAAGATATTTTGAGATTGTGTTCTTAAAATATTCACCCAACAGTTTTAGTATCCTTTGGTAATATCTGAATCAATTGTTACTGACAGTTATAAAATGATCTTTATTTTGTAAATCTACTGTTCCTTCTGCACTAATCAGTTGACACTGTAAATTTAGTAAAGATATGTCTGCTTCTCCCCAATTACCTTTAATTTATTAACAGTATGGACTCAGATTCTTATTTTATTAATTAATATCACTATTCATTCTGATGCTCCAGTTATCTCAAATTTGGCCAGTGGTAACCCCTTCAAGCAGATGCCTACATGCTTTTCATATTTTCTGAGCATTTTCTTATTTCCTTGCATAACATGTTCCAGATTCATCTTGTACATTCTCTGTCCCAGTTCTAAAATCACTCATTTCTCCAAGAAACCTTGGTTCCTTTTTAGTGAGGGTGTTACACAGAAATGAATATCTGAAAACTAAGCATGTTCACAGTGAACAAAGCTGGGAAAGAATGGCAATTTCCTATGATTCAACTCTATGTGCCAAGTGTGTGCATATCCCAACTTTTAAACAGGAACAAAAACCAAGGGTTACCAGACATCTCAGGAAAGCCTCTATCATGAAAGGTAGAGAACAAAACAAACAGAAAAATGCAGGTTGGAGGAAAGACTGTACAAGAAAAAGAGTACATTTGAAAAATTGATTAACATCCTCAGAAATAAGAGAAGATAAAGTATCCATTAAATAAAAATGTGATACTATTTTTAAAAGGCATCAAGAATCATTAGCACACTAATACAGAAGAAAAATAATTTCCAACCCAGAATTTTATACCCAGCCAAACTATCAATCAATAGTGCCCAGAAAGAAGCACAGAAAAGTCTTAAGAAAAGCTCAAGAAAACTTAAAAGATTTACCTCCCACACACCTTTCTCACAGAAGACTACTAGAGGCTGCTCCACTAAACAAGAGGGAGAACAACAGAGAAAGAGGAATATGAAATTCAATGTAGGAGGGAGGCAAAAAGAACCCCCAGGCTTTGGGCAGAGGGCCAGCAGTCCAAGCTGGAGCAGGTAAAAACTTCAAAAAGATAAAGCTAGCGAAATACCTGAACATGTAACTGGCTAAAAGTCTGAGCCCAAATTAGTGATTACTACATTAAAAAAAAAAAAGATACATTTCCAAGGAAAGCCGAAAGTTGTTCCTAAAAAGTATTTGCAATTTACCACTTGACACCATAAATAGCATCCAGAGTCATAATGGATAAAGATAAGTATTGATTAAACCAAAACTGCTATAAACCTATTTTGGAAAGATGGGGAACACAGGATGTGGGGAGGAGGGTGCAGTGAGGGGTGAAGAGAAAGCTAATCCTTATCTTCCACATAGGAGGAAATCAACAGATGTGCTGAAAATTAAGAAAAATCAGCAAACATGCACACAAGTATGAACTCTTCCAAAATGCTCTTCAGATAGATGGAGGTAAATATGTGTTTTTTAACTGGCTAAAAGAGTTCTAAGTATTACTGTTACCTTCAGGAAGCAGGGAAAGACGGTAGGGTGGCTAAGAAATGCTGTTCGTCTTACATAACATCCTAAAACTAGCTCACTCTTAACTGCAGATGTAAAACTTACCCCAAAAAATTTTTAAGTAAATTTTTAAGAAGGATGTTAGACCGGAAGTATTGAGACCAAAGAACTATAACATCAGCTACTCACTAGCTGTGCAACCTAAGACAAGTCATTTGACTTAAGTACCCATTTCTTCATCTACAAAATAAAAGAGCTGAACTAAATAAACTCTCAAATTTCAATAAATTTATGAGTCTAATATAAAAATAATCAAAGCTTTAAATACGGTGCCAGTGGCTACCGATTACGGCAAGTTAAATTACAGAAAGAATTAAGCAGGAATTGGTGAAATAATAAATGGAGATAAAAGTAAAATGGAAAAAAAAATATTCTGCTGTAAGCCTGTGTGTACTGAGATGATGTTGACGCTGCAGAAGAAATTAGAAAAGCAGTGTTTAAGAAATGAAAACAAAGAGTTCTTGATCCTAGCCCAGAAAGAATTTAACTGACAGTATCCAGACAAAGTATGACATAAGACCACTGGAAAAAAACCTAAGGTAGAAAGAGATGTTTGTTTTAAAAGTTAAAATATACAGATGATGGTGGAATCCATGAGGATGACGAAAGTTTCTTCCCAAAGAATACAGAAGCTGAAAAAGGAGGAACTCCCCAAGTATTTAACTTCCAGGAAACTGTTAAGTTTTACACCGTAATTAAAGGACAAACATGAGAAAGGGGCATGGCCAGAGCGCAGACTACTGAAAGACAGTGGCAGCAAAAGCACAGCGTCGTGCAAGCTAAAGGAGGAGAAATATAGATATGCTAATAAAGAATATATATTATGTGGTTTACTAGGTGATGTCTTAGCCCATTCACGCTGTTGTAACAGAGTATCACAGACTGGATGACTTATAAACAACAAGAATTTATTGCTCACAGTTCTACAGACTAGAAGTCCAAGGTCACAGCATCTGCAGATTCAGCGTCTGGTGAACACCCCATTCCTGGTCCATAAATGGCTGCCTGTTCTCTGTGTCCTCACATGGCAGGAAGGGGCAAGGGAACTCACTGGGATCACTAATCGCATCCATTAGGGCTAAACTCTCATGACCTAATCACTTCCCAATACCATCACACTGAGGATTAGGCTTCCACATATGAATCTGGCAGGGGAGGCAGTGGCGGGGGGAGAGGGGGGGACGGGACAGACCACAAATATTCAGTCTGCAGTAGTGTTATCAATAGATTATTCTCTCAGAGGAAATGGATCCAAAGGGACCCCCTCAAAATAGGAAATCAGTATTTTTTTAAAAGAAGATAATATACTTCTACTTTTGTATTTATTATTGCCAATCATTCCTTAAAGGAGCCACATTTTCCTCAACAGCCATACAACATTAACCCTATCACATAGGGTCTCCTCTTTCCCAATACTACTGACTTTGATTAAGGCCAATAAAGAGAATGTAAGAGCATAATTACAAAAATCAGTCAAGAATGAGGCTGTTTTAACCTAAAACAGCCAAGGAACATATTATCAACTAAATGGTATCTAAACATGCACTTGCTTAGTCACAAAACTCAAGAATAGCAAGAACGACCATCTACCCACAAAAACCCTTTGTGCTCGTATTATACAGGTGCCTATCAATCCTCTTGGGTATTATTCCTATTTTATAGTTGAGACTAGTAAGAAAGGATTTACTCCAAATAATCCTTTCAAGAACACTGAATTTATTTTTTCTAAAAACTCACTTTTGGGGAAAAGAGAAAAAATAACCTGACCCCTATGCTCTAGTATGAATTTTTAATATAAATTATATGATACTGTTTACTGATGCAAATTCAAGAGGAAGCTACAGCTATTACATTGCATGCAAGAAAATATTTTCCTCTTACACCACGTGTCAGACACAAACAACTAAAAACAACCTCTCTGTTACTGACAGGTGATACACCCTAGAGCCTGGACACACAAAAGCAAGTAGCTCTACTTGTTACTAACATGAGTCCTAAGGTAGACCAGCTCAGTCAGAGCATTATCTTAATGGGGATCTCAATGATCCTATTTCTGCAAGTGTGTTCACACACCTTCAAAGACCTAAGACCAAAGAGATGGAAGATAATCCTTCTCTAGGAGGTCTTGTTCACCATTTTATCCTCAGTGCCTAGCACACTGTAAATTAAAAAATTAAAAAATAAATCCACAAAATGCTGAATACAAAAATCACCAGAAATGAGTGCATGAACACTCATAATTGGGAGAAACAACCTAAATAAGTAACATCATTTGGATGATTTCAGAGGTATCTCTCTCTCTCTCTATATATATATATATATAAATATATATACACATATACACACATGTAATTTCAGAAACACCAATCAATTTAACACAAACGGTAGCAAGAATACCCAGGCTTCTAAAGAATTAATCAAAAATTACTCTGCCAAGAATGCAAAAAGACAACTCTTTAAAGTACAGAATACCCAAGGTAAATCCATACTACCACGTTTTTAAAGTAAAATCATGTATGTAAAGTACTTTAAGTAAAAAACTTTGGCACCTGATTGGATTACATCATCGTCTGGCTATGCACCCTAATGGACACTCAAATCCACTGCCATCATGCATCAAGCCAACCCAATCTAAATTGCTATTAAAATGGAGCCAAATCATAAATTAGTCAATTAGCATCCAAAGTAAAGCCTAGAGAACCAATCTGTCTGTTACAACAACACTGTACAAAGATGCATAGCAATGGTACCAAAGACTAAACAATTCCAATCGCAAAAGCTATATCTAGCTAGCTCAGCCATGCATGGTATACACCAGAATGAATTTGATGTAAAAGCTGAAACTTCCAAAATCTAGAATACAACAGCAAGAAAGACATCCAACTTTTTGTAGGGCATCTGGGTAACCAAGTGATTAATATGTGAAATAAAAGTACAGAGACTGAAAAACATGCTGAGTACCATGAAGGTGAATAAATGTATTCATTGAAAACTTAACCCAAGGATGAGGTTTTCAACAAGCAAAACAAGACACCTCCAAGTCAGGAAACAAAAAGCCCTTCATATAGGTTCTTGGTTACTGTCCTAAAGAATGGATGAAATGTGAACCGAGAAAAGGCCCACGTCACAACCAGCTGTATGTAGCACTGTCATAAGCTCCAAGAGCAATTTTTTCTCCTACTTTTGAACACAGACCTGATTTCCAGTAGGCAATTCGAATTATACTCGTAAGCCTTGGTGTCCCCCACTAACACTTGTAAAGTTCTCAAAAAAAAATTTTTAAGGTAAATGCTCTAGACCTACACTGTCCAACACAGTAGTTACCTGCCACACACAGCCACTGAGTACCTCCAACGCAGCTAGTAAGACTAAGAAACTGAATTTTCAAATTTCTTTTCATTTTAATAGCCACAGTGAGCACAGATAAATCATTATATTGAACAGCACCTCTCTGACCCACATTTAAAACTAAGCACAGAATAAACATTTCTGGTCTATAATCATTGATGAATTAAGCTCACATCTCTAGGCTTCAACTTTCTCAACCAAAAAGTGTAAAAACAGTTCTATTAGATTGTCTCCATGACTAAAAATAAAGCAGTGCAGCACATAACCTAAAAGTCTTCACCAGAACTGCTGTAATGTAAATTAAATCCACTCTCACCCCGAAGTTATGGCAGGTCACCTCAACCTGATGATGCAGGGTATCATACAACCCGCACTTCACCAGATGTAAAGAGGAAGACGAAGAGAACACTGATTCAGTTCAGTCAGCCTTTGGGCAAGTAACCTCATCTCTCTGAGCTTGTTTTCATGTTTGTAAAATGAGAGGATTAGACTAAATGATCACTTAAGATGCTTCAAATCCTCAACTACTTCTTTCCTGGGGCTCTACGAAGAAATATAAAATAGAAGTGAAACCAGGGTACTCTAAGAAAGAAAGAAAAAGGAATCAATGAATAACCACAATCTCGAGCTCTTAAATGAAATTAATTAAATTTAAACAAGATCTTCGAGTAGAGAGTGCCAACGACAAAGAATTTAAAGTTACACATTGTCACTGTACTCTGCTCAGACTGATTTGGTCTATGTGGGTGTGCCAAGTTTTTCATTTTTGCTGTAAGTCCACAACTGAATATGCTACTTTCTCCGAAGAAGGCCAAACTATGGAAAGGTCAATAAAACCAGGTTAATATAGGTGACAGGAGAACATACAGCTTACAAAGGCTTGTCCTGTCCCTTTCCCTCACAGAAAGTTGACCACGAAAGTCTTCCTCTGACGTCAGACAGCTACAGTTTAACCACCATTGCTCCATTTAGGGCCCTCAAACAACATACGCTTGCTTGCCTTGTCAGTGACCCAAACCAAGTAAAAGCTCTCGTGATAGGAGCTCTAGTTACTTTTAGGTGCAATAAGGTAAACTGGGGTGTGAATTCATCCACGAAGCTTGTAAGACATGCTATACCCATCTTTCCTGTGGTGTATAACCCAAAACATATAAAAGAGGACAGAGTCCTTTAAAAAGAATCCTAACATGTATCTGGACAAGGGAATATAGACTAGTAACTTACGTAAAGTGTGTTAAAAGGCAGAAAGTCAAGACAGAATGACAGGCTTAACATCGCTCTTCAAAAGCGTATTTCCAAATACCTTCTGTGACCTATACCAGACCCACTGATATTTTTCTCAATCTTTAAGAAGGGAGAAAAAAAAATCACTCTTCAAAGAGCTTGGTTTATAGCACGGTAGAAAAAACAAAAACAAATTCTACTTTTTGGAGAATAAAACATTTTAGTTGATACTGACTTTACAGTACAGTTCATTTAACCAGGCCATCACTGATGATCATCTAGTTTTCAATTTTTACTATCACCAAAAATGCCAGGGTTCCAGGAGTAGAACTGCTGGAGTGAACAACATGCATTTCTAACTAGATGCATACAGCCAGATGGCTCTACACGAGGGCCACGCCTACCCGTATTCCCACCGGCACAGGAGGTATGTATGCCTGTTTCCTCACACCCTGGCCAACAACATCTTTTTCTCCTAGGAGCACTGTTCATAGGTCTAAGAGCTATTTATACTTCACTTATCTGCCAACTCTCTGTTGATATCCTTGGTCCATTTTTCTACTGGGCTTGTCTTCTCAATGATTTGTAGTAGTTATTTAAAAGTAAGAAAAGGAGCCCTTTGTCTCAAACCATTCCCTCTTCAACTCATTCTAATCCGGTGTCTATCTGTACCACTCAACTGAAACTACCTTTCAAGTCACCAGTGACCTCCAGATGGGGCTAAATCCAAATGAAACTCTTCTATCCTCGTTTTAAACTCGCTCTCCGGAGCATTCAGTACAGCAGACCATGGCACCGTCCTCCTCATTGGTACATTCTCCTTACTTGGCTTCTTTAAGCTCATCTCTCCTTGTTTCCTCACTGCCCCCACTCTCTGTCTCTTCTCCACAACTGCTAAGGTAGAAGTTCCCACAGGGTCCAGACTGTGGACACTATTTAGGTATACTCTCAAGTTCACGACATTGGCTGAAGTGTCAATTTACACTTGTTCAATTCATGCTGTGGCTGCAGCAACTAAAACAAGACCCAACAAGACTTTAAAAAAAAAAAGGGGGTTGTTGAATAAATGAAGCCATTTCCATGGGTTTTTTAAAATACCTCCATAATCACATTTAAGATTCAAATTCATTAAGCCAGTTAAGGCCACCTCTTCACTTCAAACACAGGTATCCTACTATTAGCAGACATTTCCCTTTGGATGTCTCACAAGCACATTAAAGCTAGTATCCCCCAAACAGAGCTTCTGCTCTCTACCATATACCAGCCACGAACCAAACCTTTTCCTCACCAAGTCTTCCCCATCCCAGAAAAGGCACACCCAGCTGTGAAAGACAGAGCCTGGTTCCTCTTTTCCCTCCCCATCAAATTCATCAAAATGTTGCCAACTCCACCTCTTGAGTATCTCTCATTTTCCATCTTCTTCTGCCGCCACCTGGAGGACAGAAACAGCTTCCTAATTCATCTCCCTGCATCTCCTCTGGTCCTTCTAGCCACTGTTTACTTAGGTTCCTAGTCAGCGTCCCCTGCCACTCCATGTGAGCAATGATAACAATGATGATAACCATGACCTATGTGGTCCACTACAGTAGCCACATAAGGTTTCTGAGCATATAAAATGTAGCCAGTTCAAACTGAGAAGTATGTATGTATAAAATACATACTTGACTTCAAAGATTTAGTTCCCCAAAAAGTGAAAATATCTCATTGATAATTTTTATGTTGAAATGACAATATTTTGGAATACTGGGTTAAATAAAATACATTAAAATTAATTTTACCTGTTTCTTTTTCATGAGGCCACTAGAAAATTTGAGATTACACATGTAGCTTGCATTGTATCTCTACTGAGACACTGTTGTGATTCACTGAAGTCACCAGTACCATGGCCATCTTTTTAACCATTTATGACCAAAGCCTAGAAGCACCAGCCTGGTACTGGGCAGGCACCCAGATATTTGCTGAATGAATTATGAATCAGTATCCTTTATGTATACTCACTTAAAAATAAAACACTGAAAAAAAATTTTTTTTGAAAATTTACTTCTTACTTGAAGTTGAACCACACTTTTTGAATACAATTGGTATTAAGAAAATGACCTTTTAAATTTATACATATATGAATTTTAAGAAATGATTTGTTTAATTCTCTAACATTCATTCTAATCATGTCATCATTAATTTTTCTAATTCTTTATTGTTAAAATTTCTATTAGAAGGGAAAAACAGAAACTGAGGAAGACTGGAAACTCAAGGTAGCCTAAAAAGATTTTGAGTCATCAACCCTTAAAACACTGGTCATCACAACTCAAAAAATCAGTCAGCTAGTGGACAACACAAGGAGAAAAAAAAAAAAGTAGATGGTTAACATGGTTATTAATAAGAGGTGGGTGGCGATCATTTTGTCATGCATTTAAATGTCCAATCGCTATGTTGTACACCTGAATTAACATAACATTGTACATATATAACCATACATCAAGTAAAAAAAAACTGGGGAGAGGGATTTGGACCCCCCCAAAAGGTGTCAGACCACCTTATGTTATGCCCTGCAACATTTAAACTACCAGAGGGGGTGTGGTTTCCTCAAGAGGAAAGGCTTTCAGTCAATGTGTGATCTACAGAAAACAGAAAATATACTCTCAGATGGCCCCAAACACACAGAGAGTACATTTCAAAGCAAACATTATTATATTTTAAGTACAGAACTATGATCTGAATGAATTTCTACCTGATTTAGGTTGGAAGCCCTTTAAAAATTTCAATTTGGGTCCACATTCAACCTTTAGAGACAGATCACAACCGAAAAATAAACACCAGTGAGACTGCAACAAAGTTTACGGCCCAGAGAGAAAAATCCATGGCTACCTACTTAACACAGAGCACTGTGAGGACACTGCAGAACAAGATATCCAGGTCTTTCACACACAGATGGCAAGGCGGGTGGGAGGAAGAGTGACAACTGGGGAATCTGCAGATAGTATTAATTGGTAGACCTTATTTGGATCTTGATCTGACAAAATTAAAAAACTCTACTAAAAATTTATCATATTTGAGACAACTAGAAATTTCAACACTGACTAGATATTGGATAATATTAAGCAACTACTGTGTGGGAGTTTGTTTTAGATGTTACAGTTTTGTGGTTATGTTATGGTTAAAACAAAAAGTTTATCTTTGAAAGATCTATACTGACACGTTTATAGAAGAAACAATAAGCATTTGGGAATTTTCTTCAAAGGAATATGGAAAGGGCTAACCAATAAATGAAAAATTAATCAACTGAATTACATTAATATTAACTCCTCTTCCTCACACAATGACAACCCACAGAGTAGACAAAGATAGTCACCATGCCTATATCTCCTGAAAGATTCACCTCCAACACAAAAGAAATCCTACCAAAAGTTGTGTTTGAAAATAAGCCCACAAATTTTTTTGACACTTCTTTCAAAAAGTGGAACATAACTCCCCAAGCTGGGATGATTTAAGTGACTCTCTTCTAACAAACAGAACACAGCAAAATTAAATGCCATGTGACTTCTGAGGCTGTGTCAGAAAAACGATAGCTTCCCCCTGGCGCTCCTTCTCTCAAATCACTCTCTCAGGGGGGGAGTCAGTCACCATGTCCTGAGGACAGGACACTTAGGCATCCCTGACAAAAGCCTACATGAAAAGGAACCGTGGCCTTCCACCAAGAGCCAGGACTAACTTGCCAGGCATGTGAATGAGCCACCTCGGGAAGGGCCCTCCAACTCCAGTCAAGACTTCAGAAGGCTGATGACATCCAAGCTGGAATAGCCCAGCCAAGCTGTTCCCAAGTTCCTAACCCACAAAAATTGTGAGATAATAAATGTTTATTGTTGTTATAAGCCACTAAGTTTGGGGACAACTGTTATGTAGCAACAGAGAGCTAATACAGTAAGAAAAAGAGAATGCAACAGAAAAAAGAACAGGAGACTTAAATATTACCCTTCATTTAAAAAGGATAACTAAATGACCAATAAAAGCACGAAAAGGTGCTTGACTTCACTAGTGCAAATTAAAACTATCATAAGTTATCACTACACAGCTAGGAGTGTAGTTAAAATGAAAAGGATGTAAAATGCAAGCTACTAAAGAGGATATGGTAGTGGAAGTATAATTTGGTACAATCACTTTAGTAGATGCAGCCAAAATCAAATATATGCATACCTCTATGACCTAGAAATTTCACTTCTGGGTATATCCCCCCAAAGGAATGCATGCATACGTTCACCAAAAGACACAAACTTTGAATGCTCAGAGCAGCACTATTTGTAGTAGCCCCAGAGCGGCAACTATCCAAATGTTCATCAACAACAAAATAATTTCATACAATAAAATTTCACATAAAACAAGAACAAATAGTCAACAACTGCCTGCAAGCACACGGACAATCTCACAAGCAATGCCAAGAGAAAAACTCAGACACAAGAACATACCATAAGATTCTATTTACTTAAGGAAAAAAACTAGGCAGAACTAATCAATGCAGTTACATATCAGGATACTGGTTGCCCTGGCAGAGAGGGCATGACTGAAAGGGGACAAAGGCATATCTGGGACACTAATTACCCAGAGGGGTTTCAGATTGTGAAAATTCACTTATGATGGGTGTAGTTCTCTGTATTTCTATTACAATTCAATGGAGTTTTAAAATAGTAACAATATAAGGGAGAAGTGGGGCTTGAAGTAGCACAGGATTGGTCTTGGGTATTTGGGATTTGGAGCTGAGTACCTGAGGGTTATTATATTAGTCTACGCTTGTCTATGTTAAAAGTTTTCCCCTAATAAGAAAGATTTTAAATATATATCAATATAAAACTTGCTGGAACTGCTGGGAAAAGTATAAAGTGGGGTAATTTTTCTGGCCTCAGATATCACAGGGTGTTAAGATCTGTAAGTCCTTTGTCCCAATTACTCTACTTTTATGAGTTCATCCTAAGGTGTTTATTCTGAGTAAAAAGTCTTATATATAAAAATGTCCAAAGAGTTTATACCAGAAAAAAGAGAAATATCTAAATATAGAGGTCACAAGACACTGTGGGGACCACCATAGGACAAAAATCCAGGTCATCCACAAATACATGGAACCTAAATAGCAATGATTTCGTCTATATCAAGGTTCTTTTATCTATCCAATGAAATAGTCATTAAAAATGATATGATCATATGAAAAATGCTCCACATCATTACGTCATCAGAAACATTCAAATTAAAACAATGTGATGCCATTACAGATCAATCAGAACGGCCAAAGTCCAAAACACAACACCAAATGCTGAGGAGGAAGTGGAGCAATAGGAACTCTTATTCATTGCTGCTGGGAACACAAAATGGTACAAGCATTGTGAAGAGAGTTTAGCAGTTTCATACAGAACTAAATACGCTCCTACCATACAATACAGCAATCCCACTCCTTGGTATTTACCCAAAGGAGCTGAAAACTTACATTCACACAAAAACCTGCATACAGATGCTTAAAGTAGCTTTATCCATACTGGCCAATACCTGGAAGCAACCAAAATGTCCTTCAGTAGGTGAGTAGATAGACTTTTCCCTTCCCCTCTTGTTTCTGGGAGGGAAAAAGGAACATATTTTGAAATACACCAGAACATTCTGTTCTTAACAAAGCCTGCCTTCAAGAAAAACTCTTTTACCAGAGCCTAACCCACTGGGGTTTTACCGGAACCTAACCTACCTGGAGGAAGGGAAAAATCCAACTCCAGCCCCCTCTAACCTTCTGCATGAGGAAAGGCAAGTACACAACTCCAGGCCACTCTAGCCATCCTGTCCCACCTAAGAAAAGGAAAAAAGCAGAGAAGCACTGGTGAAGTTCATGTTCAGGGGCAAAGGCTCATCAAAAGACTCAATCATAGGACTATGGAACACTTCCCCTCCCTGGACAATTGACCACTACATCTCTAAAGGCCTGTTCTTCACAGTACCTTTTACCTGTGTATCATGTCTGTCTTTTAAAAAAAAATTACAAAGCACAGCAAAAGGCAAAACACAGTTCAAAGAGACTGAAAAAGCATCAGAATCAGTCATATATGTCAGAGATGCTGGAATTACCAGATCAGAAATTTTTTTTAAACCTATGATGAATGTGCTAAGAGGTTTAATGGAAAAGGCAGACAATATGCAATTACAGGTGAGTAACATAAACAGAGAGAAAAATTCTAAGAAAGAACCAAAAAGAAATGCCAGAGACCAAAAACACTGTAACAGAAATGAAAAATGCTTTTGATAGGCTCATTAGTAGACTGGACACAGCAGCAGAAAGAAACTCTGAGCTTGAAGATATGACATTAGAACTTCCAAAATGGAAAATCAAACGAAAAAAACTGGGGAGTTGGGGGAGGCACAGCAGAATATTCAAAAACTGTGGGACAACTACAAAAGGTGTAACATACACATAATGGCAATACCAGAAGGAAAGATAAAGGGAACAGAAACAGTATTTAATGACTCAGAATTTCCCCAAATTAATGTCAGACACCAAATCACAGATCAGGAATCTCAGAGAACACGAAGCAAAAAAAAAAAAAAAAAAAAAAACCCAAAAACCTACACCTAGGCATATCATATGTTGTCTTACAAGAAACCCACTTTATTTATTTTTTCAATTGAAATACAGTTGATTTACAATGTTGTGTTAGTTTCTGGTGTACAGCACAGTGATTCAGTTATACATATATATTCTTTTTCATTGCAGGTTATTATAAGGTATTGAATATAGTTCCCTGTGCTATACAGTAGTACCCTGTTGTTCATCTCTTTTATATATAGTAGTTTTTATCTGCTAATCCCAAACTCCTAATTTATCCCTCTCCCCTCTTCCCCTTTGGGGAATAAACCATAAGTTTATTTTCTATGTCTCTGAGTCTCTTTCTGTTTTATAAACAAGTTGATCTGTATTATTTTTTAGATTCCACACAAGTGATATCATATAATATTTGTCTTTCTCTATTTGACTTACTTCACTTAGTATGATAATCTCCAGGACCATCCATGCTACTACAAATGGTATTATTTCATTCTTCTTTAAGGCTGAGTAGTATTCTATTATTTAAATATACCACATCTTCTTTATCCAATCATCTGCCAATGGACATTTAGGTTGCTTCTATGTCTTGGCTATTGTGAATAGTGCTGCTATGAACACTGGGGTACATATATCTTTTCAAATTAGAGTTTTCTCCAGGTATATGCCCAGGAGTGGGATTGCTGGATCATCTGGTAAGTCTATTTCTAGTTTTTTAAGGAATCAACATACTGTTTTCCATAGTGGCAACACCAAATTACATTCCTACCAACAGTGTAAGAGGGTTCCCTTTTCTCCATACCCTCTCCAGCATTTATCATTTGTGGACTTTTTAATAATGGCCATTCTGACCAGTATGAGGTGATACCTCATTGTAGTTTTGATTTGCATTTCTCTGATAATTGGCAATGTTGAGCATCTTTTCATGTGCCTATTAGCCATCTATATGTCTTCTTTGAAGAAATGTCTATTTAGATCTGCCCATTTTTGATTGGGTTTTAGAAACCCACCTTAAGTACAGAGATGCATATGGGTTAAAAGTAAAGGGATGGACTCCCCCCTCAGCATTTTATTTCCTGAAGTTCTCTTAATGAAGATGAAACATTCTCAATTGATGGCATTAACGTTGAAAGTTAAAAATAAACTGATACTGTTTAAAAAAAAAAAAGTAAAGGGATGGAGCTATACCGTACTAACACTAATTAAAACAAAGGAGTAGTTATATTAATTTCAGACAGAGACTTCAGAGAAAGGAATGTTGTCAATGAAAAAGAGTTATTACAACATAAAAAAGGGTCAATACTTCAAGGAGACATAACAATCCTAACAACAGCATCAAAATACATGAGTCAAAAATGGATAAAACTGCAAGGAGAAATAGATTAAGTCACTATGATAATTGGAGACTTCAACACTCCTCTATCAGAAATAGACAAATCCACTAGGCAGAATATCAGTAAAGAGAATTGAACTCGACGGCACATCATCAACCAACTGTATATAATTGACATGTATAGACTACTTTATCCAACAACAGCAAATCACACATTCTTCTCAAATGCACGTGGATTATGCACCAAGATAGAATGCAGTCTATGAAACACACCTTAACAAATTTAAAGGAACAGAAAACATACAATGTCTGTACTCAGAAAACAATACAATTAAATTAGAAATCAGTAACAGAAAGATACCTGGAAAAATCCAAAGTACGTAAAAGTTAAATATCACATCTCTAAATAACACATGATGGATAACTAACTCCTTGACAGATACAATCTGTCACAACTCAGATTAAGAATAGACAATCTGAATAGGTCCATATCTTTTAAAGAAATTGGATTAACTATTACTAATCTTTTAAAACAAAAAGCACCATGTCCAAATGGGTTTACTGTTGAAGTCTACTAAACATTTAAAGAAAAAATTATACAAATTCTCTGCAATCTCTTCCAGAAGGTAGGAACAGGACTACTTCCTAACTCATTCTATGAGACCAAGAACTACAAGAAAAGAAAAACAGGTATCTCCCATAAATACAGATGTAAAAATCCTCAACAACATGTTAGCAAATAAAATCCAAAATGCTATAAAAAGAATTATACATCAAGTGGAATCTATCCCAGATATGCAAGGCTGTTTGACACTTAAAAAAATCAATAAATATAATTCATCACATCAATAGGCTAAAGAAAAATAATATGATCATATCAATAGAGGCGGGAAAAGCATTTGACAAAATCCAGCACCCATTCATGATAAAAACTCTTCAGCAAACTTGAAACAGGGGGGGATTTCTTCAATTTAATAAAGAACACTTACAAAAATCCTACAGCAAACATCATATTCAATGGTGAGAAAGTTTTCCCACTAAGATCATGAACAATTCTAATCAAACAAAACCCAATCAAAACACTAGCAAGTTATTTTGCAGGTACTGATAACCTAATTCTAATGTTTGTAAAAAAATAAGTAAGTAAGTAAATAAATAAATAGTTTGTAAAGTATATGGAGAGACAAAAGACCCAAAATAGCCAATTCACTACTGAAGGAAAAACAAAGTCAGAAGACCAATACTACTCAACTTCAAGACTTACTAGAAAGCTACCGTAATCAAGACTATGAAACTGATGAAATAGACAAATAGATCAACGAAAGAGAACAGAAAATCCAGACACAGACCCACACAAACACAGTTAGCTGATCTTTGACAAAGAAGCAAAGGCAATATATTGGAACAGCCGTTTCAACAAATGGTGCTGGAGCAACTGGACATCACATGCAAAAAACTGCATCTAGACACAGACCTTACATTTTTCACAAAAATTAACTCAAAATGGATCACAGACTTAGAAAGTAAAATGCAAAACTATAAACCTCCTAGAAGATAACACAGGAGAAAACCTAGATGACCTTGTGCAACGGACCTTTTGTCCCCTTAAAATTCTTATGTGGAAATCTTAACCTTCAAGGTGATAGTACTAGGAAGTAGGGCCTTCGGGAGATAATCAGGTCATGAGAGTGGAGCCCTCATAAATGGGGTCAGTGCCATTACAAAAGGGACCCCAGAGAGCTCTTACCCTCTCTCTGCCATGTGAGGATGCAATGAGAAAATGGCTGTTTGAAACTCTGAAGGTCTTCACTAGAACCTGACCATGCTGGCACCCTGATTGAGATCTGTGAGAAATAAATTCCTGTTGTTTATAAGCCACCCTGTCTATGGTACTGTGTTATAGCAACCTAAACTAACTTGGGTGTGGCAATGACTTTTTAGATACAATACCAAAGGCATGATTCCTGAAAGAAATAATTGATAAGTTAGACTTCATTAAAATTAAAACCTGCTTTGCAAAAGAAAATGTCAAAAGAATAGGAAGACAAGCCACAGAGTGGGAGAAAATATCTGCAAAAGATACATCTGATAAAGCACTGTTACTGAAAATATACAAAGAACTCTTAAAACTCAACAATAAGAAAATAAACCTGATTTAAAAATGGGCCAAAAACCTAAGAAGACACTTCACCAAAGAAGATATACACATAGCTTTTGAACAGATATTCAATGTTATATATCATCAGAGAATTGCAAATTAAAACAGTGAGATACCACTATACCTGCTGGATGGCCAAAATCCAAAATACCGATACACCAAGTGCTGATGAGCTTGTGGAGCAACAAGAGCTCTCATTCACTGCTGGCAGGAATGCAAAATGATATGGCCACTTTGGAAGACAGTTTGGCAGTTTCTTATAAAACAAAACATACTCTTATATACAATCCAGCAATCATGCCCCTTGGTATTTACTCAAATGAAAACTTACGTTCATATACAAACCTGCAGACAGACACTTACAGCAGCTTTTTCTTAACTGCCAAAACTTGAAGGCAACAAAGATGTCCTTCAGTAGGCAAGTGAATAAATACACTGTGCTACATCCAGACAATGGAATATCATTCAGCACTAACAAGAAATGAGCTCTCAAGCCATGAAAAGACATGGAGAAACCTTAAATGTATATTACTAAGTGAAACAAGCCAGTATGAAAAGACCATAATATTGCATGATTTCTACTATATTTCATTTTGCTGTGAACTTAAAACTGCTCTATAAAATAAAGCTCATTAATTTTAAAAAATGGTTAAAATGTAAATTCTGTTATGCGTATTTTATAATAAAACAGTAAAGATTTCTTAAATCATTGTTCATTTATAGTAGAGCTTAAAAACAATGTCACCATTTGAAAAGGAGAAAAACAGCAACGACTTCAAAAAAAAAAAAGTTTCATTTCACTGCTTACAGGTGTACTTTAAATGCAAAGACTCCAGCTTTATATTTAGTATTTTACCTACCTCTGTACCAAACACTATACTTCTAACAGCTTCTAGGAACAAAGTGCTTTATTATACCAAACTGAAAGCAAGCTGAGTTGTTTGTGATTTAAAAAAAAAAATCTAAAGCTCACTCTTACGGGAAATGGCTACCAAGTACACCTTCAGTATACAGCAATTAAAAGGGCAGATGTCTGTGTACTGCAGGGGACTCCATGAAAAGTGATGAATGATTTTTTACTAAGTGTTTATTTCCAACACTATATAGTTTTTATAAACACATATGTAAGTATACAAACACAGAGAAAAAAAATCAAGAAAATAGAGACAAAACTATTAACAGCATAAGGTGGAAATGGACTGGGGGAATGTGATCAGAAGAGATTTTAGTCTTATCAACTTTACTGTTTTTTCAAAGCAAATACAATCACATATTGACTAATTTTTTTAAACTAAGACTTCTAAACAGAAAAATGGCAATCGAGTAAAAAAGAAAATTTCACAATATTCTACCATCAGTCAAGATTTCAAAACCAAACCCAGTAAAAGTTAATAAAATAAGATATTAATCATTAATAAAGTCAGCTTAGTCTTAATCACTTTTTCTGTGAAAGTTTGTGACTTCTACATTAATACACTTGCAAGAAAAAAAACCCTTACAAATTCAAATTACCCAGTTATTTTCTATGGAAAAGAGAGGAGAACTTTAACATTATTTCCATTTTGTGTACGAAGAAACTGGGGCTCAGAAAGTGAAACATTTTGCCCAAAATCACTTCAGTGGTCAAACCAAAATTCCAATTCAGTTCTCATCAACTTAATGACCCTTTCTCGAAATCATTCTGGCTAGACGTCTCCCTCCTTCACTTCCTCCCAGTGGCTCCTTCTTCATATAAAATATGAAGAGCCTTCTTGGGGTAAAAACAGTTAAAATAATCTAAGTAATGAATCAAGCCCAAGTAACAACTGTAATAACAGGACTGGGCAAGCAAAATAGGAAGAGACACAATTACATCTTCCCAGTGTAAGGCAGGTAGGTGAGCACAGGCAGGCTGCTGAAGGTTCACACTAATCAAGAGGCAATTCAATACTAACTGAGCTGAAGGGGAGTACAGCTCAAGTGGTAGAGCACACGCTTAGCATGCACCGAGGTCTGGGGTTCAATTCCCACTACTCCCTCTAAACATAAATAAATAAACCTAATTACCCCCCTCCAAAAATAATAACAACAATAAAGTTTGTTTTAAAAAAAAAGTAACTCATTCCAAGAACCAGAAAACTTTACAATACAGTTAATGGCAGGAATGGACTCTACTTTTTTCTGGGGGTTTATAAACACAAACATGTCCAGGAATGTTTAGTCTTCACAACAATTATGCTAAACCAGCTCTCTCTCTACCCTGTGCCCCTACAATCCTTTTTCATTCTTTCCTCATTGCCCCAGAAGATTATCAAGCTTTATTTTTTGAATACAATAGTTACAATGCCTATACATTTCCAAACTCCTTCGCCTCATTGAAAATTCCTGGGACAAAACTAAAAGTAGTTATTAACTCTTTGCTCCTGGGATCAGCAGCGCTGGCACCAAACCCCCTAACCCTCCTCAACTGATATGGTCTGCTAACTACAGTGTCACAAAGGGAGTTCCAACCTAGCCCAGCCTACAGGCCATTATTATGTCCCTCCATGCCTCTTTTGTTTCTGATTGCCTCTTTTCACTTATTAGTCAGAGTAAGAAAAGACTTTAAATATTAAAAAGTTATAAAACCATTCCTCCTCTCCCTCAGGATAGGCCACATATTATAAATGCTGAATTCCACTCTCTTTCTTTCCCAAAGACAAATTTGGTTCATAATCTGTTTTGATCCACATCCTTTTTCCAGATTGCTTTTGGTCTTCTATACGTGGCTGGAGTCACATTTAAGGTTCAGATAAACGTTTTCTAGTAATCAAATGATACCATTTTAAAAAAGTACTTTTCCTTGAAATCTTTCCCATTTCTGGATATAAAAATGAACTAAGTAATCTGAAGGAGAAGAAAATCTCTAAGAAATCCCTTATTAACACAGAAACACTCCACATTAAAGGAGGGAAAAAAACATATTTGCCAGCTCTTAACAAAATGAACATCTTCTATTACTTGTAATTTTTAAAGTTTTTTAAAATATCCAAAACAATACCTGGTACTTGATTATTCAGAAGTAGCAAGACACCAAAGAGCAATCCAAAATAAGACCAGCAACCTAAAAATTAAAGAGTAAACATTATCTGCTAGACTGGCCAACATGAATAGTGCTTTAGGTACAGAATATCTCAGATTCGTGGATAAGGAACAACTGACAGCTAACCTCTAATTAATCTCAGTGGCAACAATGGAAAAAGAAAATATTGTTAAATCAACCTAGAATCAGGTATTAGGCAAAACTGTCTCTCAAGAATGACAGTATAAAAAAATGACCTATTTATGGGATTTTAAGGGCAGCAAAATAAAAATGAGACAATAGTTGCATAAAAATTAGGAAGAGTCTAAGACTAAAAGCAATCAAAGATTCTTATGAGAGTGCAAGATATCAAATAGCTCTAGGCCCTAAATTAAATATGAAATATATAAGATTACCAAGAAAAGAAGTGTCTAATCTCTTACGAGGTGTAGGTAAAAACAGCAAACAGGAATGAAGGGAAAAAAATCTCACAATACACAGGCAAGAAAAGAAAAAGAACAGGAGAAAAGACCAGTTAGAAAGCACAAAATAACATAGGAGAAATAAACCAAATATTTTGATCACAATTAACATAAACAGACTCACTCATCAGCTTACAGTCAAATTATAAAAATGCAATCCAGCTATGTGTTGCTTTCAAAGGCACACCTAAAACATTAAGGGAACCGAAAACTTGATAGTTAAAGGGTAGAAAAATACATATCAGGCAAACATTAACTAAAAGTCACTGGGTACAGTTATGCCATTATCTGACAAAATATACTTTAATGGAAAAAATATTCCTAAAAACGAAGATTCATTACAGAAATGACAAACTTTGCAAGTCACTGGGAATTTAATAATTCTAACTTACAGGCAAAAAGCAAAAATATTGAGATAACTACAGGAATCTGACAAATATTCCATCATAATGGGATTTTTAACAACACCCCTCTCTGAAATTGACAGAACAAGCAGACAATATTAGTTAAGGATTAGTTTGAATGTTAATTCAATTAATGTGTTTCATCTAATAGACATGGGAAAACTTTATCTTAAAATTGGAAACATACATTATCTTTAAACACACACAGAATACTGATAAAAATCTGCCACAAAATAGACACTATAAAAACAGCGTCAACAAATTTCAAAAATTAAAATCACACTGGAGCACATTTTATTAGCACAATGTATGTTAGCAATCAATAACAAAGATAAAGGTTAAAAGATACAGAAAGCAAGGTTTTTCAATATACTAAGTCAAAGAAGAAATCAAAATGAAAATGTGAATATATTCAGAACTGAAAGAAAAATTTTACATAGAACTTCTGAGATGTAGCTAAAGTGGTAATTAAAGGGTAATTACTACTTTATTTACATATATGTGTACAAATTATGTACATAAAAAAAGCTGAAAATTAACGATCTAAGCATCCTTTTCAGAAGATAAACATCAGTAATTAATTACAAATCAGGTAGATTCAAAAGATAAGAAATTAGAATTTTCTGCCAATATATTTGAAAATGCAGACAAAATAAAATCTAGAAAAATGGAAATTACCAAATGTGACTCAAGAAAAAATAAAGACTCTAATTATCCTATAAATATTAAAGCAACCAAATCAATAATTTTAAAATCTCAGGCAGAAAACACCAGGCCCTGATGGTTTTACAGGCAAGTTTAAACAAACACTGAAGGAACAGACAATTCCAGTTTTACACATAAATTCTCTATGAGAATAAAAAGGAGGAAATACTACAGCTCATTTTATTAGACTAGAATAACATTTTATTAGACCTGAAAGCAGAATTCATCAAGGTTGATACAAAAAAAGGGAAATTAGAGACCAATCTTACCAATGAGCATAGATACTTACATCCTAAGATATTAGCAAGTAAAATAAACACCAAAAATACATGACAAAAAGAAAACAAGACAAAAGTTTTTTGTTTTTTTTAAAGAGTATGTCATGATCAAGCTGGATTTATCCCAGGAGTATAAAGTTAATTCCAATGTTAACTGCTCCTTTGGGAGCAATTTTTCACGCCACCAGATTAAAGGAGAAAACTGTATTAGCATCATGGCGATAAATGTAGAAAATGCATTCAATTAAGTTCAATACCTGCTTGTGACTTTTAAAAAATTCTCCATAAACGAAGATTGAAGGAATCTTCGTCAACTTGTTAAGAAAATAAAAAAGTATCCACACATTTAATGATGCAAAATAAAAGCATTTTCCTTTTAAACCAGGAACATGACAAGGAGGCCTGCCATTACCATTCACACTGCCCACTGGTGATGGCTGCCCGGAAGCAGCACAGTAAGATGAAAGTAAGACATAAAAAGTAAAAGGACTGGAAAGAAATGACCTGTCATTATTCAAAGGTGAGACGATTATCTACACAAAAGAAGTCCATGAGAAAATTACTAAGTTAGAGAAGTTATTGAATATAAGAGCCACATATAAAGTCATCTGCATTTCCATTTACCAGCAAATTGAAAATTTAACCTAAAAACATCATTTACAACAGCAACAAAAACTATGAAGTAACCAAAAAATAAATCTAACAAAAAATTTTTTTAATTTTTAAAAGATAACTATCTGTAAGCCAAAAATCTATTTCCTCTTCCACCTGGGTAGTATAAGGACTAGAAAAAAGATTAGAAGATATTAAGACCCTTTTTTGCTCTTTTATTCCATGCTTTCAATGAAACACTTTTTAAAAAATCCCATAAACACAGCGAAAGACAGGTCACAAACGGAGAAAAGATACCTGTCACACAGATAAGCAATAAAACCCAGAATATGAAAGAATTCCTACAAATAAGAAAACCCAAACAACTGAATAGAAAAAAATAAGACACAGGTATTTCACAAAAGTAGAAATCCAAACAGACAAAAAGATGCTCAACTTCATTAAGAAATCAGAAAAAAAAGAACACTGAAACCATGAAGAAATAAATGAATTAATAAAAATGGGCATAGAATTATTTCAATAGACTTTCTCCTAAAGAAGACATACAAAGAGCGAATAGCACACGAATACACTTAGCAGCATTAGTCATTCAGGAAAGGCAAAGCAAAACCACGGCGAGATACCACACTTCGCAACCACTAGGATGGCTGCAATTTTTTTTAATGGAAGATAATAAATGTTGGTAAGTAAATGGAGAGATTAGAACCCTGATATAGTGTTGGTGGGACTGTAATATGGTACAGCTACTTTGGAAAATAGTTTGGTAGTTCTTCAAAATGTTAAAAGCGGAGTTACACTACCAAACAATTCCACTCCTCTAAGTATACACCAAGAGAAATACATATGTCCATCCAAAGACCAGTACACAAATGCTCACAGCAGTATTAGTCATAACAGTCCAAAAGTGGAAACAAGTCAAATGTCCATCACTGCTGAATGGATAAATAACATGTGGTATGTCCATACAATGGAATGCTATTCAGCAATCAAATTCAAAGAAGTACTGATACTGATACATGGTACAACACAGATAAACCTTAAAAATACACTAAGTGAAAGAAGCTAGTCACAAAAGACCATATTCTGGATGATTCCACCTATATGAGATGTCCAGAATAGGCAAACCCATAGAAAGTCCATTAGTGGTTGCCTAGGGGTTAAATGGAAATGGAGAGTGACTTCTCATGGGTACAAGGTTTCTTTTTAGGATGATGAAATGTTCTAAAATTAGACTGTGGTAATCATTACACAATTTTGTAAATATACTGAAACCTATTAATGTTATGCTTTAAATGAGTAAATTGTAGTGATATGTGAATTATATCTCAATAAAGCTATTAATTTAAAAATGAGATGGAAGTTGACACCCACTAAATTGGCAAATATAATAGTCTGACAATACCAGGAGTTGATAAGGATGCAGAACAACAATGCCTGTAGGAGGGTAAACTGGTCCAACTATTTTGGAATAGAGTTTGCACCATCACTGAAGTGAAAGCTATACAGGTCCTGCTACCCTGCAATTCCGATCCTCTCCAGGCTCTATTCCCTCGAGAGCTGTTTTTGCACTCGTTCAAAGCCTCTCTGCCTGTTTAGTGGAAACCATCCTATCCTCCAATGCTAGGACAAAGATTAAAATGAGATATTCAGCCTGAAGTAGAACACAGACATGAAAATGAATAAACTACAGCCACACACATCAATGTGGACAAAACTCAATATCAGCATGGCCTCACTTCCCTCCCTTCCCAGCTTCCATTCTGCGCCTCACCACTGTAATCGCCCCATTGACCCTCTCCTGCTTTGCCACTTTTCTTTCAAGAAAACCACAACTCCCACACAACTGCAACACTGCCTACTCTGCTTCCAGTAAAAAGAACACAACTGCTCTTTTCACTTTAAACCCAGGATGGCTCCCCTCAGGAGGCCACTCCGTGCTGCTCATCCGTTCACACGCTTACTTTCCCATAGGACACTCCAGACCTTCTTGTCTCCTCACACCCCACCTGCCCCTACTCACCCTCACTTTCACTGACTGGTGGCTTCTCCCTATTTCACTGAGAGGGAAAGAAGAAAACGTTGCTGCTCCCACTCTCCCAGCTCCCCAACTCTGCTCTCCCTCCTCTCACCAAGGAAGAGCCTATGGACTTATCACTTGGGCCCACGCCTTCCCAAAGACATGGTCCCAGCAAGAGCCCCCTTCTCCCACCTCCTCAAGCTGTTCACTCTGTACAGAACCATTTCCCACCAGTGTTACAAAATGCTGTAATTTCTGCCACTCAACAAAACCTTCCCCGGGTCCCAAATCTCCCTGCAGCATCATGACAAGTGCCCACGAAAGGGCTTTCTCTGTTTGCCGTCCTCTCCTCTCTACCCCAGTGACCCTTCCTTTCAGGCTTTTACTGCCCCACGTACAGGGACCGCTCTTGTCAAGATCATCAACAACTTGTGTGCTGCCAAAGCCACAGGACAAGCCCGGGCCCACACTGCACTTGACTGTGCAGCGAGCCCTGGCGCAGTCCTCCCTCCCCACTCCCTCCCATGACAACACTGCCCTTGTCTTCAAAGATGCAAGGCTCACCTGGCTCTCCTCTACCTCAGAGCTGCCCCTCCTCACCTTCCTTGCCAACACAGCCCTCGTTCCTCACTGCCCTCTCAACATTAGGACTTTTAAGTATCATCAAGACACTGAAGACTCTCACATTTTTATCGCCAACCCAGACCTCTCCCCTCAACTTCAAACACCTTAATCCTACATGCCTCCAGTCCGCTCTCTAAAATCTTCACGAACATAACAGGTCCAAATCCCAATTGGTGATCTTTCTTTTTACAGCCCGTGCCTCCCGCCACCTTCCACAGCAAGCAAAAATCCCTGGTCACCCTTCACTCAGCTCTCACAGCCGTGTTCCATATTTGTCAACAAATCTTGTCGGCTCTACCTTCAAGATGCACCCAGCAACCAACCACTTCTCACTTTCGTCTGAGCTGCCGTTACTGTTCTGCTGGATCCTGGGCAGCCCTGGGCAGCTATTAACAGTTTCAGAGGGACCTTTAAAAAACATAAATCAGATCTCATGCCACATCTCTGCTCAAAACACTACAATGACTTCCCATCTCATTCAGAAAAAAAAGACAAAATCCCAACAATGGCCTGTGTGACTGGCTCCCACCCCATCGCTACCCTCTGTGACCTGCCTCCTGCCACTCTCCCTCTGGCTCTCCCTCCAGCCAGGCTGGTCTCTCCTGTCCCTCCAACACAACAGGTACCATTCTTCTGAGCACCTCACATACACTGGACTCTATCAGACCCCCCTGCCGCACCCCGACCTGTACCACATGGCTCGGCTCCGTCCCTCACCTCCTGTGTTCAACGGGCCCCTCTCAGGAAGGTCCAATCTGACCACCTCATTTCAACCTGCAAACAGCCGCCATCCACCCACTTCCCAGCCTGACTCTGCTCCCAGCTGTTTCACCACAGGACTGCTGTATCTTTGACCTGTTAACTGTCTTTCCTCAGTAACACGTAAGTTCCAGAGGGCAGGGACAATGTCTTCTGTGCTCACTGCTAATACACCCAGCATTGGAACATATGTGTTAGTGCCCAGAACATAAGAACTCAAAACATCTGAATAACTTAATCTCAAAAACAATATGAGGGGAGTGGGTGAGTTACAGAACAAAATGATTGCATTTATATAAAGGCATGCAAAAATTAAGTTACATTATATATGGATACATTCACAGATGGCAACACCATAAAGTAAAACAAAAATGATACGTGCAGGGTAGTGCTTGCCTTGGGGAAGTCAGAGAAGGGAGGAGTGGTCAGGGGAGGACACACAGGGAGCCAAAAGCAGTGACTACATTCTGTTTAATGCGCTGGTTAATGCGCACACGATTGTTGGTTTTAACATTAAACATCTCTACACATGCTGGTATATACTCTTTGAATATATAATCTCACTAAGAATTAAAATAAAAAATAGTTTCCAGCAGGACAGGCCAAACCCAGCAGAATCACCTGTTTTTGTAAATAAGACTGCATTAGAGGACAGACACCTTTATTTGTTTACATGTTGCCCACTGCGGCTTTCACACTACAGCAGCAGAACAGTCAGTAGAGAGACCACACAGCCTGCAAAGCCTAACATATTTACCAACTAGACCTTTACAGAAAAACATCTGGTTATAATGCGAAATATGTAAAGAAAGTAAGAGCAAAATTTAAAAGACCTAATCATCTCCTAAAATACACGGATCCTGCAAGGCATGTGTGATTATCTCCAAAAGCACAGTACATTGAAAAATGATGGTTCTATGTAACATGAGGGACTCCAAAGCAGAGTTTTGATACTGTCGTAAGCTCTGGAAAGAGACTTTAAAGATGAATGTTTTAGAAAGCAAAGTGCAAACAAAATTTACGATCTCTTCTCTCACCACACTAAGAAAATATTATCACACTTATACAGGTAAAATCTATGTAACATAATCTAAATGTGGGGGGAAAACCTAACCCCATAACCTCCCCTGACCCACGTCACCATCACCCTATACTTCCCCAAAGCAGGCAGTTAGACCTCTCAGGTCCTCTATGATACCATGGTATTCCATTTCACTTCTTTAGGGTATTCCACTACAACTTATATTAGAGTCATTTCTGAACATACTTCTATTGTTATTAGGAAGACTGATAACAGTAACAATATTAAAATACTACTGCATGCTAGGCATTGTGCTATTTAATTTAAATTTAATATTCATTTCATAGATAAGGAAACTAAAAAACAGATGTCATCTAATATTATAATTACACAGTTGGAAGACTGGGAGCCAGAACTCAAAGTCAGCTATTTTAGATCCTGTGCCCTCTTAACCTCCACAAGGCACTCCAAATTGAGAACAGAGAACAGGTATTAATCTGTGAAAACTCCCTTAGCTTAAAAGACTATGCCAATAATAGGTGCCAAATGCATAGCTGTTGTATCCATCTAGGAGTATAATAAATCGAGGACAAGAGGTCCATAGTTGGCGGAGAGGAGTGGGGGTCGTTCAAAGGATGTTGTTTAAACAGAAAGGTACAGGGTCTCACTCACAGGCAACAGAGGCAAGTGAGACCTGCCCACAGTTCAGAGGCAACAGAAACCCTGTGTATCTCTACACCAACAAAGAGAACCAGGAGACACTACGCCTTCATCTGCTACAATGGCAAAAACTGACATGTACTATACCACAAAAAAAAAGTTCACCATTTACTCTTAACTCTCAGTGAGCTTCAGCTGTGATGTCACTACTGAAACAAATGACACGTGGAATTATGGTCTGGTGGGGCCACCAAAACCCTAAGGAACCACCCAGGGACTGAGATTTCCCTGTTGCCTACAGGTCCATTCTCTAGCACGACCTAAATTTTTCTCTAATAATCAATGACCTCTAAGTTCTGTTCCAGCTCCAAAACCACTGATTCTCATGAAAGGAAGCCCCAAACAACCAATCAAGTCAATCTGTCAGTGTTCCTCCCATCACTGCCTCATCTGGGAACTGAAGGCCCAGATTTCATCAAGGTCCACCAATGTCTACTGACTACGCAAAGCCATCCCGGAATGTGCTTCAGTGGCTAATGTACCTGCTGCCTTACGTGCCTTGATCAGGGTCTCAGGGGACACACATTCTCCGGCAAGCTCCCCTTTCTCTTCTTGTCAGTGTCTCTGTTACCAGCATTACAGTTCGGATTTACAACCAGGTACATAGAACTCAAGGCTCCGACTAGCAATCCACACAGCTTTCTCTCCAAGTCTGACTCAACATTCAGTCATACTTTTGTTTCTGCAGCCTTTTTATTTTTATTTTTCTGCAGCCTTTTTAGTTCTGCTTCCTAACATTTCAAAAAAACCAAAAAACTTTCCTTCATCTTTTCTTTGGGCCACCAGATTTCATGGTAGTCAGCCTCTGGGGCACATAAAACATTCTAAGTCAATACATATTCCCACAGTAAGAATTTTAGAGCTAATAATACCCTAGTTTTCTCCAGAGTTGCTGAGAAGTACAAAATCAGAGCCTCCTTATATCAGTAAAAAGATGTTCAGAAAGTATCAAACTTTATTTGCATAAAATCAGTCAACCATGTAGTCTTCACTAATACTTAATAAAACAGGTCAACACTAGTCAACTAGAAGTGAGAAGTAGTAAACCTCCTCTGCTCAGAGCAAACCCAGATCTTTGCCAAGTCTGTAACAAAAAAGTGTCCTAGTTAAGGTAAGAAGCCTTTCAAGTACTGCCAAGATTCCCTTTTGCTTGCTTCTTTACCATCTAGCCAATCTGCCTGGTATCCAGATGTCAGTTCATAATCATTCAAAACCTGAAACAAACTGGGCATTGATCCGACTAGTAACTCTCTCTTCTCTCCGGGTAAAGAAAAATAAAGGGGGAGGGAAAGGGAAAGAAAGAGGTTTCCAAGGCAACTAAATCTAAGCCAAAGTCAAAAGGCCACAAAAACAAATCTCCAGTCAACCTAGACCCAGACTGCAGCAGAGGAAACCCATTCCCACAGGAAGCACCATCGATTTCAAGGGTGCTCACTATGTCTAGGTTCACTGCACCAGTCAACAGTGCAAGTTAGATCCAGTGACTGACGAACATACAAGAAGCAAAGACAATAGAGGTAGATTCTGTCTGTCATTACTAACCAGCTTCACCAGCTGGGGAAGAATAGCATTACTTTTTAAGACACACCAAACCAAGGAGGCAAGTGAAAGTAACTAATACATAGGAAAAACAAAAGTGTAACAATTTTATTCCGCGGCAAGAAACTTCTGGCAATCTTAACCACCCAACCAACAAACATAAGCTCTTTCCTCTGAAGCCTCTAGGGCCTCTCACAAAGTCACAAACTTATTTAAATCATGTACAAGTCTAACAATCTGTGTTGTCTGGTCTCACAGCCAATAGGACATCATCTTGCTTGTCAAAGCTGCCTTTCCCTACAGACTGCAAGTCCTTAAGTGCCTGTTCGTGAGTGAATCCCTAACACAGTTTCTGACAGAGTAAGGACTCAATATAGCTGCTGATCAAATAAATGAAGATTAGAAGATTGGAGTGGTCACTTGTCATTTCCAACATGGCCATAGGCTGAATTTAAGGACAAAGGATTAGAAAGTGCCTTCCTGCTCTTCTCCCCTTCATATGTCCAGATTTTAACATTCAGTTGCTGAAAATGTGTATAGTTTTTATACTAACATTCTTCCATTCAATAAACTAGATCATCTAAATTCTAAGTATGTATGAGAAAAGGACCTCTGCTCTTCTCTCTTCTACTGCGCCTCACCTCTCCAGGAGGAAAAACACTTGACTAATTGGGTCAGGGTCCGGGGCACAGAGGAGCCCCCTTTACTAGCCAGAAAGAGTCACTGTGTTAAAAGGTTAAGCACAGAGCTTGCCTCTCTCTTGTCTTCAAAGGGCAGAATTGGCAAACTGATTCAGGGCTCTGTGGAAACAGGCCTTCAAGATGATGATGAAGCTGGCATCTAAAATCAGAACTGACAGCTGACTGACTGGAAGAGGGCAAAAGATACAAAACTCAAAAGTCACAGCAGGATGAGGTTATTTAGCACAGACAACCTAAATACCTGAGAGTGCTAAGTTTCAGCACAATATGGGATGTAGTCTCATAAAGCAACAGAAAAATAAGTTTCTCAATTACTTTATAGAACAAATTCATTTAAAAATTCTTTTAAAGTTCAGTCTTAGGGCATCTGAAAATAATAATACACATATCTTTCCCTACTAAGTAATCTCCAAGGTAGGATCTAGGTATAGACAGAGTTCACAGACAACACAAAGGATTCCTTGACCCAGCAGTAGTCCCCAAAATCTGTGGTCTAGAACAGTGGTTCCAAAACTTAGCTGCACTTCAGTATCACTTGGGGAGGTTTTAAAACTCTCATCACAAATTTCTAGAGGTGGGGTCCATCACCCACAGTCTTAAACAGTATCCCAAATGACTATAATGTAGGCCAGTGTAGCATTTATCCAGGGTTTCTCACCCTCGGCACTACTGATAGTTGGGGTTGAGAATTCATCTGTCGGGGGGTGTGAGGTGCCTTCCTGTGCACCATAGGATGTTTAGCAGCATCCCTGGTCTCTACCCTCTAGAAGCCAACAGTACAGTGACCAACTCCACAAGTGTGACAAGCAAGTGTCTTCAGACATTGCCGAATGTTTCTTTGGGGCAAAATCATCCCCCAGCTGAGAACCACTGATCTAGAGTAAATCAAAAACCAATCATTTGAGGTTCCCTTAAGAAAGGAAAGAAATAAGAAAAGTGCTTAAAACCAAAAGGCCAGGTCTGTATTTTCTGTCCATCTCACCTAAGAAAAAGTAGCGAACACTACTCAGCCCACACCAGGGCTCAGATCTTGACTTCTGAGGAAGACCAACCACAGCTTCCTGTGCTTTTTATGAAATAAACAATGCCGTTTCAGCTGAGCAGATGATTAGAAGAACTTCACTGTCACTATCATTATTCTTAAGAGTAATAAAATACTGTAAAATTTTAGACCAATGTATACTCACAGGCTCTCTCAAATATCTAAAATATAAAATGGAAAGATACAAGTTTATCATAGAAATAAACTAAATACCAATCCTACAAACAGTATTTTTAAAAAGATGTTTTTATCTGTAATAAGCACATTAACTCTGAACCAAACTGATGCAAAACTGTATCTTAAAGAGGCTAAGCCAACCTCATTCTGTTAAAGCCTTAATTTTATCCCTGTTTGTCTTCTGTTGTGGTCTGATTCTCAAATTCCCAAGTAGTTAACTGAAACTAGCAAGTTTTTGTTTTGCTATACCTTACACAAGAGCTAGTTTTCTAATCTAAAACAATCTTCTTTCTGTTCTTGAGTAAGTTACACCAGCAAGATGCTCATCTCTACTTAAGATTGAGTCTATCAAAATAACACTTCCCCAGTGCAACAGAGCAGGCCAGGTCCCAAACAAGTAATACAGGGGAAGAGCAAGGATGGTTTCAAGTACAGGGGGAAGAGCTCAGGGCAGGAACTAAAAGATGGTGAGCATGTGTGTGACTGAGTGGATGGCATTTTGTTAGATATTCTAGACTCCCTGATCACACATACTGAAATGCAAAACAGTTTCCAAAGTGTCCATCCAGGAAAGAGTTACTCCCCAAACTATCTTCACTGAAGTGTATCTCAATCCACAGTAACCCTTCAAATCTCACTAAGAACCTAGGAGTACACGGAGAAACTCTGGAGTCGTTGATTTGGGAGCCAATCACACTGATTAAGTAAGATCCAAAAGTACAGCGGGAACAGAATTCGACTGGGGTCCTGATGGGCTTTTCATTATTTAACTATCTCTTAAAATTCTGAGGCACCACCACTAAATACTCCAGAAAACGTTTGTAATTAAATGACTCTTCAACCACCCCTCTCCTGAAAAAAATTAGTTAAAGTCCCAGTTCATTTTCTCAGCCCAAATGACTCCTAAATACAGAACTTTCTAAAGACAGTCACCCAAAGCCAGGACTTAAATACTCACCTGACTTCCTAATAATATTTAAACATTTAAGAAGCAAATTTAAACTAACAGCAGCCGCTAATTACTAAGCTGATTCTTCGTGCCAGGCACCGTTTCTAGCTGCTTTGCACGTACTAACGCATTTACTTCCGACTAACTTATGATTATTCCCACATTACAGAAGCAGCAGTGAGACTGAGTAACTTGCCCAAGGTCACAGAGCTAGAAGTGGTGAAACCGAGATCTGAATCCAGGCTATCTAACTCGAGAGCCAAGACAGCGCAACCACCACCACCACCACTTAGGAGACTTCCCTGTGGCTGGAAATCTGGAGTCCCTTTCCCACTTGCTGCCTACCTGCAACATGACCTTGAGGACAAAATCAAAGTAAACTTCACATTAACAAACTAGGACAATGGCCACGTTAACAAGTGCTGTGAGGATGAAAGGAAACAACTACCAAGTGCTCCTCCCATAAAAGCAAAACATAAACAAAGCTCCAGCCTACCCACAGAGAAATTGTTAAGTACCGAGAAAATTACACGAAGCTCTGAGGTTGAAACGTCAGGACACACAGGTACATCCACGGACTCATTCTGTCCACCTACAACCAAGTTTCCGTTGTGATCACAGCGAGCAGGAGCTAGGAGACCCCCTCCGAGTTAACAGCGAGAGGGCTTCTTTAAGAGGGAGGTCCTTGCAGCCGAAAGAAGGACCACCCCCCTCGCTCATATTCGCCAGGGAGGCATTCGTGACCAGGTCTACGTTGGAGTCGCAACACCGGAGTCAAAAAATCGCTCGGAAGGAGATTTAAATACTCCGAGCTGGTTTTGGCGTATTCCGATGACTGCGGCGAATGAACAGAAACCCACAGAACTTGTTTTCCGGAGAACGGAGTCCAACAATGGGCTTCGCGAGTCTCCGGCGAGCTGCCGCCTCAACTTGACACGCTCCAGGGCCCGCGCCGAGAGAAGTTCTCCAGGGCCCGGGCGGCGCTCGGGGCGGACAGGCCGGCGCGGAGCGGAGCCGAGAGGGGCCCGGCCCGGTTAGGGGCGCGCCCCGGACGCCCGCCCGCCGCGCAAGGCCGCGGACCTCAACGAGAGCGCAAAGTTCGCCGCCGGCCCACGTCCCGCCCTAGCGCCCGGCCCGGCGGGGCCCCCGCGGCCCGTGGCGGGCGAGCCGGCGGCTGACAGGCGCGGGCGGGGACGGGCCGAGGAGCCTCGGCGCAGCGCCTCCCCGGCCGCCGAACGGCGAATTCCGGGGGGGAGGGGAGGGGGCCGGGACGCTCCCTCCCCGCGCCGCCGAGGCCCGGCAGAGGGGCCCCGCCGCCGCCGCCCGCGCGCCGTGCACCCCGCGCACCTCGCGCCGCAGCCCGCTCCGCCGCCCCCTCCCCCATTACCTGGAGGTGCCCGCGACTCGCCGCTAGTTGCGCTCAGGCGGGAAACGCGCTCACCGACACCATCAGCGAAGCGCCCAAAATGGCGGACGTATCAAGCAGGCCTTGAGTTCCCCCCGCCCTCCCTCCGGCCGCCTCGTAGCCAATCACGGCCCTGCCCCCGCCCCCAGATCCGCGCTCATTGGCCTTCCTCTCCCGCCCCCTGCAACCTATTGGCTCACCCTGCGGTCCCCATTGCACCCACTGTGATTGGATCAGAGACCCCGTCAGTCAAGTGCATTCTTTTCCCATGGACTTGACGGATCCGGAACCTCTAGGACCCCGGAGTCTGGAGAAACAAATCAGAAACCGAGAGAAACCTGGCCGGGTCCCCCTACGCCGTAGCAACAGCCGGGCCTCCGCTTGACGGACGCTTCGGACGACCAATCCAATAGCCAGTGCTTTTCAAAACTAAATTGAGCCAAACCAGTCATGGCCGTAGAGCTAGGAGCTGCAAGGGAACCAATGGGGAAGCGAGAGCGGCGGGCAGGCTGGTCGGAGGGCCTGGAGGAAGCCGGTGATGATGTGAGCCACAATATTTTCCGGCGGCGGAAGTCGTCGGGAGCTGGGGAATTAGCTCAAATGGTAGAGCGCTCGCTTAGCATGTGAGAGGTAGCGGGATCGATGCCCGCATTCTCCACGGCAGAATTTTAGAAGGTGCGGCGAAGGGGGTTACCCGTCATGGTCACTTAATCCCTGAGAGAGTGGTTGTGCCAGGAGAGACGGTGAAGGTGAAGACCGGCACCCCTAATTGTGCACCTGCCACTGCTAGGGAGGGGAAATGCGGGGGCAGGGGTTCCTCTTTTTGCCTTGCAGAAGGATTTACACTCGAGCTTCTATCAAAATTCTCCTCCGGTACCCCTGCCACCTCCCCGCCTCCCCTGGAAGGGCGAGGGGGCCGGGCTGGGACACCTAGGAGCTGCTGCCTCCTTCCTAAATGCACCCGAAGCGCCCTCCAGAGTCACGTGTAAATCAACAAGAAAGAGGGCAAAAGTTGGCGGCAGGGGCTGAAAAGGGCAGGCAGGACTGGGGGCCCGTGAAACCCAGCCGGAGTTCAGCGGAACGCAAAATCGCACACCCACGAGAGTGCGTGTGGTGCAGGGAGGCTTAGGCTGCCGGCTGCTGAGGAGGGAGTGCTCATCTTTCGCGGCCAGGCAGACCTGGAGTGAGCACCTGGTCTGTGCCCAGCCTGCGGGGGTGCGCTAGGAGCGAAGGATCCCGCCTCTCACGTCTGTGGAGCACGTCAGACACTACCTGGGCAACACTAGAGAGTGGTTACGTAAAACAGACTGCAAACTGGTGGGGGTCTTCCTGAGCAGGTGGCATTTCAACCCACAGGACACAGAGAACAGACGTGGACCTTTGTCCAGGTGGCAGGGAGAAAGACCTGAGACCCCACGGTGAGGCTTTGGAGCAGGCTGGGTTGTGGTGAGAGAGGGACACACACAGCAGAGAGAGGAAATGTCACAGATGACCGGGTCCTGCTGGGCCTTGAGGCCAGTGCCACCATGCCCCGGGGGAAACTAACAGCCCTGATGCTTACATGGGTGGTGGGCCTGGAGCATAATGAGGGCTCTGTGTCGGGAGGTTAGCAGATCTCTGGTGGCGCTGACTTGGTTGGAAATGACCACCCCAGCTCATGGAGGGGAGGCAGGCTTACTGTGGGGCTTCCCCAGGCTGCCTTCCAGAGTCTAGGCTGGGAGTGGGGAAGGCAAGACCATAGAGTTAGCCACTGGGGTGCCTTCCCCAATGCTCAGCACCTCTCTGCACCGCCTTTGCACCGGCCCCAGCTAGCCTGAGACTCCCTCCACGGAATTGGCTCAGATCTCAGAGCTCTCCCACCAAATGGCAGGGAGTATGGAGCCCAGCTTGAACGGAGTCAACCCCAGCACCTGGGAAGCTGGGTCTCTGATGCAAAGATGCCCTCCCCCAGCTCATCCCTTCAGCTGATCCTGTAGCTAGAGGCAGACTCCCTAGGAGCTTATTTCTAGTAGCTCCGTTATCATCAGTATTATCATCCCCATTTTACATGTTAGTTAACTGAGGCCCAGAAAGACTTTTTTATTTTTTTGGTTTGATGACTCTTGGCCTTGAGACCCTAATTTTTCTTTTTTTTTTAATTGAAGTATAATCAGTTACAGTGTGTCCATTTCTGGTGTACAGCATAATGTCCCAGTCTTGCATATATATGTATATTCATTTTCATATTCTTCCAGAAAGCCTTTAGACACTGGGTGTGGTCCATGTGGGCTGAGTGACCTTGGCTGGGTGATCTAATCCCTCTGACTCTCCAGGTCTTATCTGTAGAGTACTGGTAATAACACCTACCAACCTGGGTCCGTGCCTCTGAAGGTACTGGGCCTCTAGGGAGGCTGTAACCGAGGGCAGATATTACCTGTGTTGATTCAGCTGCTCAGAGAGGCTCAGGGCCTTGCCCAAGGCCACAAAGCTAGTGAAGAACATGGTCACTATTGAAACTGGTTCAGAAGGTGTGCTTGGTGCGGAGCGCTAGGGAGAGGGACTTAGATACAGATACCCAGCAGTGGGGCAGGAGCAGGCATGCCCAGCAGAAGGCACTGCAGAAGCATGGTAGAGGGGGAGGCACATCTGGAGGACCAGATTGGGGTGATTACAGGTCTGGGGGAAAAGAATGGGAGAGATTCATAGAAGTGTTGGGGGTAAGTGAAGGAACCTGGGGTTTATCCTCAGATAGTGAGGCCAGGAAAAGCTTCAGAGCAACAGAAGGGCAAATTCAGGGCTGACCGTACTTCAGAAAGGACCATCTGGAATAAGAGCAGCAAGGCTATGCTGCAGAGGTAGCACAGGGCCAGAGGGGCAGGCCCCGGGGGCTGGACCAAGGAGCACAGGAGAGACTGCAGGGAAGCCCAGGACAGTAAGGGCACTCTGTCAGCTATGATGCTTCAAACAATATGAAATATGAGGTGGACCTTCTGCTGTTGATCAGCACTGAAAACTCAGCTTTATTTCTAGATCCATTGGACTAGAAGCTTCACGAGGTTAATTTTTTTTTTTCACTGCTGTATTTCAGTGCATAGTACTTAGCACACAGTAGATACTCAGTAAATGATTGTTAATTTAATTAAAAACTTTTTAAAGATGTCCTGGTCCTTCTGACTGACCAGATGCTTTGAGAATATTCCTTGGTGCTGACCCTTCCCTGCAGCTGGGACCGCCTTGGTCTTCCAAATTCCTTTTGGCTGGTGAGGAAGTCTTAAGCCAGCTATCTCCTGACTTTCCTTACCAAATAATCCAGCACAAAGCCTTAGTCCTGTTCAGCCTCGTCTCTCTCTTGCCAGTCCGTGTCTTTATTCCAGTCCTCTGGCACAAGTCAGTGTTGTTGACAGGGTTTGGTGCCTCAGAGGACACTTCTGGGTGTGTGGGCAGGAGGGGGCAGCCAAGGCTGGGAGCTGCTCTCCTGGGGAAGAGGTGGCCCAGCCACCCACTGATCATGCTTCCCTTTACTCACTCATCATCAAACGACTTGTCAATACCTGCTTCAGGCTCCTCCATCCCAGACTCAGGTGGGCCACAGAGCCATGTGCCCTATAGTTGCATGAAATCTTCAATACCTTGCCCAACATAACTGGGCCCCCAAAGTCTCCAATATGATGAGCTCCTAGCCTAACCAGCAGGGTTGAAGTCAGGGAGAACGTCCTGGAGGAGGAGGCATCTGCATTCAGCCCATTTCCTGAGGACCATGGGGAGTTTTAAGGCTTCATGGAGGAGAGTTACTTCAAAGCTTTGTATTGGCCTCACCATCATAAAATGTTTAGATTTCCTCAGATCACTCTTTTTCCCCCTAATCCTTTTGTAATTTAATTTTTAATATTTAGATTTTCAACCCATCTTGACTTTTTAAAAAACTGTGAATAATTTTATACGTACTCAACAGTAGAGAGGATAGTATAGTAAATGCACATGTGCCCAACACCCAGCTAGGACTCCTTCACTTTTGGGAACAGACACAGAGCTGCCAAATTTTAATTCTATCAAGTAATAATTTTTTTTAAAGTGCCATTTACTATTACCATGATTTCATAAAAGAAAGGACATTTGAACACACACATACACTCAGATAGGAAAGACTAGCTTAGGATAAAGAAAGAGGCTTTAAATGGAATGAGCTCTCCTCGAGGACAAAGACCCCCATTGTCTTTCCTTCCGTTGTGTCACCAGGACTCAGTCCTGATCTGAGGCTGGAGTGAGGCTCCAGAAGCGCCCAGGCTGGTGCTGGGTGGTTGCTGGGTTGGGTTGGAGAGAAGGGGGTTATGAAGGGTGGGCCCGTTTTAGCATGGAAATGTAACTCTTTCTTTTCCTTCACTGTGTACGATTCAGTCTGGGTTGGGGAGGAGGTATTTCCCTTCCTATCAAAGGACTGTTGGTGGCCTGAGTGTTGGTAGAACAGGAAGTGCTAAGATTGCAGACCATTAGGGCTGCCAACGAGCTTACAGGGAAAGAAAAGAGGGCCTTTGGGTGGCGAGGAAGAGGCAGAGAAGTGGGAATCTGGGAGAGGCCCATGAGGGGAGGAGCCAGCAAAGGGTTCCGCAGTGGGACCCCAGCTCCATGGTCTGAGGGTGTGGAGGTCCCCGTGCCAGAAGAGCCAGCCAAGGGGCTCTCAAGAAGGAACTCTGCAGGGGCCCACCCAACTTCCCAACCACCCAGGCTTCTCAGGGACAGAACCGCCTACATTGCCTACATCCTGGTTTCCCAGCGTGTTGCCTGACAGTGGACACGCACAAGATGTGGTCATATGGATTTTGTTCAACTGCTCAGGGCAGCTGTAGGTCCAAGGGGGCTGCTGGATCCCAGGCAGGGGGGAGCTCCCAAACCTGTCCTGGGGTTGGAGGGAGCCCATTCATAAGGGAGACCCCACAGGGCTCAGTAAGGGATGGAAGAGACTTGAGGAGTAGTGGGTCTCATTGTGGAGGTGAGAGGGTTTGGAAGGAAAGTAGAAGCCCTTTTGGCTGCATTGAGTGGCACCCAGTAGCCAGTTGGTGATGTTTATTGGCTAAAGTAATGAGTGAACAAATGAATGAAAAAATTCTGGGTTTACTTCTTTTTCCCCCCAAGGCTTGGTTTCCTCAACTACAAATAGGAGATACCTTCTACCTAGCTCTGCTGTTGTGAAGTTTAAATGAAATAAGCCAGGTTAACTTCACCCCCCCATTTAAGACATGGATTAGACCTCACCTCCTCCAGGAAGCCTTCCCTGTCTTCCCATCTGAATAGGGGCCCCAGGATATCTCAACACTATGCTTTCCCCACAGCTTTGGAAACTGCCCCCATTCCTGGATTTTGAGCACCTTTAAGGGAGGAGTCCTATCTGACTACTCTCTGGGTCGCCCAGCCTGTGAATTAAGTGCAGGGCTCTGCACGCAGTAGCTGCTTCCTGAAGGCTGACAGATTTACTTGGCCCATAGAAGGAGGCCACTGAGTTGACCCTCACTCCCCTTTGCTGGCCACATGGTGGGAAAGGGTCCAGCGAAGTGGCCTCTGGCACCTGTAGCCATGCAATGGCTCTATCAGGGTGCCAGGGGAGAGAGAGGGGAAGGAGGAGGGCCTCTAGGAGGGTGGTTCCACCCTCTTCCCAGTGTGCACGCAGGCTGCCAGGGGGCAGCAGCTCTGCCTCCCCTCCCCCTCCCCTTCCCAGACCCCTGGCCACCCAAGCAGACGGGCTGGCTGAGCAGGAGAGTAGAGGGGGCATCTCCCCATGATGCAGCTGCTGCTTCTGATTCAGCAAAGGTGCCGCCTGCTCCACTGGCTGCCCACATGGAGACTGGTGCTTTAATTAGCACCTTAGGGTGCAGGTCCCAAGTGCTCAGAGCCCTGAGCCTCCGCAGGCAGCTCCCCACCTTGGGCTTGGGAGACGGATGCACCCTCTAGCTCTGCTGGTCCTTAGCGCTATGAACTTGGGCAAGTATGTCACCTCGCCCACTTACCAAGGACCTGCCAGGCCCCCGACGGGGCGAGGCGTCTTCACAGGCCTTATCTCGTGGGAGCCTGACAACAGCCCCAGGGGCGGGTGATGGCACCCTTTCTGGACAGACAGAGCAGTGGATAAAGTGGATAAGAGATGAAGCTTTCCAGAGTCAGGCCTGATGCTTCTGGTCACAAAGGGACCTCGAGTGTAAACCCCTGCTGGGGGCTCAGGCGGCCCGGGGTCGGCACTTAGGACAGGACTCCCATGCTGTTGCTTAGCACTGATGGCAGGTCACCCCTGCCCCACCACCTGCTCTCAAAGAGGTCCCAGCAGCAGGAGCACCAGCAAGTCCACCTGTGTCCATCACTGCCGTGCTGACCCAGGACCTGGGGGAACACCATGGCAGCCAGGGCAGGAGAGGCGAGTCCTTGAAGGTCTGTCCCAGGAAACCAGGCCCATCCCCAGCTCTGTCCCCTGGCCAAACCAGCTGTCTTGGAGCTCTCTGGGCCATCATCCTTCTTGTCCCACCTCTTCAGCACTGGAGCAGCAGGATTGCCATGTGTTCTGGGGTCCACATCTTGGAGACTGTCCAGCAGCTGGTAGGCTCCCCGCCCTTAGCTGTCACCTCCACACTCCAGGCCCTGTGGGTCAAGGTGCAATCTCAGGGTCTTGTGGGGAGACACTTCTTCCAGATCTTTGAATTTTGATTCTCAAACAGAGAGCGCATCCAGCACTCCACATCATTCTCCCCTGACCTCCCTCTGCATCCTGGTTGGGGTCAGGCCCTTCCTGGCTGTTGCATTTCCTTCCTCCCAACCCTGGGAACATGGTTCTTCCTGTCCGGCCCCAGAACAGCCCAGCCTCCTCTTGACACATCATTCCTTACTGATTTCTGTCTCCTTCCAGAGACTGGGGACCCCAGGGGCAGGGACCAGGCCTGATCCATGTTGCCTCCAGTACCACCTGGGTGGGCATGGGGCAGGCAGTATGTATTGACCATCTCTGAGGACAGGGCTCCACCCGGCCTGTCTGCAGAAATGGACAAGGTGCGGCCCGGGGAGGGCAGGGGGGCTCCCTTCCCTGCTTGGGGCCGGTGTGGCCTGGCAGACCCATCCACAGGGGTCAACACGGATGGCAGGGCCAGGAGGGGCCCCGGCCCCCAGCACTGTCTTGATGCGTAACTGCAGCCCTGGGCTGGCACACACTCAGGGCAGACGTCAGCAGGGACTGGCCAGGGGCCCAAAGCCCAGGTATGTAATCTGTAGAGCCCAATGCAAACTGAAAATACAGGGCCTTGATCTTAAAGATGATTCAGAATTTCAGGACGGCGACAGAAGAGCATGAAATCAAGCATCGAGCCGTACATGAGCCAAGCATCCATGAAGCTGCCCTGCCTGAGGCCCCCTGTCCACAGGTCTCACCCCTCCGCCCGCCCTGGGAGCCTGATGGGGAGATGCCGGTGCCCAGGAAGACCAGTGCACAGGGAGCCATCCAGGGAGGGCCAGAGGCTGGTGCTCGCTCTGTGGGGACACTCAACTCGAACACACGTGGCATGAAAGAATGGCAATGATGTTTTAAAAAATTAGGTTTATAAATATTTTCTCCATTGTACAAAGTTTTCCCAGCCCTGCCCACCCCATCACTGTTCACATTCCTCATGTTTTTTAAAATCCCAACTATATTTATTTTTTAAATCATAAAATATATTTTTTTCTTTGTTCATATTTAAAACTATTTACAGGGGGGCAGAGAGGCCAGGGTGGCCCGGCCAAGGTCAGGACGAGTCTGTGCAGGGGGACGGAGGGGGCGGAAAGAGGTGGAAATAGCTCCTCTCGGTGGCGGGTGAAGGGGGGCAGCTGTCCTCCGCCGACAGGTACTGGCTGTGGGGCGTGGGCGGGGGCGGGTAGGGGTCTGAGTCCGAGTTCAAATCCAGGTAGTACTTGCTGGCCTTCCAGCGGCTGGCGCTGTAGTCGCTGTCACACACGTCTGTGCTGCAGGGCGTCGTCGGGGGTGCCATGCCGCGGATGATGTAGGGCCTGGCGGGGACGAAGAATGGGAAAAGGGTCCTTGATTTAGAGTGGCCCACGTGCCTGTCCACCCATCAGGCTCTGGCGTGCCCCAGCTGTGCGGCCTCCCTGAGCCTCAACATCCCCACCTGTAAAGTGGGCACACCTGCACCTACCCTGCAAGGACTGCAGCCCCAGGCCAAGGTTGCCTTTATGGGGAACGAGGCCTCCACAGCCTACCTGGCTGATCTTGGGCAACTTTACCTCCCTGAGCTTCAGTTTCTCATGGTCAAAATGGGGAGGATGAAACATTATCCATTTCAAAAGGGGCTTATGAGGATTAATTCTGCATGGGAAGTGCTGGAAACAGTGCCTAACACCAGAAAGTGCTCAACAACCATTCCCCCTTCTCTTATTACTGTAATCACTGGAGACCAAGTGGCCTGGGATAGTCCCATCCTGAGTTAAAGAAAGCTGATGCCCCAGGTGTCTCCCAACTGCCCCTCAAGATGGATCGCCTTTGGGCCTGAGTCCGAGGTGGGATCACAGTGTGCTGGAGCCATAGTGGGGCTCACAATGGGCAGGAAAGTGGAGTCAGCACCAAAGAGCCAGGGAGGGACACCTGCACTGAGGAAGCTGCAGCAGGAGCACACCTCCCGGAACCCTGGGAGCAAAAAGGGGGCCGGACAGACAGCACGGAGGGCAGAGGTTTTGGAGGTGGAAACAAATCAGGACAGAATGAGCAAAGCGTGAGGTAGACTGGAGGCCAAGGGGCCTGGCCTGGCTGGTGTGGATGTGACAGCCCTGGAGACAGACTGTGACACTGAGGCACTGGGGAGCCACGCAGTTTTCCTGAACAGGGCAGTGACCCAGTAAAGGGCCCAGCCCCTCTGGGATCGGCACAGCTGCCCTGCTCCCCTTCTAGGCCCTGGAGTTCCCAAACCAGCCACCAGATGGCAGGCGGCGCCGTTTGGAGGGTCCAGGGCTCCAGGAGGATGAAGGGCCCCAAGGCCCTGCTCCCCACGCAGCGGGCAGGCCTGGCAGGGACCCAGCCCCCACCTTCCCCATCAGGTAGCCCGCTTGGGGGCAAGGGACCCAGGGCACCTGGTGGGTGGGACCAGTTGGCCACGGCCACCAGGTTGAAGGGCCGCAGGTTCACCTCACCCACACCAGCTCTGACACAGCGGGATGCAGGCCAGGTACCCCACCCTGTTCACCCTCAACGCTCTCCAGGGGCCCCTCCCCACCAGGGAGGTGGGGCGTGCAACCCCAATATGGACAGCGTGGGGTGCTGAGCAGGCCTATGTGGTTTTTGGAGTCAAACAGGCCCTTGCAGTAAGGAGAGAGGATTGCCCCATCCAGGGCCCGCCTTGCTGCACCCCACGGATGTGGATTTCATTCTTATGGGGACTGAGGAGTGGCGTCCCTGCCCGGGTCCCAGCATGGGATTCAAGCACAGGCAGGGCCCTGGGTCTGGGGCGGGGGGAGCCCTGGGGGCGTCCTTCAAGGGCACGACTGCCCTGGCTTCCAAAATACCACGGGGGCTACCTCCCGAGCCCCCTCCGCATGTGGGATCCCGGTGGTTTCCGAACTCAGGAGCAGGCTCTTTTTGGGAGGCAGCCAGGGTAGCCCGAGGGGCAGGAGGGCTGGGGAAGCAGGGTCCCCAGCGTAGAGCCTCTGGCGCTCCCCACCTCCCTGCTTTCTCCCCTAGGAAGCAGGGACCAGGCCCGGGTACCACAGGCGCCCGGCTCCGTACCTGTAGGGTCTGGCGGTGGCAGGAATGTTGGAAGAGTAAAACACGTCCACGTTGTACAAGGAGGGGTCCGTGGCGGGGGACGGCGGTGGGTTCAGGATCTGAGGGGAGCCAAGCAAGGTCACACTGAGCCTGCGGTCCCCGCCGCCCATCACCCCCTCCCAGTTTCCCCGCCCACAGGGTAGGGGTGCAGCTGGTGCCTCCCCGACCCCTCATGGTCCAGGAAGGGGAAGCAGCAGCTGGGCCCCTGAGGGTGGGCACGCGGAGGGGAGAGCAGGGTGGCCGCCAGGGCCCACCCACTGACCACTGGTGACCCCAGGCCTAGTTCTGGACACTTGGCTGTGGGCTCAGGGACCCCACCTCCGAGCAGGCCCTAGAGTGTCACCACCGTGCCACAGAGTGCCCTGCCAGGCTCCACTGGGACTTTTCTGCCGACTCCCCTTTTGGACTTTGTACTTCTCCATCCTCCCACGTGGTGCACAGTCTAATCCCTGTAATTCACTCCTTATTCTGAACACTCAGGGGACCTGTGCCAGGGTCTGCCATGCGGAGGGAGGGGCCCAGCCCTGCTGCCTGCCCTCCCCACCCTCTCAGCAAACCAGGAGAGGGTGCCCTTTTCTCAGTTCTATACTGCCCCAAAATGTGATAATAAATACACAACTCTAGCATGTGAACGTGCCTTCCAGAGCCAGGCCCCACAAAAGGGACAGAGTGACCTGGGGCCAAGGCACCCACCAAGTCTGCACTTTCCCCAGCAACCACTGCCACCAGCACCCCCACCTCCTCCAGCTGTTCCTGCAGGGGGCACCACCAGATTCCGCTTCTGGCACCCCTACAGCTGACAGAATAGGACTGTCCCATGTGCCCTGAAGGACTGAATTCCCCGAGGTCCCTAGGGCAGGGAGAAAGCATGGTGTGGATCCTGACAGGGGGCTGAGTCTTGTTTTATCACCTCCGTGGCAGCATGCCCCCTGCTGAGGGGCTTCACCTCTATAGGCCTCCGCATCCTCATCTCTAAGATGGGGCTAAGGAGACGGCTTCCCAAGGCTATCCTGACTCTTGGTGAGTAACATACACGAAGTGCTCACGCCTTCCTCCTGCCCCTTAGGAACTGGCATAGACTCCTCTCCTTATTCTGGGGGGGGGGGTCCTCTTTAGCACAAACAGCCAGCTTGGGGATTCCTCAGGATTTGACCCCAAGGTTGGGAGGGCACAATACTGGGGGGCGGGGTGCCGAGGGCGGTGTTCAGAGAGGGGAGCAGAAACCAGGCACAGAAGCCCAGCAGGAAGGGCCTCCCCCAGCTGCCCCTGTGCCCCAGCCTGTGGGGTCCCGTCTTTGCATCTGCCCATGAACTTGACTGGGTCTGGCTTCTCTTCACTTCTGCCTCCAAGGCGAGCTTGGGGATCCTGCCCAAATCCCTCCTCTGCAGCTGTCAGTGCCACTTCCCGCAGGGCACTGAGCAAGGCAAGGTCGAGGAGTCTTCCCATTACTGCAGTGGGCAGATTTCTAGCAAGTTCTGCTGGTACAGCACCTCAGCAACTTCTCAGTCATCTGGTGAGCAGCAGCTGGGGGCTCGTCCTCAGTCACTTCCTCTCAGCTGACCTGCCTTTCCTGTGTTCCAAAGAGTTCTCTTTACCTCTCATTGGCCAGTTCCCTGCAATTCCAATCCCTGCTAATAATTCTGTATATTAAACTTTCTCTGTTCAAATCACCATGTGGTTTCTGTCTCCTGATTGGACTTCGACTAATAAAGGCCACCTGGGGGAAGGGTATCGCTCACGTGGTAGAGTTTGTGCTTAGCATGCACCAGGTCCTGGGTTCAATCCCCAGGACCTCCATTAAAAAGTACACCTAATTACCTAATGAATAAACAAAATTATCTCCCCCGCAAAACAACAACAACAAACAAAAAAGTTGCTAAAAAAAAAAAAAGACTGCATTTAAAAAATGAATAAATAAAGGCTGCCTGGTAGCCATCAGCACAGAAATAAAGTTGGATGCCTCCCACCTCACCCAGTACACCTAACTGCATTCCAGGAGAATCAAAGTTCTCAATATAAACATGAAACCTTGAAAGCATTAAGAAAGAGGACATGGAAAGAAATTATTTCTTACAAGCAAATAAAGCCTTTCTGAGCATAACCAAAAAACCCCTAAATTCCCACGAAAGACTGATAGTTTCGTTGTATACACGGCAAAACACAACATAAACCAAACCAAAAGATAAAAAGTTTGGAAAAATATTTTCAACACATATCCCAGGCAATGGGCTGATGTTCTTACTATATCTCTCTCTATATACAAAAAACCCTTATGAATGAATTAAAAATACTGATAACCCAATAGAAAAAGGACATAAATTCACCATTCTGAGAAAATAAAACTACAGCGGTTATTAAACACACAAAAAGATATCTGATGCTACATGCAGTGAGAGAAGTATAAATTAAAATGACAGCACCACGCCATTTCTACCCTAAATTAGACCTGAAGAGAGTGTGTTTGGGAGGGACAGTCGTGCTGGTGTGGCCCTCTGCTGGCGGGAAGACGGACTATTCCCTCACGAGGGCCACTTGGCAAGAGAGGTCAAGGTGACCAACACTCAGCCTCTGCAGCCAGCCTCTTCCTGCAGCCTCCCTTCAGGAGGGACATGAGGAAAGTGCAGGAGTCCCAGGCGGCCCTGGTGGAGTAACAAGATCCCGCCGGGGAGCGACTGGACACCCACTGGGGTGGCCCAGCTGCCCCAGCCAACAAAGGGAGCTGCTTAGCCACCAAGCAAAAGAAACTTGAGGGTGCAGGAGAGGCATCGTAGGGAGTGGTCGGCTCCAACACAACCGCCTCAGGTGAGTAGTTACCACTCAGTTGCTTGGCCTCCTCATTTGCAAAATGGGACGGCGATGGCGCCCCCTTCTGGAGCCGGGGTGATGTAGCACAGGGAAAGTGGATTTTCTCAGTGGGGAGCCTCAGAAGTGCTAGGTCAATGCCAGCTTTTACTTATTGTTGGCAGCGAAAAGCAAAGCTCAGAAAGGAGCTACCATTACCTTCAGATGCTACCACGTGGGTTTTAAAAAGTTTATATGAAACTACTCTGTATGAGACTATAATGGATGGATATATGTCAGCACACATTTGTCCAAACCCACACAATCATACACCATCACGGGCAAATTCCGATGTAAACTATAGACTCTGGGTGGTGATGACGTGTAGGTTCACGGACTGTCACAAATGTCTCACTCTGGTCAGGGATGTTGATCAAGGGGGGGAAATGGGTATTTGGGAAAATTTTTTAAAAAGCCAGCTTGAAAAAAAAAAGTGCAAATGTAAAACTGGTGAAATCTGAATAAAGCCGAAGGCTATCTTGTCAATGCCCTGATTAGGACACTGTACTCCTCCTGTAGACTGAACGTTTTGTGTCCCGCCCAAATTCATATGCTGAAACCTAATTCCCAACATGATGGTATTAGGAAGTGCAGCCTTTGGGAGGTGATTAGGTTCACAAGGGTGGAGCCCTGATGAATGGGATCAGTGCCCTTAAAAAAAAGAGACCCAGGGAGGGGGGGTATACCTCAGTGGTAAGGCACATGCTTAGCATGCACAAAGTCCTGGGTTCAATATCCAGTAAAAATAAATTAACAATAATAATAAATAATATAAAGAAAGAAAGAAACCTAATTACATCCCCCCTCAAACATTTTTTTTAATCAATTAAAACAAGAGACCCCAGACAGCTCCCTCACCCCTTCCACCATTTACAGACAAGAAAGCCACTATGAACTGGGAACCAGGCCTTCAACAGACATCAGTCGAACCTGCTAGAACCTTGATCTTGAATTTCCCAGCCTCCAGAACTGTGAGGAATAAATGCGTGTTTAAGCTGCCCAGGCTATGGTGTTTTGTTACAGCAGCACGAAGAGGCTAAGATAACCACCAGGGAAAACTGATGAAGGGGAGATGCAACCTCTCTGTATTATTTCTTACAACTGAATGTAAATCTACAATTTCTAGAAAAGTAAAAAGAAACAAAAATTCCTCTCTTTGCTGGGATAGTTAAGCCATTCTCTTGTATACCCGCTTATGCACAGATTTCCCTTGGGAGGACACACGGGAAACTCACCATAGGATGTGCCTCGGGGCAGGGGGGAGTCCTGACCGGGGTTGGGGGGGGAGCTCTTTTCACTGTACGTTCTACTGCACCTTTTGAATTCTGCACCATGAACCTGTATTACTGATGCAAACCAATGTAGTTAATTTAAAAATAGCTGGCTCTGTGCAGGGTTTCTTTTGGGGATGATGAACATGTTCTAAAATTAACCGTGGTGCTGGCTGCATGACTCCAAATATACTAAAAACCACCGAATGGTACAATTCATGTGGGTGAACTGTATGGTATGTGAATTATATCTCAATAAAGCTATTTCTAAAAATTGCTGGTCAGTGTCATCTCTTGCTGCCGAGTAGGGTTCCCCCAGCTCCCAGCAGGGGCTGGGGATGGAGAAGCCAGTTTCTCGAGTGTCCTCGTGGCAGCATGGGGGGCCCCAGGGGTCTGTTCTGAAGTAAGCTCGGTCTTACTCGGGGTCCTGGTGCTTCTAGCTGCTTACATGGGGCATCTGAGAGTCAGGAGACAGTAACAGCAGGGAGGAAGAGAGGAATGCCGGGGAGTATGGGGTTTTTTTGTGTGTGTATATGTGGTGTTGGGGATTGAACCCAGAACTTTGTGCATGCTAAGCATGTACTCTTCCACTAAGCTCTACCCCGACAACCTTGGCTGAGGAGAATTCTTAAACTCCAGGCTTCTGGTTCCTTGTGTCCTCTGTCTCCAAAGAACAGTCAAGCCCTGGAGCCTCCAGGAGACTCAGGTCCCATCCTGCAAACCCGAGATAATGACCCCTGCCGCCCGCTCCCTCCTAGGCCCTGCCAGCATCGGGAGCGCTAGGGAAGGATTACACCCTGGATGTGTAGACTACGCCCATAAGTACAGGAAGGCCCAGCCCTGGTGGCCCGAGAAAGCTCAAGGGGCTGTCTTCACTTTAGACAATCACACCATCACCAGAAGTCAGGTTTCAAAGAATTAAAAAGCACAGAAACACATGGAGACAGAACCTGACATTAACGTTTCCCCAGATTCACATCCATGCATCCAGCCTGCCCCAGTTACCCCACGGTCGTGCTTTTGGAAGTAGGGGTCTTTCCCAGCCAGCCCTGGGGAAAGGGTCCCCTCTTGGGATGCTGTGGTGTGGCTAGAACACTGGGGCTTCAGCATCTCATGCCCTGGACAAACATTTCATCCTAGAGTGCAGCTCGGCCAAAGGCCCGCCCTTCACCCCATGTGGGCTGCTGGAAGCTCCAGGGAGCAAGCATTTTCAGCCACGAAAGGCGCCCTGTGAGTGCCTGTCCTTGGAAAACAATCCAGCTGCTGTCTGGGAACAAGCAAGGCCTTGGGCAGGAAAATCGGGTGTTTCTAGTGGGGACGCTGAAGGGAAGCTGGCCCAGGCATCCCATCCAGACAGGCCCTGAGGATGGGGCAGCCTGTACAGGACAAAGACCGCCGCCCGGACACGAGAACGCCCAGCAGTAACACTGGGAGGTGGGAATTCTGGGTGAGACCTCCACTTTTTAGATATTTCTGTGGCTTCCAGATTATCCACAACGAATAGGGGAACTCTTTTCTAAGCAGACGATGATGTCATTAAAAGAGAAAACCTATAGGTCAGGCATTGCACCCACCATTCTAAGCAGTGGAACAGCTAATCTCTCCGGAAATCCTGAGGTCACGAGATATGCCCCCCAGCCAGGCCTCCTCCTGCCCCCACTCACCGGCGGGTACAGCGTGGCCTTGGTGCTGGACGAGCTGCTGGACGAGGCCCCAGTGACGTGGTTCCGGTCGTAGAGGGGCACCCCAGCCCGCCCCCCCATCAGGCTCACAGAGCTCATCATGGACTTGCTGCATGAAATGCCTGTGGGGGGAGGGGGACAGGGCAGGTCAGGGACCCGGTGCCTCACGAACACAGTGCACGTGCTCTGCTGCCCATGAGACCCAGATTCAGGTGAGGAAGTTCTATGTGAGATGTGTCCCCACCCAGCTCTCCCCAGCAGACAACTTGAGACACACCCCACGAGGACAGCTTCGGTCAAGTCCAAAGAGCACTCCTGACCCACTCACGCCACGTCCTGCCCAGAGCCCTTGCACGTCTCAGGCTCCTACCTGGGAAGGGGCCATGCTGGGAGCCACCAGGGGCGATGAAGTTGAGGGGCACATGGGGGGTCCCACTGACATACTCATGCGGGAAGGGCCCATTGGCCCCTGCGTAGCGCTGACACACCACGCGCTGGCAGACGAAGTAGACCCCACCCATGACGAAGAGCGAGAGGATGATGCCAATGACCGGCCCGATGGCGCTGCTGTGGGCGGGGCTGTCATCCGAGGGCAGCTTGGTGATTTCTGCCAGAGGACGGGCAGGAAGAGATGGCGGGTGTGAACCAGAAAGGAGCAGACCCTCCTGCAGGGGGCCAGTCCTGTGTGCCCTGGAGGGACTGCTTCTGCCCTGCCAGGCACCCGCTGATGGAAGGCGGGAGGGATGGAGGCTGACATGAAGGTGCGAAAGTGCTTGGTGAGTCCAGTGGGGATCCATCCTTCTTCCCCACTCACTAGACTTCTCCATCCTGCAGTCAAAACTCTCAGCCCAGGTCCCTCTGCAGTGAATGAAGTGGCCATATCCCCACACACAGGGACATACTCCCACTTCCTGTCTGAATCAGACAGCCTTTCAAGAGCCACTATCTCCAGGAAGCCTTCCCTGACTGCCCTGGTTTCACATCCTCTGACCCCTGTATCCCTGAATATACAGGCCATGTCTCTCAAGGGGCATGCAGCATGTCCATGTGTGTGTTTGCACATGCGCATCACTCCTCCTCAGCCAGACAGCAGGCTGCCAGGGAAGGGGCCCACCCCCATTTCATTAGGGTGATCTTGCCTGACAGATGCCGAGTGAGGTCTCTGGGCAGAAGCACACTGCCCTACACGGCACAGTCAGTCCCACCAACCTATGCCTTCTCCAAAAGGGGCCTGTCTCTTTGCCTCTGTCCCAGCTGGAATGCCCCTCGGCTCACAGTCTCCCCTTCCCCTCCTCACAGCAGTCTCCAACTCCATGAAGTCTTCCCTGCCTCCCTGCCAAGGCTAAATACTCTCGACCTCCCAGCCTCCTCAGTACCCGCCATTTCCTCCCTCAAGACTGCACAGTCCCAGGCAGAACCCCAGCATGGGGTGACCCCCGCCCTGGTGAGCCCCCTGCAGAAGCCAGCTCACCACACAGGAGCTCATCGGAGCCGTCGATGCAGTCAGGAAAGGAATCGCACTGCTGTGTGATGAGGACGCACTGGCCGCTGGCGCACCGGAACTGGTTGGGCAGGCAGACGGCTGCAAGGAGGGGCCTTGCATTCAGAGAGGCTGGAGGGCATGACGCGGCCAGGAGCACTGAGCAGATAACCACAGACCAATGCTCCCTACCCTGCTCCCCGAGACCCAGCAACAAAGGTCTGGGCTCCGAATGCAGAGCAGACAAATGGGCCCTTTCTAGGACCAGGTTGGGGCACAGTCGCGGCAAATCCAGTCTTCACCCTCCCCTCGATGACCCCTGTTCCAAGGCCTGTGCACTGTTGGGGATGGGGCAGGGAAGAGATCTCAACGACCCAGGGAGGTATCCATTCACCAGGTTCCTACCATGGATCAGGCCCACACAGCACCAGGACTAACACCGCCCCTGCGCCCATGCTTTCCTGGGTTACAGGGAGGTGAGAGCCAATTAGAGGACCACCCACAAGGAGCCAGGCTCCCTAGATGGGGTGGGGCAGGGAATAGGTGATGTATCAGTGGGCTTTGAAGATCAGGAAGGCGGAGTAGAGCTCAAACGGGAAGGCAAAGACAGCCCCGCTAAGTAACCGGTGTAGCTCGCGGCCTTTGGGAGGAGGAGGAAGACTGGGTACTGATGGCTGCCTCTGCCTCCCTGCTCTGGAACGCTGACCTGGACAGGGCCATAGGCCATGAGGAAGGCTGTGGCCAGGTGGGTAGGGCTCAGCCATCACCTGGCCCCCAATACTTGCTGTCTAAGCTCCCTGCTGCTCTGCCCCAGGCACCTCGCTCTGGAAACTAGAGATAAGGGACCCTGTCCTTGCCGTGGGTGGGAAGATCTGCAGGAGAGGAGGGTGGAGCCCAGAGCCTGCACAAGGGCCTGCTGGCCTCCAGATGCTTCCTTTCACCAGGAGAAACATTCACAGTGGGAAGAGGAGGGGGTGGTTCCTATCTGGGCTCAGCAAACTTTTCTGTAAAGAGCCAGAGAGTAAGCATTTAGACCTTAAGGACCGAAAGTCTCTATTGTAACTACTCAACTCTGCTGTTTGAGGGCAAGATCAGCCACAGACAATATGTAAATGAATGAGCCTGGCTGTGTCCCAATAAAACTTTATCAAAACAGGTGGCAGTCTGGATTTGGCCATCAGGCCACACTGCGCTAATCCCTGGTCTACAGTCTCCATCAAATTCTCAAAGGGTCTGTGAGCTGGAAAGACTTAATGACTGCAGCTTTACAGAAATATCTGGGGAAATGACCCCTAAACAAGGCTGCTCATCACAAACAGGGTCAGTGGACAGTGATAAATAAACATCTGAATTATCCAAGAGCAGGACCCTGTGGGTAAGGGGGTGGCAGCTAGAACCACCCATTAACAGCTCAGTGTTAGTCATGGGGCCGTGGTGCTGATAATATGTCACAGGAACCAACTGAATAGGTCATTTACAAAAGGAAAATCCAGAGAGGGAACAGAGATACATGTTTCAACAGTCATGGTCTAAAGGGAAATCCGGCAGGTCAGAGTGGACCCAGGTCGACTAAGTAAATCTTTTTGCAACTCCTGGTTCAACGGGATGCTGGAAACCACCCAGGAGTGAGCATTATCCCACAGACTTCCCTTTGGATATGGCAATTACCCAGGGTGTAAACCAGGAAAATCCATCTGACTACTGGATTTCTGTAAAATTCTTGACTGAGTGAGGGAAGGCAAAATAGATTCTCACAGTCCACCTTCAAGCCAAATTGCTTGGTGGGCAGATGGCAGGGGTCCTCAGGGGCCTAAAACTAACATTTTTGCCTCCCAAGCTGAGGAGGCCTGGCAATTTCACTCCAGGCAAAGGTTCTACAGCGACCCTAACTGTGTGCGGCCAGATGGAGCCTAAGCTCCAGGGGCGATGAGCAAGTGTCTTGTGGGAATTGCTGGGCTCCCTAGAAGACCTGGGAGCCTAGGGGCGGGGCGGGGCCACACTGGGGCGGGGCCTGGGCAGGGAAGGGTGTGGCTGGGGAGGGGCCGAGGGCGGGGCCTCACCATCGCAGTCCGCCTCATCCGAGCGGTCCTGGCAGTCGGCCTCGCCATCACATCGCAGCCGCAGGTCCACGCACTGGCCCCGCGCACAGGGGAACTGGGCGGCCGAGCACACCGGGCAGCCCTCCTCGTCACTCTGGTCGTCACACTCTGGGAAGCCGTCGCAGCGCCAGGCCCCAGGGATGCAGTCGATCTCCCCAGTAGCACACGCGAACTGGTCGGGGGAGCACGTGGGAGGTTCTGAGGATGAGAGAAAAACCATCACAGGCCGGCCTGTCCAGGCAAAAGCTGGGTAAAGCACATCTGGGTTTCAAAACAAGAGACACACTCAATTCACCAGGAGAAACATGTACAGTGGGAGGAGGAGAGGGTGTACCCACAATGCTGTGCATCCTGTCTGCTGTCCCACCTCCAGCCCCCAGCATGTGACAAAGCTGTTAATCCAAAGCACAGGGACTGTGTACCTGGCCTGGCTACACCAGTGTCCACTGCACCCGCATCGGAAGTAGGAGGGTCAGAGAGCGAATGGTCAGCACCCACACTGTGACACATTAGGGGCAGCTGGAGCAGTGGAGCCAGCACTCTGTGGATGGCCAGCATACCCACAGGAACGCTGTGGGGGGGTGCTGGTAGCAGACCAGGCACCTTGCTGAGGAGTGAGCTGGGGAAAGCAGGCGGTGAGGATACCACAGGGGGAGCAGAGGGGGAGGGGCAGGGTTCCAAAGCTCCCTGGAGGAAGGAGTCCTGTGAGAGTGGTGAGCTGGGAGGGTGAAGGACAGGAGATCTGGGGCCGCCTTCTACCAGGTAGCCATGGCACATCACTCCACCCCTCAAGGTCAGCTTCCCCAGCGCAGGCCAGGTGGAGGCCAGATGTGCAGCATCGCTCAGTGAACAGCACTGTCCCAGGGGCCGGGACGTGGGCAGAGAGACACAGGAGGAGCCCCTCGGCCCCAGGCTGCCCCCACTGCCCAGGGGTCCTGTCATCATCTCTCCCCCGCATGGAAGGTCACAGAACACTAACCGCGGCCCAGAAACCCACTCAGACTTCGTTTTAATGTTTAAGGACAGTCCTCCACACCCTTGAACCCCAATTAAGGAAAAAAGTATGGACTTCACAGAAGTATCGATTTCCCTGTGCACTACGCCTTCCAGTATTTGGAGCCCATAACTCCCAGGGTCCCACTGGGCTGAAGGGGGGTGCGGGTGGGCAAGGAGATGTGAGTAAAAATGAAAAGAGGGCTGGCTGTTCCCACTGGGCTCAGCCCCAGAGGCCACGCCAGGGACAAAGGAGCCCCGACACCCACAGTGTCTCACAGGAGCCAGTGATGGATGTGTACACACTGAGCCACCAACAAAGAACACGCGGACACTGGCCATGGAAAGGTGTGTGTGGACGACGGCCCACACCCTACTCTGCAATTCCAGCCCCAGAGGCCCTGGGTCTTTGTTCTTTCAACTGCCCAGCCTCCCACGGCCAAGCCAGGGAGAGGAGGGTCTGTGTGGGGCCACGCTCTGATTTTCCGCAGGCCCCAGTCCTGGAGAGTGAGGACAGGAGGGGTGGGTTGTACAGACCTGGGGTTGAACCCAGGCTCCCCCAGCAGCTGTGCAGCCTGAGGAACCCCCAGCCTCCCAGAGCCTCCACTTCCTCTTCCCTAAAACAGAAGTAGCCTCCCTCCATCGCAGGCTCCTCACAGGAGCAAAGGAGCAGCAGGGAAAACGCGCACGCGTGCGCGTGTGTGTCCACGTGCATGTGTACACCTTGGTGAGGCTCACACAGAACTGGCAGTGGTGCTGCTGAGAACGCTGAAGCATCTCAGGCTGCCCCCTGCCCATCTGGCTCCTGTCCCTGCATGAGGTACGAGGGTCCGTGTCACCTCCCGGGAGCCTCAGTGAGCCCTTATCCTTCTGGGTAGCAGAGGCCAGGGAAGAATGGAGACGGGGACAGTAGATACAGGCCTCTTGGGCTGTGAGGAAGGGCCTGGCAGCCGCAAGTCTGAGGGTCAGAGCCTGGGAGGGCAGGTGACAGAAGGGCATGCCCTCCTGTGGGGAGGCCCAGGGCTGGGGTCCGTGGGACAGCTGAGCGCTTTGTGCAGCCCCCTCTTCTCCAGGGCAGTGGGGGAGTCTGTGGGGGCTGCACAGTCACTCTCGGGCCATGAAGCCATAGGAGCCCTCTGGCTGGAACTCATAAAAAAACCACCAGGAAGCTCAGGAAGGTCAAGGCGGCCCCCACCAGAGGACAGTTATGAAATATCCCCTCTGTTTGTGGCCAAGCTCCCTGGGTTCACAGTGTGAGGTGGGGCTGGAGAAAGTTCCAGAAGGACAGGCTCACGGTCCTGCTCCCTGGGCTCCTGGGCACTGGCCACTCCAGGGGCAGGAAGAACGGCTGAGAACAGGTGTCATGCGCTGGTGGGCATGTGCTGAGCATCCGCTGGGGGTGGGACACGGCGTGGGGGTCATGGGAGTGCGGATGAGAAGGAAAGGTACAGGAGGAGGGGAGAAGAGAGCACAGAAACAACAGGGTCCAAGATCACCTGGGGGCCGGGGAGAGGAGAGGACGCGCCGGGGGCTGGGCTTCATTATGGTGATGACGACAATGATCGCTTTTTATTATGACTGCCATCCCCATGACTAAAAGCAGCTGGCATTCCCGTTAGGGACCATGCAGAGTGCTCTGTTACTTAATAACAACCCCATCAGGTAAGTGCTCTCAATTTCCCTATTTCGTAACGAAGGAAGTCGAGGCTCAGAGAGGCACATGACTAGCCCAAGGTCACTCAGCTGGGAAGTGGTTAAGCTGGGATTTGAACCCAGGTCTCTTTGACCCTAAAGCTTACATTCTTGACCACTCCGAATGCAGCCTTAGGGAAGAAGAGGCTCAAGGGTAGAAGGAGGGGAAAAGACAGAACTATGAATAGACAAATCCACTATTGGAGATGTTAACACCTCTGTGAGTAACTGATGGCACAAGCAGACAGTCAGGAAGGATACAGACAACCTGAACAGCACATCTGTCAACTGGACCTCGCTGACATTTACAGAACACTCCACCCACCAACAAAAGAGGACACATTCTTCTCAAGCTCACGTGGAATATTCACCAAGGTAGACCACATGCTAGGCCATAAAACATACCTGAACAAAGTTAAAAAGATAGAAATCATACAAAGCATGGGCTCAAATCAGGCAAGGATGGAATTAAATTAGAAATCGGTAACAGAAAGATGGCTGGAAAATCCCCACCTATTTGGAAATTATACAACATACTTCTAAATAACACAAACACCAAAAAATTATCTCAAGAGAAATCTTAAAATATTTGAACTAACTGAAAGTGAAAATACAATTTATCAAAACTTATGGACTGCAGCAAAAGCAGTGCTTAGAGGGAAATTCATAGCCCCGAAGGACCCATATTAGAAAAGAGGACAAATAAAGAGACAGTCTGCTTTGGAGACTAGATGCCACAGGGACTACGTATTAATAGGATGCCAGGCAGCAACATGGCAGGCAGAGAATCAGGTCCCTGGTCAGTGTCCCAACAGAAAGTGCTGAGGTCACACCTACCACCACAGGTCAACAGGTTCTGCAGGAGCACGAGGTGGACTGGGCACGAGCACCGTGGCGTCCCATCACCCTTGGCAATGCAGATGTGGGAACAGCCACCATTATCCCGGGCACAAGGGTGGGCTGCTGTGGAGAGAAAAGGGGGAGGGGTTTGGGTTCTGTCTCCTACCTCAGGACTGCAGCCTAGAGGGTGGAGGGGATGAGGGCCAGGCAAGAATGCACAAGAACTGGCCCTCTTATAGGAGTGTAGTGGATCCTCCCACTTAATTCTCAGGGCGGCCTATGGAGCCCATTTCTACTGACACTGCATTCTGCAGATGAGGAGACGGAGGCCAAAAGCATTTATAGAACCTTCCCGGCATCACACCCCAGCCCACCTACAGCAGCTGCTGCTGCGCCCACAGCCGTTACTGCAAGCTGCCCCTGTGTGTCTGTCTCTCATGGTGTAGAGGGCTGAGCGGTGGCCCCCAAAAAGATACGCCCACATCCTACCTGGAATCTGTGACTGTACTTGGAAAAAGGGTCTTTACAAATGTAATCACATGAAGGATCATGAGATGAGGTCAGTCATTCTGAATTATCTGGGTGGGCCCTAAATCTCCTGACAAAGGTCCTCATGAGGTGACATAAAAGGTGATGTCAGAGGCCATCCCAGTCACAAGGAGCGCTTGCAATCACAGGAAGTGGGCGGGGCAAAGAACCACCCCTCTCCCTGCCCGGCCCCAGCCTCCCGAGGGAGCGCAGCCCTGCCGACACCCTGACTTCAGACTTCTGGCCTCTAGAACTGTGAGAGGATACAATTCTGTTGCTTTAAGTCACCCAGCTTGTGGTAACCTGTTACAGCAGCTGCAGGAAACTAACACATGTGGGCATTAAAGTAACAAGGGTGCTGAGCCCCTGGGCAACTCGGATATTTCAATTCAACTAACCTCATGTGCCCAATGCCTGGGCAGCGGGAAGGACTAGGAAGGGTGGGTGACCTCCCTCAGGTGAGAGGAATGGCAGAAAGCCCTCTGCTCCTCACCCTGTCCCCAAGGACACATGACAGTTGCCTCTCCTCAACCTCAAGGATTAGGTAGTTTTAAAATGACAGGGTCAGGAAGGAAATAATCTTGACTTCATGGGCCAGGCCACCTGTCAGGACTCGGCAAGTCGGCCAGCTCAGTGCAAAGGCAGCCAGGATGACACAGTGATGGCCATGACCCACGGGCTGCAGGGTGTCACCTGGGTTTAGAGTTCAGCTGTGGGATCTTGTAGGGGAGCAGGCTGGGTGACCCACATCCCAGATAAACACAGCAGAGCTCACCCAAGGATTTCCTGCCCTCACCCGAAACCAGGAGCCTCTAGTGTCCACCTAGGCCCTACACGTTAGCGCTCACGGACACGTCCCAGTTTCCAACCTCACAGCTGCTCACTGAACATTTCCTGCCCCTCCTGTCCCCTAGTTCCAAGGAGCCACCAGTCAGTGCACCTGGCTTTCTGCCAGTACCAGCAGGGAGAAGGTCTCAATATTCAGAGGCTCAGCGCCCACCATTCTGCCCTTCTGCTGGGACAACCAGGAACCCAAGGCTTTGCTGACAGTGTTGTAAAAGGCCAGGTAAACATAGGCATTCTTATTCACATGCATGGGGTGCCTCTGTTATCCAGAAGCTAGCTGACTGGTGACTGCCTTATCCAGGCCCCAGTTGAGGACACACAAGGACAGAAACTGCCACCTAGCAGCCATCACACAAGTGGCCAATTCATAGTGTCAGAGGTCCTGCCCCTGGTTCTGAGCAGGGAGCCCAATAGAAAAAAGTCCAGTGGCCAAAATGTGGGCTCTGGCTTCAAATCCAACCCCTATCTTGTTTATTGTCTGGGTGAGGGGGAAAATAATACCCTTTCTGGGACCTACTTCCCTCAGCTATAAATCAGAGTTACTGTGAAATAACATACAGTTCCAGTTGCAGACATCCCCCTCCCAGTCCTCTGGGCACAGCCAGGCTGTAGTAAGCAGAATCCTAAAATGCCCCCCAAATTTCCCACCCTACTTCCCAGCTGGGGAGGATGTGATGAGCCATCATGCTTGTGGTTTTGTTACTGTACTCGGCAGAAGGGAATTACAGATGAAACTAAGGTTGCTAATCAGTTGGCTTGGAGTCAATCAAAAGGCAGACTAATCTAAAGGTGGGCAGAATCTAATCGCAGGCCCTTGGAAAGCAGAGTGGGTTCCAGCTGGAATAAGAGCACTCCAGAGAAGTTTGATCTGTTGCTGATGGAGGGGAGAACAGGGTGAGGACCTGAGGGTGGTCTCTGGGAGCCGAGAGTGGACCTGACCGACAGCCAGGAAGAAAACAGGCCTCAGTCCTCCATCTCTCACGTCGGCCCACCCTCCTGTCTTTCTCCAAGGGGGCCAGTTCAGGGGTCGCTGTGCTCTGTGCAGACACCCTCCCCTTGGCGACCCTGCACATACTGCTGCCCACCGCCCGCCCCCTACGTACAGAACTCCTCCAGGCTGACATCCTCCACGGCGTGAATGCCGGTCAAGTGGGCGACACGGCCCTGGACTCGCATCCGCTCGGCCCCCACTGTCTTCTCCACGCGCTCAATCATCTGCTGCTGGCGGTCAATCCAGTACAGGTGCCTGCCCAGCACCGTCAGGCCCACAGGCTGCACGATGTTGGCGTCCTCCAGGGTCAGGCGGTTGGCCCCTGCCAGGAGGGACGAGGACTCCCTGAGTCTGGCTGACCCCAAGAGCTCGGCCCACGCTCGACTTGGGAGAATGGAAGGCTGCCAGGGAGCCTGGGGGACTCTGGGCTCTGGCCAGGGCTGGGGGCTGGAATCAGGCAGATCTGAGACCAGCCCTCAGACAGTCCTGCTTCCACCAGGCTGGCCTCAGGACCAGAGCCATAGCCCCAGCCATGGGCCCCTGCAGTGGCTCCCTTGCCCCAGGCCACCCCATCTTCTGGAAGAAAAGCCCCTCTAAGCAATGACTCTCACCCCTCTCCAGCCCAGGGGCCTCCCGAACTAAGGCAGCCAAAGCAGCTGGGAGAGTGTGTTCTGGAGGTGGAGGCGTCAGACTCCTGCTCTGCCCCACGCTGGGGGACCCTGGGCAGCTAGCACACCCTCGCTGAACCTCAGCTGCCTCTGCCACATAGGGATCATCTGGGACCTACTGCCTGGAACATAGCAGGGGACTCTGTGCGGTAAAGCCCCAGCACAGTGCCCGCTCGCAGTAGGTCTCCGACAGATGGGGCGGCTGCAACGCCATGACTGATGACAAGGAAGGCCGGGCATCCTGGCAGGTCAGACCTGGCAGCAGCCGAGGGACGGAACCCCAGGGAGGCCCCAGGGCGCGTACCTGACAGGTCACAGCTTTCGATGCGCTTCAGGTCCGCGTCCACCCAGAAGAGCTTGCCCAGTGTGTTGTCCACCACGAGGGCCACAGGGCGGATGAGGCCCGTGGTGAAGAGGACCTCACGCTCGGTGCCGTCCAGGGCCGCGCGCTCGATTTTGGCAGCTCGGTCCTGCATGTTGGTGAAGTACAGGTACCTGCGGGAGGGCAGCAGGTGAAGGACAGGAGCTGTGTCCTGCCACCTCCCCAGCCAGGACCGAGCTTGCAAAACACCAGAGAGACCAGACCCCGGGCACCCAGAGGGGCTTTGGAAAGTGATCGGTCACACAGCCCTGGCCTCTAAGGACTAGCCCCCAAAGCTGAAAGGCCGTGCCCTGTAGGGGCTGGAGAGTGTCCCCCAAGACCTCCTATCTACCTGGGGCCTCGGAATGGACCTCATTGGGAAAGGTCTTTGCAGGTGTAATCAAGATGAGGCCACCTGGGTTGGGGTGGGTCTTAAACCAATGAGAGTGGCCTCAGAAGAAAGAGAAGAGGCCACACAGCCCAGAGAAGGAGCCAATGTGAAGGTGAAGGCAGAGTGAAGGGGTGTGGCATGAGTCAAAGAACCCCTGGGGCCAGAAGCTGAGAGGCAGGCAGGATCTAGAGAGATCCTAGTTGATCTAGGCAGGCAAGCCTAGAGCCTCTGGAGGGAGCGCGGCCCTGCCCACCCTTGATTTTGGCCCCTGGAACTGCGAGATGATAAACATCCACTGTTTTAAGCCCTCAGTTTGTGGTCACTGGTGGCAGTGGCCCCAGGGACTAGTACAGGCCTCCTCCTCTGGTTCCTGAAAACCCCTTACATAACTGAGCCCTCGTGTGCTGCAGGGCTGATACGCCTGCGGTCCTCACGAGGGAAATGAATCCCTGAGAAGGGAGGTCGCCTACCTGAGGCCACACAGGCAGTAAGGGATGGAGTCAGGATGTGAACTCGGGTCTGCCCAGCCATCCCACGCATGAGCTCCGGCACACAGCGCCTCGACGGGTCTGATTCCCGCCTTGAATGCCAGCCTTGCGGGGACCTGAGATGGCACCGTGCTCCCGCCTCCTGCCCCCTGACCTTCAGGTGATTTGCTTTACTTCCACACCTCATGTCATGTGGCTTTGAAGCCCCCTCCCGCTCTGTCTTTCTTTCCCTTTGAGACCCTCCATGTCTGTCAACATATCCCAGGCACTCTCCCACCTTCCAGAGAACCTGAGGGCTGACTGTGTGAGCATCAGGGAGCTTCACTGGAGGAAGAAGCTCCCGGTTAGGCAGTGACCTCTCCATGGCAGAACACGTGCAACTGACATGACCCGCCACCACCTGATGCCGCGGGAGGGACGGCTGTATAGGGCTCGGGTGTGATGGGACAGTACGAAACCTATGAATCAGGACTCCATCCTGCCTGTGTCCCTCAGCAGAGCCCTCACACCTGCACTGGCTTTCAGTTAAGTCCATTCCTGGACGCCTCTGCTTCCCTGACCAGCAATGAGTTGGTGTTTCCTCGCCCTGCTTCAGCTGCGGTGGTGGGGGCCCCAGGGGAGCTCCCGATGGATGAGAAGACCCCTCCCAGCCCGAGAGGCTGGCATCCATGGGAGGGACGCCTGGCACGCCCCAGCCAGTGCAGCACCCCACCCCGCAGTGCCCACCGCCCCTTTGGGCCCGCACCCTCGCTCGGCATTGACGACGATGGCCCTTGGCTTGTCGCGGTCCCCGCGGAGCACCACGCCCATGGCGTCCCCGTTCAGCCGGTGAACGTTGATGGTGTTGGTGGCCTCGCACGTCCAGAACAGTGTCCGGCTGTAGAAGTCGATGCTGAGATCATGAGGCTGCCTGTCTGGGTTTTGGCTTTGACTCGGAGAGGTCAAAACGAAGGGCTGTAAAAACAGTCAGGAGTGAGTACCGGCTACAGACTCAGGGAGGGCAGAGGCCTGAGTGCCCGAGTTCAGACCAAAAGTCAAAATCCCAGCCCTGCTTGAAGTACCTTCCTTTCAAACCAGCTCACCCACAAGTCCACCTGAGAGCGAAACTGATTCTTTCAACAGCCTCCAGAGAGCTCCCGCCCAGTAACTCAGATTCAGGCCCAGGTATCAGGGAATGCACTGCACCTGGCTGTCAGCAGCCCCACACAGACTGGCCGTCCTGGTCCTGCACATCCAGAAGGACTACCTGACGGCTGGACAGTCGGCCCAGGATCACAGCCCCCTCTCAAGACACTTTCTCTCTTCTTGTTTCCTTGGACTCAGGCTTTTGGATTAAGACCCTCAAATCTTACTGTTTGCTTTTTTTTTTTTAATGAGGATACTGGGGATTGAACCCAGAACCTCGTGCATGCTAAGCATAAGCTCTACCACTGACCTATACCCTCCCACCAAGTCTTATTGTCTTTTAAATTTAGGGTGTCAGGATAACAGGTGTCCAGGACAGAGGCCCACCTCTCACAGCCCTCTTCCCTGAGGGAGAGAGGCCAGGGGTACAAGGCCAGGTGAGGGTGCAGGGCTGCCCCACAGCACATCCTGGCAGCACCGGAGCCCACGTACCTCCCAGTGCCTGTTCTCCCTCCCACACTCCCTGCGGGTCTCCACCCCACAGCCTCCCCAGAGAGACTGGCCTGGCTCCGTGCCGCTCGCAATGTCTCCAGGTGAGCCCTGGCTTTCAGAGCCACCGACAGAGAATCTCTTCAAAGGGGACCCTGTTTCATTAACTGATGCAGGAGGAGGGAGCCCAGGTTCCCTCATCTCCCTCACAGGCCACAGCCTGTTTCCCTGGTGGATCTGGTTCTCTCAGGTTCTCAGGTGACCTTACCTGGCACAAAGGGGCTTCCCAAACACCTGGGCTGCCGCCACCAAATGTTTGGATAAAAGGTTCCTTTGTGTGAGAAGGGAATCATCTCAAAATGATGCTCTGATCACAGTTCCTTGCAGACTCTTTCTCTACCACCTTCCAGTGATTAATAAAACAAGAAGGCAGGCAAGAGGGGCTTTGCAGCCAAAAAGAAGCCCCCTTCCCCAGGCCCAGCCTCTCGGACCCAGCTGGAGAGGATTCCAGCCAGCCGGGGCCAGAGTCAGGCTCCTGATGTTGGGTGGTTATGTGGGAGCCGGGCACACAGTCCCCAGAACCACCAGCTGAGGGCGGGGCACGTGTAACGACACACTGCCAGCATCCCTCCCCAGGCGGACGAAAACGAGGAAGCAAACTACACGGCTGGCCAGCTTTATGGAACCCCAGCCCCATTTTAACCTAAGTCACAGTGCTCCAGCCAGTGTGAAATTTCTGAGCGGAATCCTACTCAGCATCACAACACCCCTCCTCCTCACCAGTACAGAGTGGTACTCGACCAAGTGGGAAAGTCTGCAGTAGCATACTCACAACGGCCCCAAGGTGGGTGCAACTCAGGTGGCCGCTGACGGATGGACGGATAAGCAAAACATACTCTGTACAGACAATGGACCGCTCTTCAGCCTTAAAGAGGATGAAAATTCTGACGCCTGCTATGATGTGGATGAACCGTGAGGACATTATGCTAAGTGAAGTAAGCCAGTCACAGAAAGACAAATACTGTGCAGTTCTACCCACATGAAGCACCTAAGAGCTGTCAAATTCAGAGAAACAGAAAGGAGGGTGATGGGTGCCAGGGACTGGGGGGCAGGGAATGGAGACGGGGTTTTTTTAAGTTTTTTTTTTTTAAATTGGAGGGCAGCAATAAGGTTTACTTATTTATCTTAATGGAGGTACTGGGGATTGAACCCAGGACTGCATGCATGCTAAGCACGCCCTCTACCACTGAGCTGGAGCGGAGAGTTAGTGTTTAATGGGGACAGAGTTTCATCTGGAGATGGAGGGTGATGATGGCCACACAACAATAGGAAAGTACTTGATGCCACTGAGCTGTACACTTTCAAATGTTTAAAATGGTAAGTTTTATGTATATTTACCACAATAAAAGAATAAAAAAATTAAATAGGAAAAAACAACCAAGGAGATAATAATTAAGAACATTACCCTTGAGGCTGGTGTGGGGCCCCCAATCAAAGCCACCAAGGGATGGAGCTTAGCAGGGAGGGAAACGAACGTTTTCCAAATTAAGTGCTCCTGCAAGGGCTTTTTCTTCAAAGTCTTCCTCCCTCTTTTGCCAGATGCTATAAAAGAATGCAAAAAACGCCTCTCCGGGAGACTTAAAGGCAATTTGCGCCCAGCCATTTTCTCAGAGGGGAAGCCACGGTTCATCAATTATCACTTCCCATTCTCCAGAGGAGTGGAAGTGACTGTCACCTGCGCTGTAGGTGGGATGAAAGAAACCCATTTCCACCCTTTCCACCCGGCAGCTCTGCTCCCACAGAGAGGACGATCGCAGCCACCCAGGCATAGCCGGGACTTTTACCATCACCCAGGGACACGGAAGCCAAAGGATGACTTGTTAACTTTATGTCGTTGCTGGATGAAGGGCTCTGTCCAAAGTGAGGCCCAGCTGTACAGGCGGCACTAGCGCCCAGTTCAGGTTAGGGAACAGCAACAGCTATGTTATAGAAGAAAATCTCCACCAACGAGCATTCCTCTGAATCTCTGTCGTAACAGGATCAAGAATTCACCATGATGATATAAGCTGTTACACTGATCACTGGATTGAGAAAGAGACGTTTGGGTCCTGCAGCCTTTGTAAAAGGAGTCTTTAGAAACTGGCATGACCAGCCAGGCGTGTCCTCAAATTCTGTACTAATGGAATTCTGATCACTGTTCCCTGCCACACGGGTGGGTACCCTGGGTGCACCTCGAGGCTGCAGTCTCAATCTCCTTCCTGGAAAGGGTCACAAAAACCTAACACAGAAAAGCAGTCAGTTCTGCTAGAACTCACATTTGGAAAACACGTATTTTTTCCAATGCAGGGCTGCCTCAGGGACAGTTTGAGCAGACCGCGGATTTCGTGTTTGCTGATGCACAGTTGCACCCGAGAGAACCACCAGGCAAGTGCAGAGCACGCACCCAGCACAGCGCGGGCAGGGGCACACGGCCGCGCACGCCCCTGACGGCCCCCAGCTCCCGCCGGTCAGGAGCCACGCCATCCACGCTGGAGTTACAGTACGTCCTGTCTCAGACAGTCCTCCTGTCCCTGTTCCATAAAAACCCACAAGCTGCAACCTTCCGAGCCCCACGTCCTCGGCCAACCTCAGATCTTTCCAAGGTCAAGCACCACATCCGCTGAAGCGTTTGTGTACCAAACCATTTAACACGTGCAGGAAGGTGCCCCTGTATCGCCCGGTTCCTCTCTTTCTTTTCAGTGTGTCACCGACGGGGTTTTGAGTGCTGCAGGCCGAGCCCCCCTTCTCCCACCAGCCTCACGGTCTGTACTGTGTGATGTTGCACAGCACTGTGATTTTCAGAAACATGTACATTGCATTATAGCAGAACTGACTCTACAACTCACGTGAAATAAAAGATAAATCTAGAATAACCAATAGCAACTAACCCTGCACAAAACCACTGTAGAAAGGAAAAAAATCCCATGGGGTCTGACATCCACCGCCACTACTTAAACAACTATCCGTTCCAGTTTCCGCATATAATCACACTCCAAGGGAGGCAAAGTGCTCAGCCTTACACCCACTGATGACAGATCAGAGCCCAAATCATCGTTTACCCACAACTGTGCTGTCAGCACCCCATCTACTAAGGGAGGGGGAGCCTGGAAACAGCCAGGGCGAGCTCCTCCTGGAAGTGCCCCGCCAAGCCCCCGCGCCCCCGACAGGCACACTTGCCTGGGTCCCATCGTCCTTGGCTCGTTTGATGTTCTGGCGCCCATCGACCCAGTAGATGAACTTGTCCAGTGGGTCATAGTCGATGGCCTTGACGTTCCTCAGCCCATGCAGGGGCAGGACAAGGTCTGGGCTGTGCTGGTCGTCCGGGATCATCCGGCTGATGGCACATTTCTGGCTGAACAGCAAGAAGGTGGTGGGCGCTGGAGTGAGGCAAACAGAGGAGGGGGCTGCAAGTCAGTGTCTGGGGGCCGAGGGGTGAGTGGGCAGGGAGGGCAGCACTCTATTTTACAGTAAAAAGTAGACTGGGGTGTACCTACTAGGTGTACATGGAAAAAGGCTGGGAAGACATAAAGCTGTTCTGTGGGGTGGACTACGGGGAACTGCATTCTCTATGTGACACGTGTCTCTATTGCTTCAATATTTTATAAGCGCATGTGTTATTCTAAAACTAGACATCCACAGAAAGGAAAATACCTATGATATCACTTATGTGTGGAATCTAAAAAAACAAAAGGATACAAATAAACTTATTTTACAAACAGAAAAGGACTCACAGACATAGAAAACAAACTTACGGTTACCAGCAGAGAAACAGAATGGAGAGGGATAAATTGGGGATTTGGGCTTTGTAAATATTAACTACTATATATAAAACAGACAAATGACAAGGCCCTATTGTAGAGCACAGGGAACTATATCCAACACCTTGTAATAGCCTATAATGAAAAAGAACATGAAAAGGAATATATATATATGTATGTATGTATAATTGAATCACTTTGCTAAAAATACACAACACAATATTTCAGTTAAAAAAACTAGATGTCGGGGGAGGGTATAGCTCAAGTGGTAGAGCGCATGCTCAGCATGCATGAGGTCCTGGGTTCAATTCCCAGTCCCTCCTCTGAAAAAAAAACCAAAAAACTAGATGTCCATTTTGTTTTAGATTATCAAGACTTAAAACACAAGGAGGTAATGGCGGTGCACACCACACTCCCACCCACAAGTGTGTGCAATGCTTGAGTGGCTGTGGGATTTTCTGTGTGCTTCTAGGTGCTCCAGGGAACTGCTGAGAACCGCACGAAGTGAACAGGGACCCCGGGTGGTGGGGATGCTCCTCAGAGCCGTCAGGGAGCAAAGCTGCCTAGGTTTAGACTGCACCACCCAGGATGTGTGAAGACACCTGCTGGAGTCACAGTTGGGCCATATGAATCCAAGTCATGGCCCCAGGTCCGCTGGCCGCAGGAGCTGGCACCCAAGTCACATCACTTCTGGGTGGTAGGTGACCTGCATCTCTGCCTGACCCTTCAAGGTTGTAACCCCTAGGGCAAGGCCAACAGGACCAAAGGGAGCCCAAGGGTAAGGAGTCCTAGGCTGTGGCCCCAGGCCTGTCACATACCAGCATGGGGCCGCGAACGAGCCTCTTAACCCTCTGAGGCCTCAGGTCCCTCAGCCACACAGTGGGGCTAAGGGTGCCCAGTCCTCCTAATGCCCAGGGACGTGAGAGGCTCAGACAAGGCCCCGATGACAGGGAGCTCAATAAACTGCCTAGCGCTGCACAGAGGTTGAGTTATAACCAGCTCTCTGCTGAGGTCACAGGAGAAAATCCTGCCAACAGGACACAACTGTTCTCCCTGCGGGCCCGTGGGAAAGTCACTCTCAGGCTTCTGAACTACACTTTTCTTATTATTGAAATGAAAACAAAAAGGCCTATGTGATTTAGAGGGTCAGTGTGAGGGTTACGCAAGTGGACGTGAGGCCACACGGCAAGGGGTCAAGGGTGGGGATTCTAGGGCCAGACTGCCTGGATTCAAACCTGGTTCAAATCTTCCGAGCTGTGTGGCCTTGGGAGGGTCACTACAATTCTCTGTGCCCAGGGTCCCTGTCTGTGAAATGAGGACAGTGATACTCCCAACCCTGTAGGCTGGAGGATTAAGTGCTATCAAAAGCACAAGGAAAAAAAAAAAAGCACAAGGAACAGTGCCTGGCTCTAGAAGTGAGTGCTCCCCACAGAGACCATTTTTCACATCCAGAGAGGCCCCCAAGGAACGTGCTAGCTGAGGGCTTGGCCCACTGCTTGTGTCTTGATGAAGCAACAGGTCTTCCACCCAGCCTGAGCCTCCAGGTAACATTATGCAACATGTGCAGTGCACAACCTGCCCAACTGCCCATGTGCACCAAGGTGTCCCCAGATAGAAAGCTTCTTTCTCCCTTATCCACCACAGCTAACGTAGGAGGGAAGTGTTGGGAGAGAGTGAGGCACTTACGGCTGCAGTTGCGGCTGCTGGGGTCCAGGGTGTAGTGAGAGGCGCAGCTGCAGCGGTGGCCGCTGGGGACGGCGAGGCACAGCTGCCCACACTGCCCGTTGTTGTGCATGCAGTCGTTGAGGCCGTCCTGGCGGGACGAGTGGAACACCAGTATGTCCATCACGAAGTCCAGGTGACCCTGGATGAGGGTGCGGTTCCGGCCACTGGTCTTATCGGCCCGCTCGATGCTGTGCAGGTTCCAGTCTGTCCAGTAGATGTAATCGCTGTACTGAGTCAGGCCAAAGGGGTGCGGGAGGTCATCGGCAATCACAACCCGCTCCTGACCTACGTGGAGACACGTGGGTGTGGCGTCAGCAACGCACAGCCCGGGGCGGCCCGTTGGGTGACCCAGTTCAACCTGCAGCCTGGCAACCTGCGTCAGGTTCACAAAGTGTGTGACCACTTCGGGAAACCAGCAGGGTCCACTGAGGCTGGGTGCGCACTTACCCGGGGGGCACGCAATGCCCCTCCTAAAGTACAAGAGAAATGCATGCAGCGTCCACCCAGATAAAAGGCAGGAGGGAGCCCAGCAGCAACTGTTCGAAATAGCCACAAGCCGGCAACAACCCACATGTTCGTCAGTGGTCGGACGGATAGAAAAAGGGCAGGATCTTCATATGACAGGAATGACAGCAATGAGAAAGAATGACAATGTGGGGGACTCTCAGTCATTAGGCTGAGAAAAAGAAGCCGGACGCCGCATGGTCACACTGACAGAAAGTTCTAGAACAGCACAACCAGAACACGTAGCTTGAAGTCAGGGTTGCGATGCCCCCTGAGGAGGCTGACTCAGAGGCCGCGTAAGGGAACCTTCTGGGGCTGGAAGCGTCCTTGCTTTGATGTGCGCGGGAGCTCTGCAGGCTGCCCTTCTGTGAACACACACGTCTCTGTGCATGAAAATTCCTCAACTCGTCCACTGAAGACTTTTGTACTTGACTGTATGTACATGTCAATAAAAATTCCAAATAAAACCTTCAGCCTAGCAGTCTACCACAGTGATTGGAGCCAGGCTCTGGGGTCGGACTGGGCACTCCTGTCCCAATTCCTCCCCTGACCAGAATGTGACCTCAGGAAAGCTGTCTAAGCTCCCTGAACCTCAGTCTCCCCATCTGCAAAATGGGTATTCCTACAAGTGCCCTCAAGGGTATCCAGGATACTTAAATGTAATAAATTGTGATAAAACAATCAATGAGGTTTGTGATACCACTGTGATATTCAGTGAGATCACGCACGTAGAAGGGTCAAAATGCTGGCACAAAGTAAGTGCTTGGTAAAGGCTACATGCAGAATAACGTTCCCTCTCCCCCACCAGGAGGTCCACACCCAAACCTCCGGCATTCATGAATGTGCTACCTCTTGTGGCAAAAGGGGCTTTGCCAGTGTGGCTACAGGAAGGATCCTGAAACGGGCAGATTGGCCCAGATTATCCTGATAGACCCAGTGTAACACAAGAGTCCTTGTAAGACAGAGCAGGACCGTAAGAGAGGTTGGTAGATGCTTGTAACACTCCTGGCTTTGAGGATGGAGGGAGTGGTCACAAGTCAAGGATGTAGGAGGTCTCTAGAAGATGGAAAAGGCCAGGGAACGGATTCCCCTCTCGAGCCTCCAGATGGAAGGCAGCTCTGCTGCCACCTTGATTTTAGCCCATTTGAGACTTCTGGCCTCCAGACTGTGAGAGATTAAATGTGTGCTGTTAGAAGCCATTAGATTTCTGGTCAGGTGACACAGCAGCCCCAGGACAGGTGCACAAGCTGACAATGATCTGTGACACCCCAGCTCAGTCCTAGGGAAATCGGCCCAACAGGGCGGAGGCAGACATTGCACTCAGCATTGTCCCCATGGAGCGCTGATGCCATTCCAACACCAGCAGCAAAGGACTTGTGAAATGAACTGTGGTCTCGTCACATGACCCACCGGGCAGCCAGGAGCAGAGCACACAGGCCTCTTGTAATTCACTGTGGGGCCGGGGTGGCAGTCTTGAAGACACATTCAAACCTTACTCTTGGCCTCATAAACCAGGGCAGTCACTGGGGTTCTCGCTCTGACTCTGTTTACATAGTACCTGGGATAAGCCATTCAGCCCACCTCTGCCTCAGTTTCCTCCTCTGGAAAATGAGTACAACCATGTGGCAGCAGCAGTGACTAGGAAGGAAGCTGAATTCTCTCAACTGCACAGGGCAGCCCCACCACCAGGCCTCACCCAAGAGACTTAGTATAATCACCTCCCTACCCCAGAAGCCCCAAGTCCAGAGTCACGTGTTCTAGGCTTAAATCCTGCCTTCACTGCTGGGTGACTTGGAGCAAAGGTTCTTTTTGCTTTTGTTTTCAACCTAGTCCCAGGGTGCTGAGTGTAGCCTATGAGTGGTCCCACAACAATGCTGTCTCCCAGTAGGTGTTCAGGGTCAGATGGAGATGGAGCAAGTGTCCCCGGGGTCTGAGCAGTGCCCTGTGACGTTACACAGGTCCCATGACTTCCCTGGGCCTCGGTTTCTCCATCAATGAAAAGCTATGCTATGTGGTGTAAAGTCAAATTAGAATCCTGGCACAGGGTTAGCTGGGGCCCGGCTCTCAGTAGGTGTGTAGGAAATAGCTGTCATCGGGGCCTCTAGGGACACGTCTACAGCAACGACACCAGGGGCAGAAAGGAACAATCCCCGGAGAGGGTGAGGCTGGGTCAGCACCTGGGCGTGTCCACACCTCCTGTGGGCTTGGGCCTGGCAGGCCAAGGGCACAGAGCAGTGGGGGCCAAGGGTGGCCGTCGCCCCAGCAGGGATGCCCGTTCCCCGCAGGCCCCTCTGTCCCTCACCCAGCATGTTGGATGACTCAATCATGTTGGTGTCCAGGTCCGTCCAGTAGAGACGCTGGTCAGCGTAGTCAATGGTCAGGTCGTTGGCCCGGCCCACCTTGTCCACCAGCGTGATACAGTTGGTCCCATCCATGAAGGCCCGCACGATCCTGGGCCTGCCGCCCCACTCGGTCCAGTAGATGTAGCTGGAAGACACGGGAGAAGGGCAGGTCAGGGAACACGACTGCCGCCATCTCCCCGTCTCGGCCCCTCCCGCCCCGGAGAGCCGTGTCGATGACATCCCTTCAGGAAGCGGGGGCTCCACGGCCTTGCCCCCACCACCCCAGTGTCCCCCCAGGAGTGGTCACGGCGACCTCCTGCCTCTGGAAGTCCCACAGCAGCCGCCCTGCAAGCTAAGCGCTGATGTTCTCATTCACAGACACAAACCGGGACCGTGTAACAGGACGTCCAGGCTGGGACACTTTAGAGACAAACACTAAACTAGACAGGATGTGGGGTGATGGAGGAGCGGCAGGAGGAATGTGGGCAAATCAGGGCATACAGTCCCTTTATTCAAAGAAGGAAGAAAACGAGGCCCAGAGGCAAAGAGGCAATGGAATACCAGGATATGAACTCGGCTCTGCTGCCCCCACCAGCCGGTCCTCCTCCCTTGTCCTCGAGCAGTGGCTCCAGGGAAGGACTCCCCATTCTAGAATCATGTATGTTTCACTGGTCCTTTCTCTGTTCTGCCGTGCAGAAATATTTCCCTCCCTAACAGAGTACATAACAGGCAGAGTTTGGGGTGCTACAAAGACATCGCTGATGGTTTATGGGGTGAGCACTGTGTACAGAGGAAGACCCCACCCTGGCCCCTCTGGCCCCAGTGCAGGGCCCCCAGGCTGCCCGACAGAGAAAAGCATATGGATTTTAGACCTCAGCTAAGGGGCCTTCAAGAAGCCGGAGGGGAGAAGCCCAGGCCAGGAGCCTGGATGGAACTTCTCAGCCCAGCCCAGCTCCAACCAGTTAAGTGACCCTCAGTAAGTCACCTAACCTCTCTGAGCCTCAGTTTCTGCATCTGCAAAATCAGGTGTAAAGATACCCACCCCCTGCAGCGCCCCAGCTGCCGAAATGAGATGACCCACCTGGAGCGCCCAGTGCAGTGCCTGATACAGGGGCTTCCCTTCCTGCCTTCTGCTCTGGGCCTCAGTTTCCCCTCTATGAAATGAACCAGATGACCTCCAAGGGTCCCGCCGGCCCCAGTCACCTGCCCTGGTCTAAGGCCATCACTGCCCTGGTTGGTGCAGAGACGTGATGGGGGACAGGGACATGCGTGCCAGACAAAAATGGCCCTTACCCTTTGGTGGGGTCTAGGGCCAGCGATCTCGGATTGTCTAAGTCCCTCCACACGAGGACCTGCCGGAACTGGCCATCCAGCCGGGCCACTTCGATCCTGTTGGTCCCGGTGTCCGCCCAGTAGAGGTTCTTGCCCATCCAGTCGACAGCCATGCCTTCCGGGTAGTCAAGGCCAAACTCAATCACGTGCTCCACAGAGCTCCCGTTCATGAAGGCTCGGCTGATGCTCTAGGAGCAGGTGAGGAGGAAAGGGCCACCGGTTAGAGACCAGAGTTTCTGCAGATGTCTAACCATGAGATCCTTGGCCTCCTGGCAACTGCTGACCACATTTGGGGCCAAACCACCAACATTCAAGTTTTTACTCTTTTTCTTTCTTTTCCAATTTAAACTTTTCCTCCAACCTCTGAGTTTTTAAATGAACAATTTGAAAAGCAGAAAACACAACCTTTTTAAAAGAAATGATTGGCTATATGTATGTTTTATTAAAATATGAAAAAATATATTTTATATAATAGTATATAATTATACCTGTTACAATGAGAAGTGAAAAAGCCCAGGATACAGAATTCTATGGAGCATGCGACTGTAATTATGAGAAACACTAATGGGAAAATTCAAAGGAAATACACTGAAATGTCAGCAAGGTTGGCTCAGGCTGGTGGAGTTAAAGAAGAACATTTCTATTTTCTTCTTTATACTTTTCCTGTTTATCTCTCTCTTTCTACAATGAACCTTATGTCTTTTAAAATCAGGAAAAAAAAAAAATAAAGAACCATGTAGTATCAATGGTAGAATAAAAGACAGATAATTAAACTGTTTCTGTTGGACCTGCCCGCCATAATCATTCAAGCTTACTGACTACACAGGATCACTAATATTTTATTGGCTTCAATCAAGTTACAATAAATATTATAGTTTTTTAAAAGTGCTGCTCCAATTTTACTGGACTTCTTTTTTTAATTTATTTTTCTTTTGGGGGGAGAAGGTAATTAGGTTTATTTATTATTACTTTTTTTTAAGAGGAGGTACTGGGGGTTGAACCCAGGATCTCATGCATGCTAGGCATATGCTTTACCACTTGAGCTATATCTTCCCCCAGTATTATAGTTCCTTTTTAAAAAACTTTTTATACACTGGAATACTATTCAGACATCAAAAAGAAGGAACTTCTGCCAATTGCAGCAACATGGATGGACTTGAAGGACACTCTGCTAAGTGAAGTAAGTCAGGCAGAGGACGACAAAGACTCTATGGTATCACTTCTATGTAGAAACTAAATACAGCAAAGTAGTAAATAAAACAAAAATGTAGCAGACTCACAGATTACGTAGAGAGCAAACTAGGGACAACCAGTGGGTAGAGGGCAGGGGAAATAAGCAGTACAGGGGTAAAGGATTGAGAGACACAAACTATCAAGTGTAAAATAAGCTATAAGGATATATTTTACCACATGAGGAATATAGCTCATATTTTATAATAACTATAAACGGAGTATAACCTTTAAAACCTGAATCACTGTATTGTATACTTTTAACATATAATATTGTACAAGCAACTATACTTCAGTTTTTAAAACCCTACAAAATAAAAAAATAAAGAAAAACTGAGGGTGAGGGTATATACAGCTCAGTGGTAGAGCACGTGCTTAGCATGCACAAGGTCCTGGGTCCTGGGTTCAATCCCCAGTGCCTCCATTAAAATAAGTAAATGAATAAACAAACCTAACTAACCATCCTCCCCTCAAATTTTTTTTAAATCAAGAAAAGCTTCTGTAAGCCTCTGAGGCGATACCGTGGCTGGCCAGGCGCAGGCAGCACAGGCGGGGACGTGCCGGGAGCACCCCTGGCCGCCGTACCTTCAGGCTGACGTCCGTCCAGTAGATGTGATTGTTGGACACGTCGAAGTCGAGCGCGGAGGCCTCCTTGACGCCCGTGAGTGGGATGGCCACGTCGTTGTTGCTGGTGTCCAGGGAGATCCTGTGGATGGCGGCCCTGCTGGTGAACACGAGGAAGGCCTCGGGGACGATGCAGGTCTTCATGTCGCTCAGCAGCTCCAGGCCGATGGGGCAGCCACACTTGGTCGCGCGCGGCGTGAAGAAGCACAGGTGGCTGCAGCCCCCGTTCCCGTCCGCGCAGGGGTTGGTTCCTGGACGGGAAGACAGGCTCTAGGCACTCGAGGCCCCGCACAGACGGGGGCCACCAGCCCAGTCGGGCACGGCTCCGTTTCCGCCCGGTGCCCACTGCGGGCTGCAGGTATGAATGACGGGGGCCAGGCGACTCCCCTGGTACAGGGGATGGACATGACAATGGCTGGTTCTGGGCCCAGGGTGTCCCCGTTCCATCCACGTGGCAACCTGGGGACAAGACGCACACCCCACACCCCCTCACCCCCTCGGCCGGGCCTGGACTCCCAGCCTGCCGACTGGACTGCAGCCCGAGACATCACCCAGACGGTCCCCCCGAGTCACCGACACTCTCAGCACCCTCAAAAACTCAGATTCACCCAGGACAGCCAAAGGCACCTCTTTTTTAGTACAGCAGACGGCCCGGCATCCGTATCTTTTTGGCCGGCCTGTGCATCTCACTCATCTGCTGGGGCGCTGTTAAAACTGGCTTTAACTTAGTGTTAAGGATTTCAGCTAAATAAGGAATCCTTTCCCCATCTTCCTCAGTAAATCCTGACGTGAGCGAGAGAGGAAGGGGGTGGGGAGGGAGGGGTCCAATTTCTTAACTTTAAATCACATCCCACAGATACATCATTTTCCTTATCTCTGGGGTTTTATTTTTTTGTTTTTCAAACACTCACTCACCGGTGGATCACCACCACGGTAGATAATGAAGCCGTTTTCATTGGTGGCTGGTAAACTAAGTTTGTTGATTCCATCATCTTCGTCTCAGGAGTGCAGGTCGTGACTGAAGGCCTCTCCCAGAGACAGAGATGTGCTAGCTACCCCCCAGGTCCTTCCACAGTCTCACCTCCAGGCCTTTGCTTAGCTGCCCGGCAAACCCTGTCCTCTACCTGCTCCCTAACCCCAAATGACCCCCCTCGTATTTTAAAGCCAGGCATCCCTCTAATGTCTCAACGACAGTCACCCACCTGGCAGCACAGCTAACACTGGGGTGTCACCCACGAGACTGTAAGCTCCTGGAGGGCAAGCCCTGGGGCGTCTCTGGTCCTTCCTTCCTCTCTCCCTCTTTCCTTCCAACAAAGGTTTGCTGAGAGTCTCTGATGTGCAGGTGCTGTACTAGGCGTTGGGGCCCCAGCTGGGATCAGAGTCCTGTTCCCCAATATGTCCCCCCACCACAGCCAGACACAACTCTCCCCAGCATAGCTTGTAGACCTGCATTTGGAATCCTACTCATAAAAAGACAAGTCACTGTGTTAAGTGAGCTTTGTGTGGATCCTGGCTTTCAGATAAAAGCTGTGGGCTGGAGGGTGCAGCCCGGTCACCATGGACAACAGTCACAGCCCAGGCCAGCAATGAGGTCGAGGGAGACCCAGGCCTGAGTCCTGATCTTGGCCTCCCTCTCCCTGGCGTTAATGGGGCGATACTATAATTAGCGTAGATGTTTACTCTGGGCGCTAAGGCACCCAGCCAGAGCCTAGCACACGCAGGCACTCAACAAACGTTAGCCATTATTAGAACAGTTATTTCCAGCAGTGCTGGTCCGTCACCACTGCCAAGTCACCATACCTGGTCAGTAAGTCCCCCCAGAGCTGCCTGGCCTTAGCCAGATGTTCTTACCATCTCCTGTCCCATACAGCCTCAGAGTGGGAGCCCAAGCCGGACACTTACACCCACAGCTCCAGCTTCGGCCTCAGACGGGGCTGCCTGTGTACCACAAGGCAGCCACGAGCCAGGGCACAGCTGACCAGACTCACCGACGGCCTTGGCCACGTTCACAGCCTTGAGCCCCATCAGGTCGGGCAGCTGGTCGATGATGACGTCCCGGCTGGCCTTGACCTTATGCACGCGCTCGATGCTGCGCCGCTGCCAGTCGGTCCAATAGATGAAGTCCCCCAGCAGCGTGAAGCCGAAGATGTGCGGGAGCTTGTCCTCCAGGAGCGTCTGCCTCTTCGTCCCATCCATGTTGATCACCTGCAGGACGGCAGATGCCATTTAAGCAGGCCTCGGGCCTGAGCTGACTGCAACACGATGGGCCCAGCTCTGTCCACACCTAGCCAGGCCACTGCACAAAGCCGGGCACCATGGCCCATTGGGGCAGCCAAATGAAAGATGTTTCTGGTGATGGGGCAGCTCAGGGGCTCTTCCCTACCACCTCCCCACCTGGGTGTGGATGCTGTGCTAGGGGTGGTTTGGAACAGGCAAGGCAAACAGGTGTCCTCTCCCCGACCACTGCTGATCTACTGGCAGTGGCCGCCTGGAGTACCAAGGTGCGGGGCTCAGACCCGGGGTGGGCACGCTGACTAGCAACGTCTGCCCCAGATGCAACCCAAGGAGGCACCGGATCACAGCCTCAGTACGGGGCTGAGCTTCAAAAGGCTGGACGACTAATGCCCTGCAGACCCTGGGCAAGGCCTCCCGCTTGTCTGTGGACTAGTTTCTTGTTCGGTCAGGACCAGGGGAACTCTGAGGACGCTTCTGGTGCTAAGTCTTGAGCCAACAGCTCCAAGATGCTTTCCAACCCCAGACACACGAGTGGCCATTCACTGAGCTGTAAAAGCTCGATCTTTTTCCTGAAGCATCAGTGCTGATTAAAAGCATCAACCACAAAAGCCACAGACGAGAAAAATACTGTCAAACATAAAATGCCTTAACCAACTGAAACACTCAGACAAACAGGGTAAGACGTGATTCTGATGACAGATGATTTTGTAGAAGCTTATGTTAAAAGGAAGACGATAAAAATGCAACATCCAAAGTCTCGGGCTCTCAGGCCAAGATGAAAGAGACACGAGGAATTAAAGGCACGTCTTGACGGGCCTCCTACAGACAGACTGTATTTCCAGTTCATCAAAACAGCCACCAACCCTCTGTTTTGCAGGTGGCAAACACGTAAGACAGATCAGGTATGTGTTGAGCAGAAAAGATTTTGGTCCTCTGTTGCTGGATAGCACAGGACAACACTGGAGGGTCATCCAGGAGGGGCTGGCACCACCCCAGCTCTGTCCCACGGGCAAGTCCCTGCACCTCCATGGCCCTCCGTCTCTCCACCCGTAACTGAGCAGAGCAGCTAAAGTCACCCAGGGAACTTCGATCATTTCAAAGTATAAAAACCAAAAGCCAAATAGCCTGGACTGTGGGTTGGCCTGTGAGACTTCTGCTTATTTCATCCCTGGGTCAGAGCAACCCTGAGGGAAACAGCTGGGGGAGGAAGCTTTACAAAGACAGCGCAAGTCCACAAAGGGCAAGGCCCATCCTTGTTCCTACTCAGTAATAGCTGTAACCAACGTCCAGGGACACGCCTGATCATGGTGTGTGCACAGGGGTGCCTACTTCAGGATTAATAATGGACATGGTAGGGGGCGGGAGGGTATGGCTCAGTGGTAGAGTGCATGCTCAGCGTGCACGAGGTCCTGGGTTCAACCCCCAGTACCTCCATTAAAAATAGTAATAATGGGCATGATTCCCCCTCTCCCCTAGAAACAGAAGGAAACAGACAGAGCACACACAAGTCAGTGAAAGGAGAAGGCAGGGCTTCAGAACAAACATGGCTGGAAAAGAGCTGAGGTGCTGTCGGGGGGACTTGAATGACCCCTGCCCACCCTCCGAGCCCCCAACCCCTCTCCTCTGCATCCCTCTAGAACATTGACCCTGACCAGGGCACGGTCTGCCCCTTACTGCTTTTCCAGCACAAGGCGCCATTCACAGAAAGCTGCAGAATGAATAGATGCTCGTGGAGGGGTAGGGAGGAGCTGGGGGAAGAAGGAGGCAGCGCAGCGCTGTGATGTAACGCAAGTTCTGCTCAGAGACGACCCATCCGGTAGCTGTGGGAAAGGGAAGTGCAAGAGGAAGGGCCCGGCAAGGGAAGTGGGAGCTACAGAGTGTGGGGGAGGGAGAAGGAAGGAGAGGTCACTCCTGACACAGGCCTGGGGTGTCCCGACTGCCTGCCAGGAGGTCAGCATGGAGACCCCAATTCAAGCTCAGAGAGCTCTCATTTGCTCTGGGAGACGCGGTCGCTCACAGACGAGTGAGATGATGATGACGATGATGATAATTCCGGGGCTAAGTGAGAGCACAAGCCCAGGTGGATCTGGAAGGCCCTGCAGCTTCGGTCTTTAGGCAGGAACCAGGATGCCAACAGCTGTGAAGACTGTGCACTTGGCTGCAAGGAGGAGGCGAGCTGTCCGCATGCATGAGGCCTTAGTGGGTGGCTGGAGGTAATTCAGGCTTCCAAGGGCCAGGAGCGGCGGGCACATGGCTCAGGAAAGAGCTCTGGATGGAAGGAACGGCTTAGTGGGGACCCACGCTGAGCTGTCACAGGCCTGGCATCTGCCAAGAAGCACTGCCAGAGGGAGAGGAGGGAGTGCAGGGCCCGAGGGGACATCAATTAGAGACAGCTCAGGGAGACAGTGAGTCTCGGTTACTTTTACAAATAAAGCTGAATCTTGTGGCACAAGACCTAAGAGCTGTGGCAGGTCGGAGGAAGAAGGGACACGCTCTTGGGTCGGGAGCCCAGCTGTGGGAGGCGAAGGTGCAAACAAAGGGCGAGAGACAGGGTCCTGTGGGTGCGGCTGGAGTCACGGGAAAGGCTGAGCACCAGTGCGCAGGAACTTCAGCCCCACAGGCTCTAGACTCAGGAAGAGGGTTACGAGGCATCCCAGGGAACTCCGAGCCCAAGATGGGAAAACAAGGAACAGAGGCAGCTCTAGGGGTGTAGGGAGAGGGTAGGGGCTGCACCCACGCCCACCCACACGGCTCCAACCTGGGACTGGGCGGGGAGGGAAGCCCAGGGCCACCTCCCAGAGTGAGCCAGTGAGGGGGCAGCCAGAGCCCACACCCACGCCACCTTGGGAGCCACCCCGACTCCCATCTGTCACGATGGCAACGAGCTAATCATCTGAGGGACTGCCACCTCTGCCTGCTTCCATCGGGATGGCTGTCCCAGACAGGGCAGCGGGAGGCCCCACCTGGAGGGGGAGCAGACCCGCCCGCAGTCTGGACTCAATTCCATAAACCCCATCTGTGTGCCATGAGTGCCACCCAGACCCTGGTTCTCCTCCCAGTCTGTCAGGGGCCCAGCTGCAGCTGCCCCGTGAAGCCCTCCCTGGGCACGGGCAGGAGGAGCTGGGGAGCCTGAGTGATGTCCTCTTCAAAGGGAAAGCCCGTCCACTACCGGGCGGCACTCCCTCCTGCTGGCGCCTCTGCTTGGCTCCCAGGCCGGGCCACGTGCACAGCCACCCTGAACACGATCCTTTCTCCCATCAAAGGCAACTCGGCAAGACATGCCCAAGAAATACGCTCGGGCTCCTTAGCATCTGGCCTGGCTGTTCCACTGTCTTGGGCATAACCTCTCAGGGACACCGCCACTGCGGAAAGCATGCCCCGTCGAGGTGGCAACCTGGCCGAGACCTCCCCTGACTGTCCCTCCCACCTGGAGTCCGACTGTGCCCTCAGGAAAGGAAACGTGGACCCTGACCTCAGCTGTTCCCCCTGAAACCCTCAGAATCCCCGGCAACCCCAGCAGGGACTTCTGCACCTGGGCTGGTGGCCTGACCCAAAGGTTTGAGTAACGTGTCTGAGGGAGGCATACACGCCGAGGAGAGGCAGGAACGTCAGGGATAAATTTAACCACCATGTGGTCAAGAGCACCTCACAAAACACACCTGAGCACAAAAAGCAAGTTGCCAAAGAACACATACGGGACACCACTGTCATCGTGGGAGGTCACGCAGAACAAGCCTGCGTACCGCTCATGGTGACACCCACGTGGTGAAAGAAAACGTCTTTTAATGCAGGCGAACGAATCGCCAAATTGGGGATGGCGGTTACCTCTGGCATCAGCTTCATGGATAATGTTTTATTTCTTGAGCCAGGTGGTGGTAAGCGTTATTTATTTCTTTTACTGGGACTTCGTATTTTGAAACAGGTTAAGACTCACAAGAAGTTGCACCAGTAGTTCAGAGGGTGCCAGTGTGCCCTGTGCAGCCCCACCGTGACAACATCCTACGTAACCACATGCATCCTAGTGCTATTAACTCAGCCACACACCTTCCGTGTGTCAGAAATGTATCTCAGGAAGTCTGTCCGGCCAAACAGCAGAGCCGGGCGTGCATCTGACGCTCCCCTGAGACGCAGGACTGGCTGCAGGGGCGGCCAGGCCCGGCCTCCTGGAGAAGCTCAGGGCCCAGGGAATGCCCGGCTGCGCCACCTGCACCGAACAGCTTCGCGAACTGTTGGGATGACTCACCTCGATTTTGTCTGTCTTGGCATCTCCCCAGTAGAGCTTTCCCTCCTGCAGGTCCAGAGCCAAGCCGTTGGGCCAGCCAAGGGAGGTGTTCACCAGGACATGCCGTTCCTGCCCGTCCAGGTTGGCGCACTCGATTTTGGGGTTTTCTCCCCAGTCTGTCCAGTACATGAGGCTGGAGAAGAAGCACACGTCTGTGACACTGTCCAACTGTCTTGTCCCAGCTGCATCCCCAGGACTGAGACCGGCGCCCTCCCCTGTCACACGGGAGGTGCTCGGGGAATGTGGGCCGATGGGATGATGAGCAACGAGCCCTGTGGGCAGGACCAGGGGCTCCACCAGAACAGTAGGGGCTTAACCACAGGAGGCCCCTGGACTCAAGACAGCAGACGCCCTGCCAAGGGAACCGGGGCTGGCGGGGCCGAGGGCACAGAGGGAGGAAGAGGCAGAGTAGAACCTCCTTCAAGTAGCTGAAGGGATCCCATGTGCAAAAAGCAAAGCGGGCTACGTGCCCTCTGCGGCCCCAAGGAGCAAAGTGAGATCCTGGGGGCGGGGGAGGGGGCGGGGAGGGTCGCTCCGGGCTGCGGCTTCAGCACTTTTCAGGGAGAGCTGCCAGAGCTGGGCCCTAAGCACAGTGAACACAGTGGCCACCCTCTCCTCTCTCACCCGCGGGCCTGACCCCACCCCACCTCCTGGGATTCTCACACTCGGGGCTGGGACGCCCCCCATGCAGGAAGGCGCTCAGCCACAACCCTCTGAGCTGCGGGGGGCCTCAGAGAGGCTCCTCCACTGACTGACAAGCTCCCAGTTTTCAGAGAATCCTAAGAAGGAAAGTTGGAACCACACTGCCAGGTCCAATCTCAGCCTCCCAGCTGTGTGACCTTGGGCAAGTCCCTTAACCTCTCTGGTCTTCAGCTTTCTCCAATGTACAACTGTACCCACCCCACAGGGTAAGAGGAGAAAAAGGAGCTTGCTGCATGGAGTGGGCTTGGCAGAGACCCAGCCCAGGTGTAGTAAGTGCACGGTGGCCATCACTCTTGTTACCACCGTGAGCCCAGAAATCACCCCAGTGGACAGCTCCCTCTTACAGGTAGGGAGACTGAAGCCCGGGGGGAAATGACTTATCCAAGGCCTCCAGGGTTTTCTATAGATGTAACCAAGCTCTGCGTCAGAGCTTCTCAAAGTCTGGTCCCCAGATGAGCACATCACTTGGGAGCTTGTTAGAAATGCAAGTTCTCCTGACCCAGAGCACTGAGAGCAGGGCCCAGCCACCTGCTTCATCCTGACGCAGGAGAAAGCCCCAGAACCACCAGCCCCTCTCACTCCTGTTCGGCCAGGTGGGGAGGCCCCCCACCCCAGCCTTACCCCATCACGGGGTGCAGCACGATGGCACGGGGCTCGTCCAGGTCCTCGGACACCAGGATCTTGCGAGAGGTGCCGTTGAGGCGCGTGACCTCGATGCGGTCGGTGCCCGTGTCCGTCCAGTAGAGGTTGCGGGCCACCCAGTCCACAGCGATGCCATCGGGGTCGTTGATCTCGGTGTTGACCAGCGTCTGCGCCCCTGACCCGTCCAGGTACGCCCTGCGGATGGCACGCACCTCGTCATCCGTCCAGTACACGTAGCCCTCCAGTGGGTCGTAGTCGATGGCGATGGCATGCCGGATGTCGTCCACCTGCAGCACAATGTCGGTGAAGTCCGGTGTGTCCAGCGAGATCCTCCGCAGGTCTGTCCGCCGGGCCAGCAGCAGCACCTCCTCGGCCCCTGTGGACACGTGAGCAGTGGGGTCATGGCAGGAGGGGAGACTGGGCCCAAGGTGGGCACGGCCAGGGAGGGGCTTGGCCAGGTCCCTGGGGGCATCCTGGCAATCACAGGTGATGTTAGGTAATGTTGGACGAGACCTTCCTCCACAGTCACTAGTTCATTCTCCAAAGAGCTCCATGAGGCTGGAGCTATTTATGTCACCATCTTACATGCACACTAAGCAGGAAATCCACCAGTGAGCTATACCCCCCACCCCTGTTACTTCCTTATTGACTTATTAAGAGACATATCCTATCCGGTATTGGTTTGTGAACTATTATGGTTATAAAATTATAATTCCTGCAGTGAGCCTGTTACATAAACCAATGGCAAAGGCCATTTCTGTCTCTGAGCATAATCTGCCCTGAGCAAGACACATTTGACTCTGTCCTGGATCTGCCCTGGGATTCATCAGAACTTCTAGCAGAAGGACCCACATGCAGGGACCCTGGGGGTGCTGGCTAGCCCTGACCTGAACACCTCTGGAGGCTGCCAGGGTCAGGGTGGGGTCCGCTCCCCCAGATCTGGGCAATCATCCACACCTTCATTCTGGCCTGTTCTGGTCTCGAGAACCCACAGAAGCAAGACAATCAGGCTCAGAGACCACCTCTGGCACTTTGGGGCTTCTAGTTTAATGAAAGGCAAACGGGGAAGGACCAATATGAAGTCGCACAGCAGTGAAGGATGGGGAACAGGATGGAACCGGCCCAGCATCTCCCTCGCGCCGAAGCCCCCAGGCCTGGACTCTGCAGCCAACCGCCCAGTCTCCTCAGTGCCTGGTTCAGCCACAGGCTTCACACAACAGAAGGTCTCCTGCATCCTGGGGCCAGCTTCTTGCCACCAGGGTGCAGCCTAGGAACCCGCTGTTTTGCAGAGTGGTTCCGGGGTCCCCTGCCCCACGTCTCAAGTAAAGGCAGGGACCTCCTCCTGACACTCCTGCTCCAGGGCCCAGAGTTCACAGTCTGATTCCTCCACTAGAGGGCGCACTCGAACACCAGTGGCTTCTGGAGCCCAGGGCTGCGGAAACTGAGGCAGGCGGCAGGAAGGGAGGTGGCAGGCAGTGCTTGGAAGGTGCCCAAAGCACCTGGCTATATTGGAAACCTCCAAGATGCATATTCAGATTTAGTAAGAGGTGTTTGTGCAAGTCCTGATTTGGTTTGTGCTGGAGGCAGAGGAGGGGAATTCTGAATTTCAACTGAATGTCTTCCTCTGGGCTCCTGACAAAGTGTTCTAGTGACATCTGGCCCGTTTTTCAAGGCCCAAGTGACAGGCCTCCTCCTCCTCCTCCTCCTCCTCCAGGAAGCTGTCCCTGCCTCCCCTCCCAAGTGTATGAACTGACCACACATGCACACACACACACAAGCTATCTGCCCCTCTGCTTGGGCACTGCCCTTACTGGTTCATTTTGGGATTCTAGCACATGCCTCCTTTGATCTCCGCAGCCCCCAGCACAGGGCCAGGCCCAGTGCAGGTGCCAACGTCCCAGGACAAGCAGGGAGAATTCAGGGCAGAAACCTCGTGGCCCTCTACCCTGCTGTGTGACTTTGAGCCTGTCCCTAGCCCTCTCTGGGCCTTGGTTTCCTCCTCTATAGCAAAGAATCGACCCAACCCAATGGTGCCTGAGTCCCCGTCTAGCTCTGACATCAAGGGGACCATAAACCAAACTCTATGGAAGGTCTTAATCTGTCACCATGGGGAGCCAGGGAGGGAGCCCCCAAGGGCATGGCCAGGAAAAGCTCTGTCTAAGACGGCACATGCAAAACTTTTTGAGGAGGCTGGGGGCAGCCTCACTGTGCAGGATGGAAGAGAGTATGTCAAACTTGATCTCAAGCAGTACTGGCACCACAAGTCCACAGAGAATGCTGGTTTCCGATGGAACCCAACATGCGGTCCCCAAACACACTGTGAACCTGTTTCACTCATCCCGGTTCCCATGATCCTCCAGGCACAATCACCCGAAACAGCATGATCATCACACCAACCCCTCAGGTATGAGCAGGCCCCCATTTACTGAGAAGGAGCCTGGTGCACAGAGAGGTTAACTCCCAACCCAGAGACACACAGCAGCAAGTAAGAAAATAAGGTACCATGAACACCTCATTCCCTGGAGCTGGCACACGCAGGGAGCCCAAGGTCGAGGAGCTGGCCCAACCGGCTCAGTTACCCCATCAGTATCTTTATGGGCAGCTGCTTTCAGCCAGGCCCTGGACCAGGTGCGGGTTGGACAGAACAGAGGTAAGAACTGGCCCCATGTTGCTCCTGGGGCCACAGGGCAGGGCCCTTCCGTGAGCAAGACTGTTCATAAATCAGAGCGAGGAAGCAAAGCTGGGGTTACAGTGCCCACGAAGGAGACTGGCTGAGACTGGGGGTCTGGCCTCCAGCTGCAAGAGCCTCTGGGAGTCACATGACTGTGACCACACAGATTCCAGTGGAGTGTGCCCAGTGGGCACAGAGCCACCAGGGCGAAGCACGCTAGGCCCCGGCGCTCTGGTAACCAGGGCAGTACAAAGCCTCGAGCACACCCCACCATCAGGGCACCCCATTATCAGCATCCCTCAGAGTCCCATCTCTAGCTGAGGCAGTAATTAAATGCTGGGATAAGTGTGTCCATGTTAATTGACCCCAAAGGGTGGGTCTCTGATACCCCCAAGGCTGAGAGCCTTTGAGGTTTTTACTTAAGCTTTGTTGAGAAAAACGCAGAGACCTGACCCCCGGGAGAGGGCCAGGGCCGGCCCGGCTGCCTGAAGGTCTGAGCAGGCGGTGCCCAGCAGGGGCCGTGGGGCACTCCGTCCAGGGCCAGGCCAGCGGGCACAGCCGCAGGGGTGTCGGTAACGAGCTCCAAGCGCAGCCTGGCCTCGGGTCATGCAGGGCCGTGACCGGAGAGGCCAACCCCCTCCCTGGGACCAGACACAGAGCCTGGAGAGAAGTTTGTTTAAACATCAGGGAAGTAAACTGTTTAGAAACTAACAGTTTGGTCAAATGGTTTTCTTTGGGGTTGTTTCAACAAATAGCCTGCCCCACAGTGCTGCCAAAGAAAAGTGAAACCTTCCCCCGCTGGCCAGGCAGCAGTCCCTGGAGCCTCCTCCAGGCGGGCTCCTGACCCCTCCCCTTCCCCTGCCGCGCACGCAGGAAAGAGGGGAGCATCCCTGCCTCAGGGCTGAGCGCAGGGCACGGGGCACAGCTTTCCTGGCAGAGTGCTCTCCCCAAAGCGGAAAAGCAGCCTGGAGGGATGGCCCAATGCCACGGACACATCCAGTTCAACACCCTCCCTCCCTCCCCACATCCATCCAGACCAAGCCACCGTCCATCACAGGGCAGCGTCCCTGTGCGAGGCCCACGAGCACACAGACAAGGAGACGCAGGAAAGCATCGCGTTGCAGGAACTCATCACCACAAACTAACTGGGTGGCTTGTATCAGCAGAGACTGATTCCCTCACTGTCCCGGAGGCCAGAAATCAGAAATCAAGGTGTGGGCAGGGCTGTGCTCTCTCTGAAGGCTCTGGGGAGAGCCTTTCCTGCCTCTCCCAGCTTCAGGTGGCTGCCGGCAATCCCTGCCATTCCTCGGTTTGTGGCTGCATCCATCCAATCTCTGCCTCCGTCTTCACACGACCTCCTCCCCTGCAATGTCTGGACCAAATCTCCCTCTTGTAAGATGACCAGTCACTGGGCTTCGGGCCCATCCTAACCCAGCAGGACCTCATCTTAACTTGGTTACACCTGCAAAGACCCTACTTCCAAATAAGGTCACATTCACAGGTTCTCTTGGTTGGGACTTGAACATGTCTTTTGCAGGGAACACAATTCAACTCCCAACAGGTGGGGAGCAGAGGGCGAGGGGAAAGATGCCATAGAAGGACAGGTTCAAGGGAGGGAACTCCAGACAGAAGGGACTGCCCTGCAGCCCAGTGGGCAGGAACAGGGCTGACCCTCAACTGCCCCCTACCCCAGGGATCTGATCTGAGCTCAGAGGCTGGGTGCCCCCCGAAAGTTGGAGTTGTCCCGCAGGCCATGACTCTTCCCTGAAGACCTTCTGCGTGCAGGAAGCTGGGCAGCTGAGCCTACCTGCGTCTGACAGGCAGGGCCACCCAGGAACAAAAGCCAGCAGGAAACCCCTCACGTGAACGCCCACAGTGTTATCTCCGGATGATTCCAGCCTGCCTGCCAGTCTCCAGCAGGGGTCTGTGCGCTTTCTGTTAAGGGCTGGAGGGCAAATGCTCTAGGCTTTGCAGGCCATGGCCATTTCTCGCAATGCCTGGGCCCCACCATTGCAGCCTGAAAGCAAAGGTGTGCAAACCAAACATCATGTGTCGGGGGGAAGGTATAGCTCAGTGGTACAGCACATGCTTAGCATGCCCGAGGTCCTGGGTTCAGGCCCCAGTGCCTCCACTAAAATAAATCAATAAATAAGACCCTAATTACCTGCCCTCTTCAAGAAAAAACTCATGTGTGGCCACTGAAATCTGAATTTCCTATCATTTTCCCAGGTCACAATTTGATTTTCTTTCAAACAGGTATAAGTGTAAAAACCATTTTTCACCCTTGGCTGCACAAAAACAGGGCCACTTGGGCCATGGGTGGGGGTTCCAACCCTTGTATGGGAAGTACGTGTGACTTTTACAGTATTAGAAATAAATTCCAATGACAAGGGAACTGTGCCAGGAGGGAGGGTGGCTGCAGAGGGGCTCTCAGGACCCCCCAACTTTTCTATAAACCTAAAACCACTCTAAAAAATAAAGTCTGTTTAGTTTTTCAAAGTTAAAAGGTATATAAATCAATAAAAAAACCCCACCCAGATCGCAATAATAACCAGGCAAAGATCATAGAAACAAATTAACGGAAGAAAAAACAACCAATAAACATGAAAAACGCTTTGCTTCTTGGTAACATGCACGTCAGAGTGAGAGGCCTGTCACTAACGGCTCTGTCGAAAGACTGTTTGAAAAAAAATAATTAAAAAATTTAAATTAAAAAATCAAAAACCAAAACCAAAAAAAAAACAGGACTGTTTGATGCTCAGCGTGGGGGCAGCATATCCCCACCTCCCAGGGGACTGCCCCAGCGTGAGCTTCCTCGACGGCACCATGTCGTGGCGCTGCCCTGTGATGTGCACAAATCACGCAAAAAGAGGGCTGGATGTGTGCACAGAAAAAAGTACAAGAAACACCTCAAAACATTAACAGTGGCTATATCTGGGTGACCAAATTACGGGTGCTTTTTATTTCCTCCAGTATTTTTTTTATGTTTGCCTTTCTACACTGAACACAAATCTTACTTCATAATAAGAAAAAAAATAAGGCTTTAAAAGATGGATGCATGGGTTTGTCCTTTGACAATCTCAGAGTCTAGGTGGGCATGTGGGTCTGGACTCTGGGGACCCACGGAATCTTTCTCACTGGGTGACCTGGGGGCAATGAACGACCTGGCCCCCCTGGTTGCCACCGAGGGCAATCTAATTAGCCTCCAGGTTCCAAGACATTTGGGTGGGAAGAAAACAGAAAGAAGGGATGGGGTAGAAGAACCCCTAGCCCCTGACAGCCCAGGAGGAAACCTGCTGGTGGTCACCCCAGGCTGGGGGCCGACCTGGAAGGACCTCATGGTCAACCCCCTCCACGGCCCAGTGTGGGGACAGGGCGTTTGCACAATGGACAATAGCAGCACATCTCAGAGCGTGGTTGGACCAGATCAGCACAGACGAAAGAGACAGGGCCCTTGAACCCACCAGACAGGTTAGACATCACAACCGTCCCCCACTGAGCCAGCTGCAGCTCCAAGGTCACGACCCTCCGTGGGAAGGACCAGCCCCCCCCTGCTGGGAGGCTCATGCCACAAGGTTCCCCCAAGGCCGGCGCCACCCCCCACCCCGGACGACTCCTTCTCATGCTGGGGACGGAAGAAAACAGCCTCCCTGGCGTGTCCTCAGCCCTGGTCCCAGCTCTGGGGTCTCCTGAGCCCGTTCCCCTTGGCCGCCCCACAGGAGGCACAACCGACCTTGCTCCGGGCCCAGGCCTGGAGTCACGTGAGCAGAGTTGGGTCCTGGCACAGGCTGCTCTCCACTCTACAGTTCCCAAGGCCATAAATAGCACTCCAGCCGGCAGGCAGCCAGCTTATTTTTGTTTTTTAGCAACTGATTTTCCCCACTGGCCCCCTGGGGTGAGTGGTTGGACAAACATGGAGACCACAGCACGGCACCTTGGCCCAGGAAACCACGCCGAGTGACCACAGGGTCACAATGCACAGAGGAAGTGGCCGGGCCAGGCGCTGGCCCTGCTGGAAACCTGAGGCCCAGGCAGCTGTCCACCCACACGGCCTACCCCGTGCCTCCCAGCAAGGGCACAGGAGGGCTGGGCTGCAGCCTGCCAGGAACCACCAGGCAGGTGCCCCGGCCTGGAGTCTGGGCTGGTCTGCACAGCTCTAAAACGGGATGTCACTCTCCTCCCCTGAGGCCTGGGGTGGGCGGACAGTGGCAAGGTCAGGGTCAGCCTTGTGACCCCCCATTCCCTGCAGCCAGCCCCTTCTCTCCTGTCCCCAGGCCCCTCAGAGGCCGCCCACCACCCAGGTAGCACTACCCACTGGTCACACCCGACTTTGGCTCCCCAGTCCCATTTCCTCCCTGAGTGACCCTGAGCAGGTAACCCGACCTGTCTCCTCCCAGGGAGAACTCAGGTGTGGAGAAGGCCTCCAGCAAGGCTGAGAGGGTCCCATGACAAAGCCCCGAAGCTCAACGCCACAGCTCCAGAGCAAGTCCCTATCCTGGTAGCGTTGAACACACACCCAGGGAACCATCCCTGGCTGAACTAGGAGCAGAGATGCGCCATGAAGACTCATGCCCCAGGCCAAGAGGTGGGGGGCAGAGAGAGACACAGACAGACACATAAAGTGCCCTCATCTGGGCAAATTCAAGGTGGGTGGCCAAGTCTCCTGAAAGGTAGGGGTGTAGGGGCGGCAGCTATCACACAGCTGGGGACTTGCATGAGGGGGGCTGCGTCCCTAGCTCAGTTCTTAAAAAGCCCACACGGAGTGCCTTTCTGAGCCCAGGTGGACCACCAGTATCCCATAAATGACCCCGATCCTTCGTGCCCAGGTTCCAGTCCCATCTCTGCCCCTTGTTCTGTGGCCTTGAGCTCTGACTGCTTGTGCTTTCGAGGCAGGGTGGCCCCCAACCCTCCCTTTGACAGCCCTGCGAGGCTCCAGTGAGCACAGGGCTCAGACGTGCACCTGCCTGGCAGCCCCCGAGAAATGTTACTGTCGCGAACACCCGCCCTGCCCTGGTCATGGAGGCCACAAGCACAGCGTAGGCTGACCCACGTGAAAAGGCCATCTCTGCAGCTCAAAAGTGGTTGAGGGTCACACAGTTCAAACCACCTCAAGTGCACAGCACCTTACAGTTTACAAGGCACTTTCAGAGACATGATCTTGTCCGATACTGCCAGGTCAATGAGGCACAAAGATCCTGCTTTTCATCAGGGTCATGGCCACATTGGATGCTCTGATTCCCACCAAACCAAGTCCCGGGGGGAGGGGGCAAGGAAGGGACATGGGGAGGCCCCTCTTGGCACCGTCACCAGAGTCATTCCTGGATCCAGAACAACCAATAACCCCAGCTCCTGCACAGCAAATGCTCTTGAAGGCAACGAACCAACTTTCCCAGCACTCTCCCTGGGCCTGACGATGGTCCCATGGGAAGCCAGAATCCCTCCTTCCCTCCCTGTGGAGGTGGGAACTGAGCATAACACACTCCCAGAGGGACCAGCAGTGTCTGAATGGAGGCCTGCTGGGACATCAGGTCAGGAGCCACGGGGAGATGCCCCAGGCTGTGGGCACAGCACAGGCAAAGGCAGAGGCAGGTGCTCAGAAGGGGGGTTCTCAGAGGAGCTAAGAGTGAAAAAGAGCCCTGGTCTCTGATGACAAGCCAGCAGCTCAAGGTGTCAGTCCAGCACACCCGGGGCCTCTGGTCACAGCCCCCAGGGCACATGGAGTTGGAGAAGTCACAGACACAAAGGTACGGTCAGTGGAACCCAGACAGGGCATCTGCAGTCATCACCAAAAGCCAGGATGAGCACAAAGGGCATGTGGCCAGGTGGGCTAGCACGGCAGGGCCTTTCTCTGGGCAGCATCAGTGGGGGCGGGTCCACTAGGGCCTGGACTATGAGAGCCCGGAATTTATCTCCAAAGAGCTCTGGGGCCGGCCTGGGGCCAGGTTGAAGCTGGGCTGCAGGAGCAAGGGGGACAGTGGACAGGCTGGGAGGGACAGGGCTAGTGCCGGGGGCTGACCACAGTCTCACTCTGCAGCCAGTGGACACGGGCATCCATGGAGCACACCGCGCCCAGAAGGCGCCGTCTGTCTTATGCCCCAGCCCCACAGCGACAGTTTTCTCTTTCTAAGAATATGGCATGCTCCCCTCTCCTCTTTTATTAAGATTTAAAACTTAGTCTTCAGTCAGACACAAAAGAACACATGCTGTGGGGTTCCACTTCTGTGATGTTCCAGAACAGGCAAAACTAATCCACGGTGATAGAAGTCAGGACGGCGGCTGCCCAGGGGGTGGGAGTGGGGGACAGTCCTGCCAGGGAGTTTTCCAGGTGGTGGAAGCACTCTAACCTGGAGTGAGTGGTGGTTATGCAGATGCACACAACTGTCAAAGCTAATCAGAACCTGTGCATTTCATTGTCTACAAGTTATACCTCAATTTCCCAAAGGAAAAAAGAGTTAGCGCTGGGGCCTGTTTCACCACTTCCTGGGACTGTGCAATCGGATTTTCTTGCTATTAAAAATTCACGGTCCATGGCTGAGAACAGCAGCTGCCTTCTGTTTGCAGAGTCAACGCCAATCACAGCCCGGGCGGCAGCAGCCTCGGCCACAAGGGCCTCCTTTCTTTTCCCTTCGACCTACTTCCCTGATAAGTGACAAGACAGCAAGACTGGGAACAAACGCACCCCTTATTCCTTGGCCCTGAGCCTCGGCTAATCCTCCTGGACAGACGGATGGATGTGAGGGGCCCAGTTGTCAGTCTGCCCATCAGACCCGACACTGGACGCCTCTGTTCCTCCCGCTGCCTCCACCGGCCACATCCCGCCGTCGTTTTGTTTCCTGTCCCTGCGAACATCTGTTAAAACTCCTTCTTGGCGAGGTGTGGCAGGCGGACCCATAAATCATTGAGCCCACGCCTCCCGCCCGTCCCGATGGGCAGCCTTGTCTGGAAAGGCCTGGGGGGAGGGCAGAGAAGGACACCCCAGCACGGCCCGGCCACCCCCGGGCCGGGAAGCCACACACCCTGGACACGGGCCCATGGGTCACCTGCCTGGGTTGGTCAGGCCCCGAGCCGGGGGCCACACTGTCCAGAAGCCCCCAGTGATGAGGACTGCCCAGGGACGAAAGTCAAAACGACAGGGCATGTCCCACCAAGGGCCGGCCACTGGAGGGGGCTGGGAGCGAGGGCAGCGGCAAGCCTCCTTGGACGGTGGTGGTAACTCCCAAACAAGGCCCCGCTGCTGCTGTTTTTAGCCCGTTCCACATAACTGGAAAAACATGGGGAAAACCAAAGCCAGCTGGGCACCTCGGTCTGTGCGGCTGCTCGGAGGGGGCAGGGAGGCTGCGCTGGAGGGCAAAGGGCACATGGGATCACAGCCTGGCTCTGGACAGGCTCCTGGCCCACTCACCTCCCGGGACCAGAGTCACCCAGCCCCCAGCAGAGCCTGGGCCGAGGAGAGGCTACTTGCTGTGACGGCCTGCTAAGTCTCAGAACCTACAGGACCCTCCCTGGGGCCACTTCAGGAGGGGTTGGGGGACCTGAGACAGTGTACTGCAGAGCCAGTGGGCGTCACCCCACCCATAGGGCCATGGTACATGACACCCATCAGCCCAAAGGCAGGGAGTCCCGAGTCTCCCATCCTGTCTGCATGGACCCCCACAGGCACTGTGGAAAGCACTTAACACGCAGCCTCTCCTTTGACCCCCTCGACAAGTCTCACTAAGGGAGGACCCTCTGGTTTCCCCATTCCACAGGTGAGGAAACTGCAGCTCAGAGAGCTCCCGGCAGTGAGTGAATTCACCTGTTTCATCCTCCAATTCCCGGGGAACCCTTGCACAGGACATCGCAGGCCCCCATTTGTGGGGTCCAAGCATCACCCCGTCTCAGCCCCTTCGTTGGGGACAGCACTGACCCATGCACAAGGCTGGCTCTCATTCACTCAAAATCAGGAAAAGCTGGGATTCACACACGTCACAAAAACGTCTCCAGTTTCAACTCCATGAAGCAGAAAAGGTCAGACGCCTGGGATGAGCGCCCCAGGAATCTGCAAGTCATGCCTGAGGCCCTGGCTTCAAATCTTGAGATGTTTCCAGCTGTGCAGGTGGCTCCTGACCTGCTGCCCAGCAGCCTGCTGGGGGCACATGTCCCGTGCAGACGCAGCCCCCACTTCCCACACCCTTCCCCATCGGGAAGACTCTGGTTTGCTGGGGCTGGGGAACCGGGATATGACATAGGGGTCAAGTAATTCTGACACAGTCAGCCCCTGCCCCTGCCCCAGAATGCCATCCAGCCCAACGCTGCTCTTCATCCCACAGAAAGGAGATCCCCACGCCCAGCATACCCAGGACACACACCTCACTCTCCTGCCCGTCTCCCACCAGCTCCCCATCAACCCTGCACCCACACCCAGCTCCTCTTGGCAACACCCAGCCTTGACACCTATTTCTGATTCCAAATATCCAGGAAAGAACTGATTTCCTGCCATCAGATCAGACTGCCTGCCTGGCTCCAAGTTCAAGTTCAAATTCAAGCACAGCTCGTATCTGCTGGGCCACCAGGCCTTCCTTTCAACAACCCCATGAGTTGGGTACTCTTATCATCCCTTTTTACAGATGAGGAAACTAACGCACAGAAAGGCTGAGTCATTTTCCCAAGATCACACGCCAGGACGTAAGTTAAGGTATCACAAAATGAAGACTGGACGTAGAAAGTCACTGCGTGATTGAAAATTGCTCTAAATCCTGGGTTTGCTTGAAACCGAATTTCTTCACCACCCAGAAGTCTCTGGCAGGCTCTCAGCCATGTTCTAGATAGTGAATGTCACCTCTGACACATTCCACCCTGGAATAGTAGAAGTCGCACCAGCATAGCCTTTCTCCAGCTCTGTCTTTCCTGAAGGCCTTTCCTCTAGCCCAGGGCCACCTCCTGAGCCCTCATCACGGGGCTTCGGCCCTTCACCACACCCCCACCCCCACCTCAGGATACTGGACCTCACCAATTCCATGGCCAAGAGATCCCCAAGTGATCCCAGGGTCTCCACAGCCAGCCCCTGAATTCCAACCTCCCACTGGACACGCTGGACTCAGAAGACTCTCCCGGGCGCTGGTGGCCCTCCATGGACACTGCTCCCTTCCAGCTGGCGAGGCGTCCTGCCCCAGGCCTCTGCTCACCAGGAACTCAGAGCTCTGCCAGTGACATTCAATAGAATTCAGTGTCTTGTTTCCTTCATTTTACCCTAGCGTTACCAACTACTATCTCCAGGCAGTTTTCACATTTGATACCCTGCACATTGTCAGCAGTCAAAATCCGCATTTCACATATAATTTACATCAACCGGATGTAAAACTACACAATGACTTGGAAGGCCGCCCAAGGAAAGGAAATGGCTACCTTGCTCAGGTGACAGGTAAGACTATGTCTTTTCACCCCATGTTTTCCTTTAACACAACGTTTTGAGGCAGGGGATAGAACCTGGCGGGCGGGAGATCACATCCTAACGCCCCCGGTTTGCGCATGGAGTCATCACTTTCCCTGAAGTCTGGAGCCCTCAGCCCCATTTGGTCCTCACTCACGGTACCGTCTCTGACTCGCCAGGTCTGTCCCCGAACACAGAAAGGCCTCAGACAGAACCCATTTCTCACTCATGCCTGTATCCCACGGGATGAAGAAATACGCAGAGATGTTTGAGAACCACTCAAATTTCCAGAAAGTCATCTTGGAGGCAAACCCTTGAAATACTCTCAGAAGCTTCTGGGTTTCTTCTCAACTTCAACTACAACTTGTAGAAAACTGTTTACCTTTCCCACCCCAGCTGCCCCTGGACCACTTCAACTTCCAACGGGTCCAGGGCAGGAGCTCCAGAAGCTGCCATGAGCCCCAAGAACCAACCCGTGCATTCGTGGGAAGCAAATGGGGGTGGGAACCAGTCTCATAAAATGCCGGGGACCAGCCGTCACATTCTCATGTAAAACAAGAGTCCTGTCCCATCCCTTTTGTTTCTCTGGGGGCTGTTCCCACCTTCTGACCTAACAGCCTGGACAGGGCACCCAGAGCAAAAGCAGAAAGATGCAGGCTCAGTGTAAAGAGGCTCCCCCAACCCCACCTCTGTGCAGACCCCCCACCCGGCCCCACACTCCCATCCAAGCAGGCCCTCGGAACGACAACGAAAATGTTTTTCTTCCTGGCACTTGGCATTCTCCAACTGAGTTATTTGTAAAAGTGTCCCTCAAAGCTGTGGGGCGAAAACAGTCCTTACAAGACCAGGAAAGGTGGTTCCAAGCAGCTGAATCACGGAGCATCTGCGGGCTGGCCACCCTCACTGAAGGGGCTGGGAACTGTGGTCCCCACCCCCACCCCCACCACCGACAGGAAGGGCAGCTTTGCTGCTAATCCGCCAGTTGCTCTGGTGGGTGTTGGTGTCAGCTCTCCACAGCAGAGCTTCCAGCCCCCAGTGCTGCCTCCTCCAGGAAGCCCTCCCACCCCAGGCTGCTTCTGATATGCCCTCCCCCTTCCTCTCCCCCCCGCAGTTAATGCCTGCAGATTGCTTAACCCCAGTGCTTGGAGGCTCTGGCTACTGGAAACTAGGAAGGAGCCTACAGCCCTGCTTCTACTGGTTGGAAAAGAACTCAGCCCTCCCCCAGGGGGCGGCAGGACCCTTGGACAACGGAGGCAAACCTAGCCCCTTGGGCCTGATGATGAGATGACAACAATGAGCATGGTGGACACCACTGCCATACACTGTGCACCTACTATGCACAGGGCATCCTGCACGGTGTTTTCAATTCCTGTTAATGCACAGGGTCCGCCACAGCTCCCCTGGCAGGGGGTGGTCTGTGACCACCCCCCCCATCTCGCAGATGAGGAAAGGAGGCACAGAGTGACAAGGCCCCAGGGACCACCCACCCCAGATGACCAGTAGCTGTTTGTACCCCAGGGTAGCCTGGGCAAGTCCTTTCTGGAACTCCAGGCTTCTCCAGCTGCACAACTTCTCAGGACCATGACTCTGAGCTTCAGTTAAGAGTTCACACCCCATTTCTGCCCACACTCCATTCCTGGAACGCTGATGCATGAAGGAGCCCCACAGGGCCCCTTAACAAAAGCGGCTGCACAAGGTCTCTTGTCGGGGCAGGCGCTACTGCATGAGCCACCTTTTGGGGAGCTGTGCCCGTCCCTTCTCCTTCCCCAAGTGTCGACACACAGCCTGGCTCCAGACACCGACAGTGGGAAGGGACAGCAGTCATCCCTAAATCTAGCCACGCCCTCCCCTCCCAGAGCAGACATCACTGACCAGCCCAACACGGGGCTTGGCAGGCAGCACCCGACAGCCGATCCAGATCCCTCAAACTCCAGGGCCAGGCCCCAAGCAGGCCCTCTCATGGCACTAGCACTCAGAAATTGAAAAAACACAAGTAGAACAGACTTGCCCAACAGGGGAAAGATGGCTCAGAGGTATGCCCACTTGAGAAACTATTTTTCAGGCACTGAAACACATGTTTTGGAAGCAGACATACCTCACAGTTGCGAATGCACCTGCACCAACATCAGGCAAAGTGCACAGACGCGCGTGGTCAAACCGCAGGGAAAGACGCACAGAAACACGTAGGCTGTTTCCAAACTTCCCTTTACTTTCTCCAATACACAAAGTGGAACCAGCTCCATAAACTACAGGGACCACTGCAAAATGAAAATGCAGGGCCCCTTGCTCAAAACTATCAAGCATTTCATGTTGACAACGGAGCTTTAAACCAAGCATGGGGCCCTTCTGAACTCAGAGCCCCCGATGACTGCACAGATCGGACGCCTGGGAGGTCAGTCCTGACACTAACTCGCTCCTGCCTCAGGGCCGCCACACAGGCTGTTCCTTCTCACTGTTCCTTCTCCCTCCACTCTGCTAATACTTTAAGTCTCAGCTTAAACAGTGTCTCCTGGGAAGGACCTTCTCCGACCTTCCATCTCAGGTAGCCAGTCCCCGCCTACTGCCAGGGCATTAGTCTCCATCTCAAACTTGTTAAAACTTTTTGTTTTAAACCAATATCCAAGTTCCGCTAATGCTCCCTCTCTTCTGCCCCCAGGACACCAGGGAAGCCCCCTGCCCCACTTCCTTTCCCCCAAGTGGGGTGAGCCCAGGGACGGCTGCTTCCTGCCATCTCTCACTTAAGGCCCCTCGCCGGTCAGGCCCAAGTCTGCCCCCACACCACCTGGCTGTGCTGGGCCCTGGACATCCCTCCGGACGGGCTGCGCCCGGATGCACTTCATTTCCGGAGGAGCACACCCTGAACCCAACACCAGGCAGTGAAGGCCCCTAGGCAGTGCCACAGAGAAGGGAGACGCTTCATTCAAAATAACCAGAGCACGAGTCCTTGAAGCAGCAAGTGCCTAAAAATTAAGGGAGACAATAAAGAGGTGGGAAAATACCTAAAGCAAAGAAAAACACGTGTGGGTGGGGGGAGATCAACTGAAGTTCATGCCCGCTAAAGAAAACTCCCAGTAAGACTGTATTCGCGACCTAGGTTTCCACGGAGTGGGGTTATCATGGTGTGAAGACTCCACGGGAGTGGGACGCAAGGACAAAAGTCAATTCTACATTCCATATCCACGTGGAAAACGCTCATGAAAAAGCAGAAAAGCAGAGACGCCTGGGCTGGCCGCGGGGCTGCAGCAGCAGGTGCACTCAGCAGGGGTGGGATGAGGACCGGAGAACGTGTCTGCCGGGCGCCCCGTCCCACCTTTTCTAACCCCACCATTCTGGAGACAATAAATACAGCCTTGGTCTAATAGTTAAAAGACAGCCAACTTTTAGGATGCGTCCACACACGCTGGCAGCGTGCTGGGCACTTGGGGTCTCTGCCTGTCTGTCACGACCTCATCTTATAGACAAGAATCTGAGTAAGGAGGTCATCCGCCCATCGGGCATCAGAGCCCGGAACACATGGCACCCCCCACCAAGACAGCAGGCTGCGGGGCACCCACGCCGGCGGCCACCCCTCCTCACCTGCCTTGCACGTCTGGCCGTTGTCCTGAAGCCGCACGCCAGTGGGGCAGGCGCACGCGTAGAAAGGTTCCCTTGGGGACAGCAGGCACAGGTGGGAGCAGCCGCCGTTGTCCTCCTCACATCGTGTGTGGACTGGGGAGAACAGGGCAGCTGAGAGAAGGCTCCAGAACGGACCCTCCAGCCCCACACCCACCGCTCCCGGTGTGGGCATCCTCCCACCTGCCCCCTCCTCCCAACCTCCCACAGCAAGAAACCCCATCTTCTTCAGGGCCCCTTGAAGGACACCTCCTCTGTGGAGGCCGCCCCAGGCCTCCCCGGAAGGATCCCAGGACCTGCCCATGCAGCAACGGTGGGGCCCTGGGTCAGTCGGTTCCCAGAGCAGAGGCCCGTCTGATCTCTGCGACGTGCCCGAACCCACGGGCTCTGCACAGATGCTTGGTGGCCACACCTGGACGGTGGGCCGAGCCGCTCAGAACAGATGACAGTGTTCTCAGCCTCCCAAGCCCTTCTGCAACCAACATGCAGCCAAACTGACAGCCCCTCCAGGCATCTGTGCCCCAGGCAGGGAGGGGGCAGTACCCGTGAAACGCAAAGCACTGAACCCACCCGAGTTCCAGGACCACGATGTTCTCCCCAGAAAACATCTCCAGAGAGCCCCAACCCTGGGGCCCCACTTTTAACTTCAAAGTTTGAAACTTCAATAGCACCATGGCCAGAACCCCAGCTCCAGGGTCCCCATGGGAGCTGGTGGTGGTCCTTGAAGGAGCAGGTGAGCCCAAGGCCCTGGCCCTGCTGCCTGCCTATCACAGGGGCTTTTCCTCATCAGGGACCCCTGGCACACAGCTCCATGGGGACCCCAAGCTGAGAACTTTGGCTTGGAGCAGACTTTTCATTAATAAATATGTCACTTCCACTGGGCCCTGAAAACAGGGGAACCGTCCTTGGGAATCCCTTTGCCACTGAGGACCACTGGGGCAGAGCCCCACCCAAAGCAATCCCACACAGCTCTGCAGAGGGGTCCCGCCCAGCCTGCCCTGCACTCTGCACACACCTCCCTCCACGCTAGCAAGCACCCGCTTTGCTCCTCTGCTGCTCTGAGGTCAGCCTTCCCCAGACCACGGGCTTTTGCTGGGGGAAGACGCCAGCCACCCCAACCCCACCCCAGCCCCCGACTTACAGTAAGGCTGCCGCTCTGGGCTGAGCACTTGAATGTCCATGGGTGAGTAAAGAGCGCTAAGGATCTCCTTCCTCTTCTCCCCAGTCCTCTTGTTACAGGCATGGATGGAACGGGTCTGCCAATCTGTCCAGTACAGAGTGTCTCCAGAGAGCGTCAGGGCAAAGGGGTGTGTCAGACTGCCCTCCACGACCTTCTGCCTGCAGGGGCAGAGGCGGAGGGAGAGGCCATTAGGGTGTCCCCACTGTCTCCTGGTTTTGAAAGCCCTCCATCGTCCCTGCTGGCAGGTCAACAGAGGACACAGGAGCTGTGATGGAGCAGCATGAGACCAGGGCAGAGTGTCCCAGGCCACCTCCCAGACCCAGCCAGCCTCCCACCACCCCTGACCGTGATGCAGGGGCCTCGGTCCACCCAGCCACTCCCCGTCCAGCCTGTTTCTAGAATGGTAGCTGCTGGCAAAGTGCCCTGCAGAGAGGAAAAAAGGAAGAAAAGTGGCAAGGGAGGAAGCCACACCTGGAGACAAGCTGATGACAAGCATACCTGTCCTGCCCCGATGCTTTAACTTAATAGAAATTGGACCCAGTGTACTTGCTCATTCCTGTAATGCCAATAATTTGTACCATCAAAGCAAATTAAACTTGTATCAACCTGAAAAAAAGCTATTCTCTTCCATGCATTTATAATGCCCAGCAAATGAGAACTTGTTTTAATGAGATTGCCTGGTAACAGAATTGCTAATTCACATAACTGGTTGCACGTGATTATCTGGCTTAATGACCCTCACCCCACTATCGGCTCCCTGAGGTGGAGGCTGCAGGTGGGTGGTCATCACCTGTGACCTCAGCCCCCCGGTACAGCACCTAGGAGAGAGTAATGCTCAAAAGGTGTTACTGAACAACTGAAAAACATACATACATGGTCTTTCTTGATCTGACCTTACATTAACTTTTCTCTGTTTTCTTGATGTCATTTTTAAAAACTGAGAACAAAGGATCATAAAAGAATATTATGAACAGTTACATATCAACAGATTAGACAACCTAGAGGAAGTGAATAAATTCCCAGAAACATACAATTTTTCAAGGCTGAATCATGAAGAAACGGAAAATCTGACAGACCAATAACTAGTAGCAAAATTGAATCAGTAATCAAAAACAAAAGTCCAGGTCCAGATGGTTCCATCTGGTGAATTCTGCCACACATTTAAAGAAGAGTTAATATCTCTCCTTCTCAAATTATTCCAAAAAATGGAAGAGGAAGGAACACTTCCAAACTCATTTTGTGAAGCCAACATTACCCTGATACCTAAACCAGACAAAGACACCACAAAAAAAGAAAAATCAAAAGCTAATATCCCTGATATACATGGATGTAAAAAGCCTCAACAAAAGACAGCAAACCAAATTCAGCAACACATTACAAGAATCATATACCGTGATCAAATGAAATTCATTCCAGGGATGCAAGGATGGTTTAACATCCAGAAATCAATCAACATGATACACCACATTAATACAACAAGGATAAAAATCATATGATCATCTCAGTAGGTGCAGAAAAAGTATTTGATAAAACACAATATCCATTTATGATAAAAACTCTCAGCAAAGTGGGTATAGAGGGAATATACCACAATATAATGAAGTCTATGTATGACAAACCCACAGTTAACATCATACTCAATGGTGAAAAGCTGAAAGCTTTTCCTCTAAGGTCAAGAACAAGACAAGCATGCCTACTCTCACCACTTTTATTCAACATAGTATTGGAAGTCCTAGTCTCAGTAATAAGGCAAGAAAAATAAATAAAAGGAATCCAAATTGGAAAGGAAGAAGTAAAATTGTCATTGCTTGCAGATGGCATATTACATATAGAAAACCCCAAAGATGCTACCAAAAAACTACTAGAACTAATAAATTCAGTGAAGTTGCAGGATACAAAATTAATATACAGAAACCTGTTGTGTTTCTATACACTAATAACAAACTACCAGAAAGAGAAATAAAGAAAACAACCCCATTTACAATTACATCAAAAAGAAGAAAATACCTAGAAGTAAATTTAACCAAGTAAGTGAAAGGCCTATGCTCAGAAACCTGTAGGATGTAGAGGAGAGGAACTGAAGACGACACATAAATGGAAAGATACACTGTGTTCTTGGATTGGAAGAATTAGTATTTTTAAAATGACCATACTCCCCAAGGCAATCTACAGACTCAATGCAATCTCTTTCAAAATACCAATGGCATTTTTTGAACTAGAACAAATAATCTTAAAATTTGTATGGGAACACAACAGCCCTCAAATAGCCAAAACAATCCTGAGAAAGAACAATAAAGCTGGAGGTATTATATTCACTCAGAAATGAATCTACACTACAAAGCTATAGTAATCAAAACAGTATGGTACTGGCACCAAAAGAGACATAGATCAATGCAACAGCAGAGTCCAGAAATAAACCAATGCTTGTATGGTCAGTTAATCTACCACAAAGGAGGAGGAAAAGACAGTCTCTTCAATAACTGGTGTTGGGAAAATTGGAGAGTTACATGCAAAAGAATGAAACTACACCACTTTCTTACACCACATACAAAAATAAACTCAGAATGAATTAATGACTTACATGTAAGGCCCGAAATAATAAAACTCCTAAAAGAAAATATAGGCAATATACTCTTTGACATCAGTTTTAGAAATATCTTCTTAAATACGTCTCCTCAGGCAAAAGAAAATGAAAGCAAAAATGAACAAATGGGACTATATCAAACTAAAAAGCTTTTGCACAGCAAAGGAAACCACCAATAAAACAAAAAGGGAACCTGCTGAATGGAAGAAGACACTTGCAAACGATATATCTAGTAAGGGGGTCATATCCAAAATATATAAAGAACTCATACAACTCAGTATCAAAAAAACAAACAATCTGATTAAACCAGATTGAAAATAAGCAGAGGGACCTGAATGGACATTTTTCCAAAGACATTCAGATGGCCAACAGGAACATGAAAAGATGCTCAACATCACTCGTCTCTTGCACTGTTGGTGGCAATGTAAATTGGTGCAGCTACTAAGGGAAACAGTATTTTTAGTCATAAAACCACCGTATGATCCAGCAATTCCACTTCTAAGCATTTTTCCAAAGAAAATGAAAACACAAACTTGAAAAGCTATGTGTACCCCCTACATTCACTGCAGCACTATTTACAATAATCAAGGTAGGGAAGCAACCTAAGTGTCATCGATAGATAAATGGATAAAGAAGATGTGATACACACACACACACACACACTGGACTATGACTCTGCCACAAAAAAAAGAATGAAATCTTGCCATTTGTGGCAACATGGATGGACCTGGAGGGTATTATGTTAAGTGAAAAAGGTCAGACAGAGGAAAAACAAATACCATATGATTTCACTTATATGTGAAATCTAAGAAACAAAACAAATGAACAAAACAAAACAGAGACAGACTTAGATACAGAGAACAAACAGGTGGTTGACAGAGCAGAGCCGGTGGCGGGTACAGATGAAACAGGTGAAGGGGGTCAGAGGTACAAACTTCCTGCTACAAGATAAAGAAATCATGGGGATGTATGCAATGGACACAAAGGAAATAAAGTCAGCACGGCTGTAATAACTTTGTAGGTGATGGATAGTTAAGTGACCTTCATGACCATTTCATAATCCAACCACTAAGTTTTACACCAGAACCTAATATAATTCTACTGTATGTTACTTAATTATAATTCAATTTCAAAAAAATTTAAAAACCCGAACTCACTGATTCAGAGAATAGACGAGGTTGCCGGGGGTGGGGGGTGAAAGGGTGTCAAAAGGTACCAGTTTCTAGTTGTACGATAAGTAAGTCCTGGGGGTGTAACACTCAGCATGGCAACTATGCTTAACAACATTGTATTGTATATTTAAAAGTCGCCAAGAGAGTAGATCTTAAAAGTTCCCATCACAAGGAAAAAAAAATGTAGCTAGGTAGGGCGATGGATGTTAACTAAACTTCTTAGGGGATTCATTTCACAATATACACGTAGAACAAATCATAATGCCCTACACCTGAAACTAACACAAGGTTACATGTCAACTGTAACTTAATAAACAACCAAAAATAAATAAGAAGCTATATGGAGGCGAAATTCATCTAACACAAAATTAACCATTTCGAAGTGTGTGATTCCTCCAGGTATTTCCCGAAAATTCCCATCTCCATAGGAAAACTCCAAACACAGGAAGCAGTTACTCTTCCCCTCCGCCCCCCCAGCCCCCGGTAACACCAGGCTGCCTCCTGTCCCGGACATTTCACATCAACGAAGCCATACGGTACGTGGCCTCTCGTGTCTGGCTTCTTTCACTCAGCAGCACATTTTGGGGGCCCGTCTGTGGTGTGGTATCTCTCAGTGCCTCACTCCTTTTTACAGCTGAACAACCCTCCCTTGTGTGGACCATCCACGTCTTGTTTATCCATCCATCCTTCACTCATTGGTGGGCGTGTGGATTGTTTCCACCTTTGGGACATTATGGAGAGTCCTGCTGTGAACATTCGTGTATAAGTAGTTATTTTTACCAACTTTCAGTTCTTTGGGGGTGTGCACCTAGGAGTAGAACTGCTGGGTCCTATGTTGACTCAAGGTTTCCCATGACGTCCTGTTCTGATCAGAGAAGCCCGAGGCCCATCATTCCTCAGGCCGTTCCTCCTCCCTGAGCCCTGCTTCGGCCACAGGCCCCACGGGAAGCTAGTGCCAGGCCTCGGCTCGCCTTGCCCACCCCCTTCCTCCTCTCAGGACGCCCCTCCCCTTGGGATGCAGCTCCAGCCATGCCCCTCTGCCTCCCTCCCGTTCGCTCTGGGAACACCCCGACACACAAGCCTTCACTGAGCGCTTCCTGTGTCCAGACATGTGCACCCAGCTTTATGCACGTTGCCCCATTGGACCCTGTGAATACCTCCAGAAAGTATAATTCCTATCTCCAATTCACATTCAAGGCCCCAAGGCTCAGAGCAGTGAAGCAACCCAGCCATGGCCACAGCCGAGACGGGCCCAGCAGGTCCATCTGGCCCCAGTGCTCACCCTCCTGACCAGCAGATTGTGTTCCATTTTGGACAGCCCCGGGCACATCCCTAAAGAGCCACCTGCAGAGCCAGAAGAATCTGGTGGTCAGGCAGGCAGAAGAGGGGCTGAGGGTGGGCCCTGGAGCCACAGTGCCCCCCTTTCAGCCTTGGCTCTGACCAGCCCTGTAGCCTTGAGCGAGTGCACGTGCCTCTCTGTGCATCATCATAACAGAGGATCAAAATAGCAAACACTTCATAGGGTTGGTATGAGCATGAAATGAACTGACAAATGTTCTGGCAAATAGCAAGTGTCATGGAAAGGTTAGCTACCACCATATCATCATGTCACCACCACCACTGCCATCTTCATCAATATCATCATTACCACCATTACTAATACCACCACCACTACTATTGTTACCACACCACCACCACCAGCACCACCACCAGCACCACCAGCACCACCACCACCGCCATCATCCCCACCACCAGTACCATCCCCACCACCAGTATCATCCCCACCAGCAGTATCATCACCACCACCATCATCATTACCACCACTATCACTACCACCACCATTACCATGCTTTAAATGCCACCATTATCCTCACTGTCCCCTGTCACAATCCCTTGACCAGGGCACTCCTGGCCTGCAGCCTTTCTAGACTCTAATATTCACCTGTCATAACTTCCAGGGTCACTCATCTCTCCAAGGACCACAGTTCCCCAGGTTGCCACACTTTTCAAATCTCAAACCAGGCCCCGGGCCAGTCTGTGCTCTCAGGGACAATGGGACAGAATGGTTCTGATCAGCCGGGGTACACAGCTCAGCTCTAAGAAGTCCAACAAGAACTGAGGCCTCCTGGCCACCAGCCATGAGATGGACATTAGAAGTGGATCCTCCAGCCTCAGTCAGGCCTTCAGTGACCAAAGTCCCAGCCAGGAGCTTGGCTATAACCTTGGAACACACTCAGAGCCAGAACCACCCAGTTAAGCCACTCCTAATTCCTGATGCCCCACTACAAAAGTCTGTTTGCTGGTTCAGGCTGCCAAGGTTTACGGTACTTTGTTACACAGCAATAGACGACCACTGCACACGGCCTGGACAAAAGGTAGCAAACCTGTCGCATCCTCACGTCTGCTCCAGTGGGTGTCCGCCTGTGTCTACAGGATCCAGCCACTGAGTTCTTCCCACGCAGTGCCACCACCGCCCTCAGCACCGGCACCCATCTGCTACCCCTGGTCCAGGAGCCCCGCCAGTGCAGGAACGGGGTCTGTCCTCCCAGGAGTATCCCCAAGACCTGGCACAGAGCCAGCAGGCAGCACTCGGTCAGTGAATAAACTGCCCCTCACCTGTTCCTGCAGGGGACGTTCCCACAGGTAAAGCATCATGGCAGCGGGGGGGGGGGGTGCTGTTAAGCTGCCCAGAGAGCTCTGAAAGCAATTACCAACAAGGAAAAACTGCTTTCCATCCATTCATTCATTCAGCCTATTTTACTGAGCACCTACTACGTGTGAGGCCCTCTGGCAAGCTGGGAATGCTGTGAACACATGCCTGGCCCTGCACCTGCCTCCCAGACACAGAGCTGCATAAGGACAGGGAGCAGAGAATAATCCATAGCCCCGTCAGCGCCTTGGGTCTTAGGTCCACAAGCCCTTATCTGCAGTTGTAAAACCCAAAACACTCTGTTACTCATTGTGTGGCAACACTTGGACGCCAAGGTGGGGCCCTTTCCAGCCGTTTCCATCCCACGTAGAGTGAACAGTCTACATCTCCCTATAAAATAGATGCAGGTGCCACCCCAAACCCTGCCCAGGTGTGACATCAGATGTGGCCTGTGCACTCTGCTACTGATCTCAGCTCTGAAAAGTCCTGAATGCCTCAAGCCCCAGGGTTACAGGTACGAGACCACAGGTCTGAGTTAAGAAGGATCCTCCAAGGCCCCGCTGGGACTGGCCCAGATCCCAGAAGGGTGGCACTTACCGGAGCGAGCCATCCAGGTTGGCACGGTGGATGAAGCTGAGCTTGGCGTCGGCCCAGTAGAGCTTCTGCTCCTCCAGGTCGATGGTCAGCCCGTTGGGCCAGTAAATGTCCGAGTCCACGATGATTTTCCGGGTGCTGCCGTCCATCCCCGCCCGCTCGATCCGGGGTGTCTCACCCCAATCTGTCCAGTACATGTACCTAGGAAAGGGGGCAGAGGCATGAGGACAGAAGCTAGCACAGATCTGCTTTTGGTTTGTTTTCTGCCTATACAAATGCAAGTGTTTGAAACAGATACCATGAATTTGCCCTAAAACCTCCCTGCAGAGACAACCACCATGCCTGGGATGTTGTTACTTCTGATTTGCTAAGCAGTTAGTAATATACTAATTTTCAAAGTTGGATAATCAAATATGCTGTTTCAACCTGTTCTCATTTAGCGATATAGTCTGGGTACCTGCTTCTTTTTACTGATAGAAATCTTCCTTGTTCCTTTAGTAGCAATAGAGTACTGTAAATAATTTAAGTGATTCCACGTTGGACGTCTGAGTTGCTTCCGAAATTTTTGCTACCATGCAAATGCTGTAAATGAACTTCTAAAAGTCAATTAAAGCATGTAGAATCAAATATTACTCAGTGCTAAAAAGAAATTAACTATTATACCATGAAAAGACAGGGAGGAATATTAAATGCATATTAAATTACTAAGTGAAAGAAGCCAACGTGAAAAGGCTACATACTATGATTCCGGGGTATGATGCCCTGTTGAAGGTAAAACTACGGAGACAGTAACAAGGCTGGGGGAGGCCAGGGGAGGGGAGGGAGGAGGCGGTGGAGCACAAAGGATTTGTAGGGCAGCGAAATGATTCTGCCGGCTGCTAGAATGGTGGGTACATGACATTAAATCTTTGTCAGAAGTCACCAATTAAACATGGGCATATGGGAACTCTCTGTACATTCCCCTCCATTTTGCTGTGAACCTAAAGCTGCTTAAAAAAAAAAAAGTCTATTAAAAACAACACGTCGGTGAGGTATACACTGAAACGTAAGTTACTCCTGAGTGGGTTTGTGGGTGATTCAGCTCTGTTTAACCATGTTCTCAGAGTTTCCAGTGAGAAACCACCACCTCCTTAGAGGCTTCCTTATTTGACATCCCACCATGTGAGCAGAGACAATACACAGTATCATCAGGCATCCAGGGTGACGGGTTCAAACCCTACTGGTGCCAGCTCTCCAGGAGGGGCCCCCGCACGGTGTCCCTAGAGTCTGGGTGTGGCTCTCCAGTGGAAGAGGGGGTACCTCACTAGCCTGGAGGATCCGAGCCCCTAGGGCTCCCATCCCAGCAGCTGTGGACAAGTCACAGGACACCAGTGTCTCTCCGCAAAGAAGGGGGACAGTGCCTGGATTTACCTTTGAGGACCACCTTCCCAACTCAAAGTTCATGAAACTCTTCAGGTGTGTGGTCACCCCGACTCCCATCTCCTGGGGTGGGCAAGGATCAGCCTTGAACAATAAGCAAATCCCATTACCCTTAGCCTCGGTGACTGCTTTAAAGACAGGCAGCCAGTTCACGCTCGGCCAGTGGGAGTTGGCCCAGAACTCCGACGGGGAGGGAGCCACCTATGCCACGGTGGGCAGGCCTGCCGGGAGCACAGACGGTAGAGGCAGGGCCATAGACATCGTGTGAGTGAGAACAGTGTCACTTCTCAGAAGTCCTGGATTCGTGGGCCCTCAAGCTGCTTGTATTCCCGGTCAACTCTCCCCACCCACACCTCCCCCTCCCCCGCTCTTGGCCTCCACATCTTCAGAGGCTCATCCCTTTCAGCAAACCCTGAGCTGCCATCCATCAGAGATCAGCGGAGCCATCAGGGACACGGGAGAACAAGCTCAGCCTCGCCCATGGGGGGTCTCTGTTCAGCGGGTGAGGGAAAGTGATACACACACAGCTGCCACTCCCCCCCGACGGGAGCACTGTGGCCCAGGAGCTGCGGGTACCCGAGGGCCACCCCAAGTTGTGGGGCCATGCAGCCTTCCCGGGGGGTGTCACTTGGAGCTGGTGCCATGGCCACTTGCTGGAGGGGCTGTGACAAGATGAATGAGAATGAGTTTGTGCGGGGATGGGGGGGTCCGAGGGGCCAACCATACCCAGCTGTTGTCACCATGCTCCCCTCTCAGCCCCTGTGGGACAGAGAAGAGAGCACAGTTCATCGGAACACCTCTCCAAAAAGCCTCTTAACCGCTCCTTTTCATCTAGTGACAACGCAGGGAAAGCGGGAATCACGATCCCCATCGGACAGGTGAGAAAACCGAAGCTCAGAAGGACTGTGCTGCCCCAGGTCACATGTTCGGGGGCACAGCCTGGTTCTCCACTTGAGGCCAGAGTCTGGCCACCCTCTGACTCACCCCTTGGCCAGGAGGCCAGGGTGCTAGTGGGTTTCCCAGCAGCCCGAGGCTCGCAGGTGCTGTGGGCCAGCTCGGCAAAGGCTCCCGCCCGCCTGGTGCAGACGCCTTTTTCCCTGTGCTTTTCCCACCCCCGGTGGCCTGGAAACAGCCCAGCCCTCCTGCCGGCTGCCCAGAAGGTATCAGGAGAATAAATCTCAGAGCCATCTAATCATGCCCTCCCCGAATGCTCCACTGCGGCCAACAGGGAAGGCTGGAGAGTGTGAAGGCTCAGGACCTCCACGAGGAGCATAATTCAAATTCCTTCCCCCGGGTTTCATAACAGAGGCCGGCTGGTTTCCTTAAATGGGGAATTTGTGAGCTGCCCCGTTCCCAGAGCCCAGCTGGCGTGAAGGAGCTCGTGCAGAGCCTTGAACACTGCCACAGGCCCGGCCAAATTCCACGGAGGAAAATCAACTTCAAAGGAAAAGCCCTGCAACCTGGTGTCCACGCGGAGGGCAGAGGCTGCGGCTGCAGCTGTGTGTTATTTTAGGGAAGGGCCATTCTACATTTTAAAGAGGAGGCTGGGTTTCAGCCTGTCTTTAACTTGAGACCCAGGAGCCACTGCTGCCCCTCGTGGGCTGGTGCAGGCCTGGGTCACCCCACCCCTGCCCCGCCAGTGCTGGTTGGATGTCTTCCTGGCCCCAGGTCCTCTGGGTCTGAGGGTCCTTCCCAGGGCCCACTCTGCCCCCAACGAGTGCACCTGGTGCTGGGAGCGGAGGGGCCCCCCCAGCCTGGCCTGGACACCTGCTCTTTGCCACCCACATGGCTGAAACTGACCAGGTCCAGTCCCTGGGGTCCGTGGGCCCTCCCAGCTGTGGGGCTCCTGGTCATGTGTACACTGAGGTGGACATTCAGGCTGAGAACCTTCCCCCCGAAGACATCTGGGGCAGTAACCTCCCATCCGAGGGAGCCCAGTCATGATGCAGAAAGGCTGCATCACAAGAAGACGCGAGGAGCCGGCAGAGGCTCCACCGGGGCTGGGAGGATGCACTGCTGCTCCTCGCAGCCTTGTGTCTGTGGCCAGGACAGACTATGAAAAGCACTGTCTCTGCTTTCAGGACAGCAGTCCTGCCCCCAGGACTCACTCAAACTTCTGCCAGGGGCCACTATTCAGGCCAGTATTTGGCGAGAGGGGGATGCTGCCCATGGCCCCTGTGCACTGGCCTGGAGCCCCTGACCTGAGCAACATGGGGACAGAGCAGGCACTGCTAACTTCAACCACACTCACAAACTCAGGACCCCAGTCTAGCTCTCACCTGCATCCTGTCTGGGAGTGGGACACTCACCACCACCATTCTCCCTCCATCACACTTCAGATCATTACTGGGGAAGGGGGCTTGTGGGGAGGGGCTGGGCCCTCAGAAACCCTGCCCAGGGCACCAACACCAAAGTCAACTCTGCCCTGGGGGCAGGGGTGTGATCCCAGCAAGATCTGGGGGGAGAATTCAGAGGAAAGATCGGAAAAGATTTCAAACATTTAATACGAAAAGCCAGGGACTGATGAACTCTTTTGGATGGGAAAGTCAACCTAGATGCAAGCACCAAGCCCCTCCCAACCAAGCACCAAGTACCTCTCAACCAAGCACCTCCCAAATACCTCCCAGCCAAGCACCTCCTGAGTACCTCCCAACCAAGTGCCAAGTTCCTTCTAACCAACATGGCAAAAGGCCATGAGGAAGAAAAAAGAGTCATCAGAGCAGGGATGTAGAGCCCACAGTTCAGGTGGAGGCGGCATTTTTCATACAACAACAGCTAACATTTATTGAAGCCACTGACTAGTCTTGGTGTTTTCTGCATGACATGTGACATGGTCACAACCCTGTACAGATGGGGACACTGAGGCACAGAGCAGCACTGTGCCATCCTTGCTTCTAGTCTTTCTCCCCAACCCACATCCAAGTACCAGCAAATCCAGGTGGTTCCACCTTCAAAACAGATGCCAAGTCTACTCACCCTCAGCCTGCCTGTTCCTCCCCCCGACCCAGGTGCCCACTGTCTACTGCCAGGATCACAGTAAGAGCGGCCCACAGAGCTCCCAGCTCCCGCCCCAAAGTCTACTCTCACTCCAACAGCCAGAGACCCCCTAAGCATGAGTCAGACCCAGCGACGACTCCACTCCAAGCCCGCCTGCCCCTCCACTACTCCGTTCTGCCCACCCCCTCACTCCACTCCCACTCCTGCAACAGCCCAGAGCCTTCACGTGGGCTGTGCCCTCTGCCTGGAACACTCTTCCTCCAGGTGGCCATGTGGCTCTTGCCCACCTCTGCTTCAGGTCCCTGTCCAAACAACACCAAGAGACATTCCCAGGCTCCCGACCTGCAGCAGGAAGCCCCTGGCCTCGCCCTCCCTGTGCCGGGGTCTGTTTTATCCTCCTCTGGGGCACACACCGCTCTCGTTCATGGTCTTCTCCCCACAGTGCATCTCAGGGGGTTTCCCTCAGCCTCTCCCACTGCTGACATATGCCCCTCTTAGCCAGCAGGACTCAGCCACATCAGGAAGACGTGGACCTCCTGGAAGATGGTTAGTGATCCACTGCAGCCGGCGTGGCAGAGGCCTGAGAGAGGGACAGGCCCACCAGCAGCACAGGGACCCTCCTGGAAGGTCAGCCTGGCCCTCCGCAGCTGAGGCTGCTCAGCCCTCTTGGAGATAGGTAAGGAGGGCCTACAGATAAGCCACTGCCTGGCAGGATCCCCCCAGGACACAAGGGCTGGGGCGCTCCTCAGTGGTGGGGGCACCAGGCTCATCTGGCCTGACCTCAGCAAGTCAGCTCCTGGGGCAGTAAATTCCATCCATCCACCCCTAGTGCGTGTGTAACAGGCACAACATGAGTACGCACAGGTGCACACACAGGCACACTGGAACACACACACACATACGCATGCACACACACACGCCCACAACCTCCCAGCCCCACACCTTCCTGCACACGCGCACGCGCACACACACACACGCGCGTGCTCAATCCAGGAGCTCCGGAAAGCACCAGCTCTTCCCCCGACACCAAACGCCGGGCTAGCGCACCTTCTCAGTCAGCATGCCAAGAAGCCACACATAAGGAGGCTCACTCCACCACCAGAGCGCCCCCTTCACCCAGCCTGCTCCCCGAGCCACCCACAAACAGCCCTGGCCCTCATCCCACCCACCCCGGGGCGGGCTGACAGGACCCCTCAGCCCGGCTGCAGGCCGCACAGCCAGTGTCACCCCCGAAGGCAGGGGAGGGCACTGCCAGGGGCAACAGCAAGTTGTGGCATCAGGACCGGAACCCAGGGTCCTACTGTGTTTCTGTTCAAGATGCCTGACAGCCGCTAAGAGTGTGTCGTTCCCAGGCTGCGGGAGGAGGGGCTGAAGGGCTGAGGGGTGACTGAGCCAACAGCTCTCACACTCAGAAAAGTCTGCAGTGAGCCTGGCCTGGCTGGCTGGGCAGTGATGCCGGCCCTCACCCCGCCATCGCTCCATCCCAGCCTTCCACTGTGCAAATTTTCTCAGCGTTACCGCCACTCATGAAACCCCACCTGGAACTCGTGGTGGGCCCTGTGTCTTCGTGGGTCACGGCCAGCTCAGCCAGACTGGGAAGCAGAGAGGGGCAGAGGGCTTCCGCAAGAGACCAGAGAAACAATCCCACAGCAAGGTCTATTTCTGGACAAGGAGTTCCACTTTTTCCACCCGTTTTCAGCTAACACAGTCATCAAGGAGGTGAAAGGTACACGTTTGAACTGTCAGACTGCCTGCACCTCCTTGGACACCGTCCCACACACAACCGAGATGTTTAACGATTCAAATCCACAGCCAAGCACATCTGTTGCCTCAGATGCCACAAATTCAAAAAAGAAACATGACTTCAGGGTATCAAGGGGCAATTGTTCCCAAAAACAAATGTGAAAGGTGAATTCATTTTACGATTCCCGAGTTGTCTCTGAAAAAGGAACTTGGGCTCAAGTAAATTCAAGAGTGAAACCAGGACCCCACCCACCCCTACCCAGGAGGAAAGGCACCGGGTTTACCCGTGAGCGGGGTCCAGGGCGATGGCCCGCGGCTGGTCGAGGTCCTGCCAGAAAAGGACTTTTCGGGACGTGCCATTGAGATTGGCCACCTCGATGCGATTGGTCTCCGAGTCTGTCCAGTACAGCTTCTTGCCGACCCAGTCGCAGGCCAGGCCGTCAGGCGACACCAGGCCCGAAATAACCACATTCTGCACGGCAGCCCCCGTCTGGTTCAGGTAGGTCTGCTTGATGGCCTCCTCGCTCACATCCGTCCAGTACACAGCTCCCTTGGAGAACTGGAAATCCACGGCGGCTGCGTCCTCCAGGCCGCTGACCACGATGGTGGACTCCAACTTGACTCCACCGGCATCCACCAGCCGCACGTCCCGGCGGTTGGCAAACAGGAGGAGCGGCGAGGCTGTGGGAGCAGAAGAAAACCGTGAGCCACAGGCCACACAGCCCAGGATGGGGGCTGTGAGCACGGATCACTCCCAGCACCCACCTGGCTTCTGGCTCCTTCCTCCCACTGCCCAGCCACCACAGGAAGGGCACTCAGGCAGGTCCCAGCCACCCATTTAGAGGCTCTTCCAATGCAGCAGACAGTGCTGTTGTTAGAAATCACTGAGGGCTACTGTTGGTCCCACCCAGGCCCAAGTGACTCCTCCTGCCATGCCTACCACCTTGCCCACGGATGCCAAGACGAGGCCGCACTGGTCCTCCGGGGCTGCAGAGGGGTTGTATCCACTTTGTCAGCCTGAGGAGGTCTCGAGGACACAGCCCTGGCCATGCTGCCTGGCAGAGGCCCAGCTGGGACGTGAAGCCCACACCAGAGAAAGTTCAGGATTCCTTTATAATCCGTGGACCACTGCCTGAGCTCAGGCCCCTTTCGGGGACCATGCCCTCCGTTTCCCACTCTGGGACACCATCACTCAGCTCAAACCTCTTCAGCAGCTCCTTGTGTGGCTCAGAGTAAGGCAGATGGCCAGGGCGCATGCCTGGCTCAAATCCCGGCCCCTCCTCTGCAGGATGGGAGGACACATGGGGAGTCGAGGTCAGGACCGTCCACGGTCCACCCCTCCCAACTTGGCCATCAGTACATTGGGTCTACAATTATTTGTGGCAGGAAGGGACACTGTAAAAATCAAACAATGGGATGTTACAGTTACATCTGAGTTGGCATTCTGACCTCTTGCAAGGAGGAAATGGCCACTAAAGAACACCTGTCCTAGACTCTCACCCCTCCCTGTCCTAAGCATCATCAGGCTGACAGCTCTCTGCAGGTCACACACAGCACACGGAGCTGGGTGGGCTCCTCTCTGAGCCTCCTGGGCCTTCTGCACACAGGCCTGGGCTGTGATGACAGTATGCCTATTTTACAGAAGGGAGGACAAGGCCTCAAAAGGAGCTGAGTTCAACAGCACACCAGAGGCCTCCACACTCTGGAACACTTATAGTTTGTAAAAATGTCACTTTTCTGTGTATACATTTCAATTAAAAGTTTTTTATTAAAAATAGAAGTTTCCCCATTTTCCCAACTGCTACAGTATGTTGAGGGCCCCAGGGAGCCTGGCACTCCAGGAGGGTTCACCAGCCCATCTAAGGAGGCCCTGGCCCGCCCAGGGCCCACACATGGCAGCTGCTCCATAAATGCACTTCATGCTCCTCACCCAGCCTATAGCACCTCAACCTCAAGACAGTGAGTTACCTCTGCCCTGCAAGAGCTGAGAAGGAAAGGGGGAAGCTGCCCAGAAGGGTAGGGGTCTCACCGCCAGCCAGAGGCTCTGGAGACAGTGACACCCACCTCCAGAGACCTGGCCAGCAGTCAGGTGACATCTGAGGGCTGGACGCCAGCCGGTAGGAGAGGACAGTGGGAGGCGGGTGATGCTCAGGATCAGGGAGGGTGCAGACTTTGGAGGAAAATTTGTGAGGATCACAGGCCTTCCCAGGAAGAGTTGCGTGTGAGATCTGGAGGCCCGCAAAACACGGCAGCAGAGCCACCGCAAACGGACACCCCACGGCACATGCGAGGCCACGGGTGCTCCCAGAGCACATGCCTGTTCACGGTCGCCAGGGCCTCCGGGCCACCGGCGCAGGGACAACCAGTCATGCCGCCCTGCCTGTGAGGGATCCGGTGCCCAGGCTCCTGAGATTCCCCTTGGCAAGGTGGCCTAGCACATACCCCCTCGTCCAGCGAAGGCAGGACCCACCAGGTGTTCCTAACCTCCCGGGGGTCACAGCCCTCTGAAAAGCTGACCGATCCTCTCCCCAGAAACAGACACAGGTGCACACACCAAGGCCCTGTGACATCCCCCTACCAGGGTGGGCCTGCCTTCAGCCTGGGAACCCCTGCCAAGGCCAGCAGGGCGGACACTGACTTCACTCGCTACTCTAAATTGGCATCTCTGGGCGACGATGCAAGGGACCACCTCAGGAGCGGGCAAGTGCACCCCTGCCATGGGTATTCAAGTGGCAGCTGGTGACCGCAGTGAGGGACCAAACTCACCTGGCATGAGCATCAACATGTAGACGGCCCCACGGACAAGGAGTCTTGGATGCGAGGCTTTCCAGCCCCGAGGGGAAGCACTTTGGAGGGAGGTCTCCAGGGTCGAGTTATCAGCCCCAACTGTTGGCCAGAAACCCAGTGAACCTCTCCCAGCAGCAAAAATCCCAGGGGGCCGGGGCACCCGGGCTGGGGAGAGACGGGGGAGGCTCGTGGAAGCTGCCCCAGGCACAAAAAATCCTACTTCTGCTCTGTTCTTTCTCCCCGAACTGGAAAGACCACATTTTCACCAGTTTACACTCTGGGCAGTTCAGGTGCACCCTTCAAAGGCTGCAGATGAGGAGGGAAGATTTCAACTTCCTGTGCTTTTCCCAAAGGGCGGGCACAGCCGGGGCGGGCAGGCTCTCCCCGGGAGGAGCCGCTTCTGCTTCGAAGACCTTTAGAAGCCACCACACACTCCATCCCCAAGTTTTTCCAGGCACTCATTTCACTCTCCCATCACCTGGGGAACTCGTAATGAGGGGGGAGCCTCTCAGGGTGAGGGCTGCCTGACTGATGTGGCCCCAAGTCTACCAGGGTCCCAGGTGCCCTGGCTTATCCAGGAGATGTGGCCTTCTCGGGGCCCAGGGTGTTCCACGGGGAGGGGAGAGGCTGGGGGATGCAAGCAGGAGCAGAGGAGCCAGGTGAGGGACAGGCAGGCAGAGAGGTGCGCCGGGCTGAGACCCGGGCAGGACTGGCCAGTGGGCAGGTGGCAGGGTGCCATGCAGCACATGCCAGCCTGGCTGGGACCTGCGACCAGAGCAAGAACTCACCCTCATGTCCTGTAACAGGAGGGGGAAAAGACAATAAGCAACACACATGATGGGTAAGGTGGTGCAGTCAGTGCCTTGGAACATCAGTGCTGTGGTTTGGAAAAACAGAGCCGGGTAAAGGGTTTGGGAGTGAGGCTGCAGTTTCACATAAGATGGTCAGGAAGGTCTCACTGAAAAAGTGACACTTCGGCAAAGACCTGAATGGGGCGAGAGAGGGCAGGAGGGAGGGCATCCATGGCAGTGAATAGCCTGTGCAAAGGTCCTGAGGTGAAGCATGCAGGAGGCAGCAGATGCTGGTCCCATGTGCTCCTTCCCCAGGGGACGTGCCCATGTGCTCAAGACCCTGAAGGTCAGAGTCTCAGCTGTATAGGGAGGAGACTGCAGCTCTTGGAAAGGTGCCTTGACCTGCCCCAGGTCACTCCAGGGATGATCTCTTGACAGGTGGCCCAAGCTTTTGAGGCAGTGAGAAGAAGGAACAAGGCAGAGGAGGAAGAGGAGCAGAGGACAGGCTGAGAGCTGGCCCATTGGCCCGGCCACCACCACATTCCAGGACCCCTGCGAGGGGTCACCTGGCAGCCACAGATGCAAGAACAACCCTTTCAGAAAATTCTGTGGCATCTGGTATTAAGGACCATAAAACGTTCAAACCTTCCTCGGGGATCAGCCTCCCAGGACTTTATCCCAAGGAACACCTGAAGGAAGGAAAAGGTCCTAGACACAATATTTGCTGCAGCCTTCCTTACAATAAGAAAAAATAAACAAAGCATCTCCAACGTCAGGGTAACTAGACTGCTCTCTCAGGAGGAAGTTGTGCCCATTAAAGCAATAAGAAATGACGAAAATGACCACAGCAACATCAGAAAATGCATCAGACGTGTCAAGTCAACCCACACACACACAATGCACTTTAAACCCTGACTTGTGCCGGAGTTGCAGGCATGAGAAATTGTCAGGTGGGACAAAGGTTGAAAAGAAGACCAGACAATGAAAGATGACTTAGTTGAGTCTCTGGATAAATACAATTTAAATATTTTAACCTCAAATTCCATTTACATTGTTATGACATTATGTGTGCAAGTATTTTTTTTCAGAACCACGTAGGGCACACAGACCAGAGTGGCCCTCCAAGTGAGAGCCCCAGAGCCAGCCCCGGGGACCAGGGCCTCCCTGACCTCACAATGTCCTGTCTGTGAAATGGGGGTAATCTCTGCACCCCGACATCGGAGACTGCGAGCCTTAAACAGAGCAGTTCATACAAAGCCCCAGGCCAGCAGCAGCACATTTTAGGCAGGCAGTCAACACCAGCCAGGGCAGTAATTAATTACATGTTTCCTTCATCCAGTCCTGGGCCAGCTCTGAGTCCTGAACTCAGACTTGGAGGCCTGGTCTCCAGTTGTGAGATTTGGGGCAAGACTTTTCATCTCCACTCTGAGCCTGTTTCCTCATCTGTCCAGAGGGAAAGGGTAACAAGTTAAAAGGCACCGCTGGCTGCTGTGGGCTGCTGTGCAGAGCAGGCTGGCAGATCCTCAAAAAGTCACACATCTAGCTGTCATGTGACCAAGCAATTCCACTCCGAGGCACGTACCCCAAAGAACTGAAAACAGGGACTCAAATAAATCCTTGTCCACGCGTGTTCACAGCGGTATTTTTGTCACAATTGCCAAACAGGTAGAGTCAGCCAAAATGTCTATCAACAGATGAATGGGTTAACACAATGTGCCCTGTCCACACAGTGAAGTATTATTCAGCCGTATAGAGGAGCGAAGCACTGACGCCCACCACAACGTGGGAGCGCCTTGAAAACATGCTCAGTTAAAGAAGCCAGACACAAAGGGCCACAGAGCACAGGATTCCAGTCCCATGAAGTGTCCCAAGTAGGCGAATCCATAAAGATAGACAGACAACAGATCAGTGGTGGCCAGGGGCTGGAGGGAGGGAACAAGGCGGAACATTCCAATGGGGGCAGGGTTTCCCATAGGATGTTGGAATGTTCTGGAACTAGACAGTGGTGGCTACACAACATTGTGAATATACTAAAGGCCGCTGGATTATTCACTTTAAAATGGTTAATTTTATGTTCTGTGAATTTCACATCAATAACAAATAATTTTTTAAAGGCACTGCTGCGCCCAAGCCCGCTGAATTCCCCCGGTGACATTCTCCCTTCACCTGGCTTCCCAGGGGCTTCCGCGGGTGCGGACAAGCCTCTCTGTGACCCTGGTGCGTGCAGCCCCTTCTCAGCACGGCGCTCCAGACACACACAGGTCCTGTGGGTTCTCCGCAGCTCCCTGCCTGGGGAGGGCGAGCAGACCACTCCCACCGCCCTTAGCCCAGCAGTGTCAGGAAAAGGCCACTCTTTCCCCCTCCTGGCTTGGGTACCAGGACCTGTGATTAACGTGCAACCCCCACCACAGTAGAACCAGGAGCCTGAAAATCCCAGCGCCAACAATCCCATTTTAACCCATGTAAGCACATCCAGTATTTATATATAGAATTCAGAGCAGATGTCTGGGCTTCCATTCCCATAGTCTGTATTTTACACCGTTCACATGGTTACACTAAACACAACCCAGCTCCCGGTAATCCAATCCTCCGCCACCACCCCAAAATAAGCAGCGTTTTCAGTACGTGCCTTATTGATATTCACCAAGCGTTACATGGCTCATTGGAGCGGGCTGGGGCCTGGGCACAAACTGTGGACTTATCAGTCAGGAACGGTTCTTTGTCCCATGCCAGCCCCACGGGGAAGACCAAGAAACGGAAGACAACATGGGGCCACGTTCAAGGAGCCTACGGTGCAGTTGGGCAGGACACACATTATACACAACGCACACACGTGCACTTAAACAACTATCTAAGCAAGAAGAAAAGGCAGATGACTGACATGGACAGGAGGTGTCTGGAGCCTGGAGGAGCATGAGCTGTCGGGTAAACCTGGCAGGCTTCCTGGAAGAGGAAAAGCTGGCTGTGGGTGGCCCTGGCAGGCTTCCTGGAGGAGGGAGACCAGGGACTTGAAGGATGAACACAACTTAGCGAATGCCAAGCATGCTGAGGCCTGACACCAAGATGCAGCTTTGCGCTCAAGTTAATTAATTCTGCCCACAACTTTCCTGACGCCAAACGGCTCTGCCTGCCTGAGCGTCTCAAACTGGGTACTCACTACCCTCCTGTGTACCTCTCATACCCGCGTCCCCAGGGACAGGAGTTCCTCCTCGCCACCCTGGCCAGGTGCTACCCCTCCGCCATGCCTGGTCTGCTCCCGAGTACCCACTGTTACCTACCTGTCCAGCCCTGCACCACACTCCGGGCCTGAGCAGCCCGACTGCTGACTCCTAATTCACATCTTTCAGGATGCCCTGGACCCACTACGTCCCCTTACACCTTATACAGCCAGCTCCCCAAGTTCCACAAGATCTGCTGGGGTTTTTTATGGCATTCTTTTTAAAGTTTTTACAATATGAAAAAAGCGAAAATGTCGAAGCTTAGCTGGCAGGACAGAGAGCTGTACAATGGTGCTCACTGCTCTATTATGGTGCAAAAGCCTGGTTTTACTGGTGCATTAAATTATGGTGGGAGAAGGACGGAGGGGACGGCTGCACAAATAATGAGAACGGACGTCATGCTATTGAACTGGACACTTTAAAGTGGTCGGGATGGTAAATTTTAAGTTACGTGTATTTTCAACACAATTCAAAATAATACTATAAATAAGCAAAACTGACGGTGTAGTGATGCTGTACAATATTGTAAGCCACTGGAATGACCCGGGACTAAGCTATAGCCTTCACTCGTGATTTTGATTTTAAATGTTGGCTGGTCATTAAAGCATGTCTGCTACACTCTGCTTATGCATTCATTGAAGCCAGCATAGACTCATCTATTCCTGTTTCTTAAAATAGGTTAAGAGCTAATATTCGCACTTACTTCAATGTCCAAATGTTCCCTAGGTCTGGCCAGTGAGAATCCCTTTACACTGGCTCTTGTGTCCTCTTGGCACATACTCTCCGTCCCTTAAGGATTTCTCTACTTTCTTTCTGGGACATCGGAGTTCCAGGCTCTTGTGTATTTCTCCCTGTCCCAGCCTGAGAATCGGCCTTTTCTCAAAGAGCCCTGGTTCCTTTCAGTGGAGAGTGATCCTTAGAAGCCAAGACCTGGGTGCTGGGTGTGCTCAGTGCTCCTGGGAGTCACTGCTTCTGAGCTGCCTCAGCAGACAGAGCTGGGAAACAGGAACACAGTGTATCCTCCTCATTCAGATTCCACCTGGAGAGTCGCCCACTTGCTCAACGCTCAGGAGTTTTTATGACCTTACGAACGCTCAGGAGTTCCGTGATCATTCCCGGACACACACATGCATAGAGTGGCGGGGAAACGGAGTCACCCAACACATCGGTTCCCAGCCGAGGCAGAACCGGCCAGCTCTGCCTTCCTGTCTCAGCTCACACTGTGAACGAGTGTCCTCTCCAAGGTCTAGTTAGCGCTGCAATGTTCACATTTCTTTGCTTTTCACGGGTGATTTCCCTGTTGGAAACAGCCCCGGGAACAGGGCTGAGGTGCTACTAGTGCTCAGACGGCAGTGCTGCGGCGTGTGTACGGAGGAAATGTATGTTACATGAGCTGAAGGCACCGCTGGTTGTGGGTTCAGTGTGAATGAATCAACAATACGTATTAAAGTAGGCATCTTTAAACAGAAACATCAGGGGGGAGGGCATAGCTCAAGTGGCAGAGCTCATGCCCAGCATGCACGAGGTCCTGGGTTCAATCCCCAGCACTTCCACTAAAAATAAATAAACAGATAGCACCCCCGCAAAAAAAAAAAAAAAAAAGAACAGAAACATCAAACAAGGTTGTGTATTGATTGGTAGATGAAAATGTGACCAAAGGCTCCAGGGAATCCAACCCTGTATCTTCCCGAGGACCAGTGTTCAGTCTTTGCTCATTTGGTGTATGTGGTGAGTTGATGGTGAGTTGACAGGACGGGACTCCTGTAAATTAAGAATATCCACTATGTGTATATACGTACACACTTATACACACACATCCACCATATTTCTCTATTTCTGTGTGTGTGTGTGTGTGTGTGTACACGTGGTAAAAATCCACGAGTTCACAGAACTTGCAATGTTAAACATTTTCTCAGGGTACCTTCTAATCTCCACTCTTTCTATGTTTGTCAGTACCTTCTTCAAAGTGGAAACACGGCTTTTGTGATGGTCAATATATTTACGTATTCACTCAGTATCACCAACTCCCAACCACTCCTGTAGCCTCTGTTGGCCTGCCCCCTGCCACCCCACCTCCCCCAGGCCGTGCTCCCACTGGCAGGCACCTCCTCATGGCACACCGCCATCACCTCACCTCCGTGGATGCCAGGCACCATCACGTCTGCACCAGGAAAAGGAAGGGGAAAACAATACTGGGGATCATGTTGAATCTACAGGTCATCTGGGGGGACCGTCCCGATGAGACTGTCTTCCTATCCATCAACATTTATTTAGGTCTTCTTAAGTGTCTCCACAAATTTGTATTTATTTTTGCACACAATCTTGCCCATTGTTTCCTAGATACAATCTCAGGTGCTCCAAATAAAATGCAAACCATTAAAAAAAATAAACTACCATGACAATAACAGAGAGAGATTGCAAAGTTCCCATGAATCTTATGATGAAACAGGAAACATCACAGACACTTGGGTTTGGAGTGGAGCAAAGCCTCCCCCAACCCTCAGGCAGGAAGGTTCTATTTCCCCTCCACAGGAAAATGGGTGAGAAGTGCTGATCTGGCTGAAATGATGGGGACCGAGGAGAAACCTGTGCGGTCCCCTAAAGTGCAAGAGAACTAGCCTCCCCAGCTCTGACTTCAGAATCATTCAGCCCCTCCTCCCCAAGTGCCACATGAGAACCCCATGCTGGTCTGCCCAGAATGAAGCTCAGACACCTTAAATGTCTGGACACGGTCATTGCTGGTTTAGCAGCATTCTCAGCAGTCACACATCAGCTCCTCATGGAACTTTCCTAATTAAGGCAGAAGAAATATTCAACACCCAGGCTCACTTTTATGTGGGCAGTTCCTCGAAGCCAGGGGCCTCCCTGCCCCACATTTCCATCCCTGGCACTCGGCTCACCAAGGCCTTTGCATCCTGTGCCCACGTGAACCCTCGTGCAAAGACAAGGACCACAATTCCAGCCAGAGAACCCTGTGTTTTATGGCTGGCTTCTACCCAGCTAAGACAGGCTCAAATGGGGGACACCATCGTGCTGTCTAAACCTCTACAGGAGAGATGACGTTTACAACAGTAATAAAGTCTTAGGTTTCCTTTAACTAAACAGATGTTCTGCCTGAGAAAGCTGAGCCCAAGTGGAATCCTTGATACCACCTCTGGATGCCCAAGAATGAGTCTACTTCCTGGCTCTCACCTTGGCTGAATTATCATAACCCCCTCCAAAGACTCCCCCATCCATCCATCTATCTATCCGTCCATCCATCCACCCATCTCAGGACCCACTGAGCCAGGGAACACCCTCAAATTCCTCTGTTGGTTCTTTCAACCTGGCATCAGGCCCCGAGGCTCACCTGCACAGACCAACTCCCACCAGAGCAGACCCCACCCTCTCCACCCTCATGCCTTTAGCTGTTCCCTCTCCCCAAACCCTCCCAGGTCACTACACCTGGCCCAGGTGAAAACCTGGGTCCTCCAAAGCCGCCCAGTTTGCTCCACTTTCCCTGAGTGTGTTGTCTGGACCCTGACCAGGAGGGGCCCACACCCTACTCCCCAGGGTGGGGTGGGGGTGCCACCCACAGGGCCCCACGCAGAGCACGGCCAGCCGCCGAAGGGGCTGCTGTCAGAGGGCCCCCCTCCGCCTTCCCCACTCCGGGCACTGTCACAATGATCAACTAACTGAGCGCGAGTTGCTGATACTTGCATAAAAATAATGAACACACACCACACTGTGCTTCAGTCTGTCACAGACGTAGCCACGGTTGGCAGATGACTGTAAGCCATCCTGAAGGACAGCCTGCCTCCTTCCAAAGCAAGGCTGCTCAGGTTATAAAGAGCTTTTACACGACCACGAGGGTGGGGGCGTTCAGAAGAGACAAAACTATAATGTGCCTCCTGGGGTGGGTGGGGGGGCACAGGTGAAGGCTGGGAAGTGGCTGGAGGAAACTTCCGGAACACTGGAAGTTCTCTGCCTGACCTGGGCTAACACGCGGAGCTGTGGACATTCATCAGACTGCTTTCCCGAGGTTTGAGCACATCGCTGGGTGCAGAGCAAAGGCCGTCACTGCTCATCCCCCCTTCCCTGTCCCAGCCCAGCCACGTGGTTGGCACCCTGCTCCCCACACTCACCCTGCACCTGCCCGGCTCCCGGGGCCTCTCCGCCTGCTGCCCCCATCCACACACTCCCCCCGGGACCTTCAGCCGGGCCTGGGCTCCCAACACAGCTGGGAAAGCATCCTCTCCCTTCCACCTCGGTCACACACACACGCACGCACCGCACGCACGCACGCTCCACGCACACCCCTATAGGAAGGTGGTAATTAACCCCGGGGCCCAGGCAAGCTTCCTGAGCAGTGACCACATTTCAAAGGTCAGGGAAGCAGGTGAACAGGAGATGCTCAGGGGTAGGTTCTTGGCGGGGGGTGGAGCAGGAAAGAAGAAATCAGTTGCAAAAGATAAAAAGAAAATAAGATAGCTTATTTTAGATACCTTAGAGCACAAAGAAACTTAGGACATGGGCCTCCCGATAAACAGAGAGATGGGCTGGAGAGGGCCTGCTGTCCCCTGCATGGGGGGCTAGGGCCCTGACGCAGGCCACTAAGGTCCTGCCTGGGGCACGTGGGAGGACACTCTGGCCGTGCCGAGGACCGGACTGAACCTCCATCCCAGGAAGAGCCCAGGCTCGGCCGCTCTGGAAGGCCTAGGGAACGACCGAAGGCCCAGGACTTGACCCAGGCCCGGTGCCTGCCAGAGGGGCCCCTGGGCGCCAATGAGGGCAGCCCACCGCTCCCAAGGGCCATTCCAAAGGTCCTGACCCTGACCCAGCTGACCTGGGCCTGTTCCAGGAATGACTGTGTGGCCCTAATTTTCACCCAGCAGAGGGTCACCCCCAGCCCAGGACATCACATTGTCATTGAATCCCCATCTTGCAAGTGCTGACACCCAGTGCCCAGTCCCCAGCAGAACACCCAAGGGGGACAGCAGACCCCAGGGGGCCAGGCAGAGGGAGGAAGCAGCATTTACTGCCGCAGGCGTGCTCACCACCCTCCACCTCTGCCCAGCTTAGACTCTTGACCTGCTGCTGAGGGAGGGGCGAGCTTATCTTTTTTTTAAGCAGATAAGGCATCTGAGGCTCAGACCATCACCAAGGCCGCGCAGAAAGCAAGTGGCAGGGGTCGGGGGAGCCCTGAGCCTGAGCTGGGCTTTTCCCTCCACTGCCTCCCACTGTGCCACATCACCCTGCGGGCTCTAGCCTCTGAATCTATTTGAGGGGACAAATCCCAAAAGCAATCGAGTACCTCAAAGAACGTAAAAGTCGACAAATCCTACCAAATCCCCTGATGAGAGTGGCCGGGGGCTTTCTCTGACCTTGCGCCGGCTCAGCCCACACACTCAGGGGAGAGTGAGGACCACTGCCCAGAGGTGACAACTTGAAGAAGCCACATCAAAGTGAGGGTGACAATAAAGAACAGTGCTGGAGATGTCATGTGTCACTTTGGGCACAACCCGGCTCATGCAACAGTCATCACCCTCTCTTCCCAACCTGTAAAGGGTGCCCAGGTTGAGGGGGACACAGCCAGGCACGTGACCACCATTCTAAAGGCTCTGAGAAGTCCTGCAGTGAGGAAACTAGTTCTCTTCCTACATCCCAGGATTTGTTGTCTGATGTATCTGATCATGAACATTTTTCAGTCTTGACCCAGAGGACACATTTGGAAAAACCCTAGATCCTGGAATCTCAGCTCAGCACCCTGGCTTCCAGCCCCCGCCAGCCGCCTCCCCCACCCCTCACACACAAGGAGACTGATGTCCACCGAGGCCCAGGCTCCCTGGGGCCTCTATGTCCCCCTCTCCCCACACACGCAGCTGCTGCAGAGACCCCTCCGGCCGTGGCCAGTGGCTGCCAGCCTCTATGGGGGCGCTTTGTCCATCTGAGGAAATCATTTAGAACAAACCACTCGAGACACAGATGACCCAGCAGTCTCCAAGGCACTGGCCCACACCCCATAGCCAACAGTGTAGAACAAGTGACCCAGCTGACCAGGACCCCCAGGCCGGTGGTCATGTCTGGCCCAGAAGCTCACTGAGCCCCCAGGGCTGCTTCACAACCAGCGTCTGGCGTCCAGTCCAAACAGCAGTGAGGGGAGGACACATCCCGTGCTGGGGCCGGTCACCAGAGACAAATGGCCTCTTCCAAAACCCAGCTGGTTACCGGAGCCCACTGGTGGTGGACGCCACGGTCTAGTTAGGGAACTGTGTACAGTGGACATTTTCCTGGGAGGGAAAGTACCTCCCTCTGAAAGCCATTTCCCCCGTAATTATGTTTTAATTGCGCAAATACTCCACCGCAGTGGCCCTGCAGGTGCTGACGGGGGTTGGGGGGCTGGAAGCAGAGGCCCAGGAGCCTGAGAAAGAAGGAAACAGGCAGCGAGGGCTCACCAATGGGCACCTCTGTCCCTCCCTCCCACACACGCACACACACACACCCACACACGCACACACGCACACACGCATGCACATGCACTCACTCTGCAAGCTCTAATCTAGCGGCTGTGGAATGTTACCCACTCGGTGATACCTAGGACAAATTTTTAGGGAATATGACATTTGATTTATGTCTGCAAATGTGCGTCTTCACTAATTAGAAGGTTTAGGGCAGAGCAAGGGAAAAATATGTATTTCAGAGTCCCAGTTTGACTTGCCAGAAACCAGCCCATTACTAACATTCTTATTTTCGACAAAATATAGCATTCTGATTACATACCATTTTGGTTCCATGGCTCCTGGCCTGCCAGGCTTCCAGAAGTGGCCCAAGGCCACGGCAAAGATGGAGAGACAGTCCCGGGATGGGGACTGACTTGGGCCCTGGGGCTGCATCTGCCTGTCCATTCAGGTGGTTTCAACCGAAGTCCCAAGGCCCCAGCTTTAACAGGCTCCAGGTGGCCACCCCTAGGTTCATGCAGGAGTGGGGATCTGAGGGCGCCGCCCTCTTCAGGCCTCAGTTTCCTCGTCTGTTATATGAGGAGAGTGAGGTCTGGGCCGAGGGCTCCGCGCTATGCTTATTTAAATGCACTGGGGGCTCTTCAGTCAACTTCCTTTGCAGAGGAAAAGAAAACACTTTTGTAATTCGAATAGCAATTAAGAGGTAGGCACTGGAGCCTCAGCCCACCCACCTTAGTCCCTGCGAGATCCCCAGCAAGTTCCTCAGCCCCCCAGCCTCAGCTCCCTCATCTGTATAACGGGGGTCACGGTAGTACCCAGCCCCCAGAGAGGCCGGAAGAGTTAAATGAATCAATGAGCATCTCTCAGAACCTGTCTGGTACTCTGTGAACATGCAATTAGGGTTACCTATTTTTATCTGTTAAGTCTAGAGATTTGTATCTCAGGTGATCTAAGGCAGGATACATCAATCAAAAAATAAAGATTTTCAGTAAATGCACACCCCGAATAAAGTGATCCCACAGAGATGGCTTTTAATGGAAACCAGTACCAGAAATGCCCTGGGTGCAAGCTTTCAGGGTCTCTTAGCTGTCCTTGAAAAGCAACCAGGGAGGCACTTCTGAGGGTTCTGTGAGTGGGGGGTGTGGGGGGGTGTGGGGGGTGTGGGGGTGTGGGGGGTGTGCACGTGTGCGTGCGTGGGTGTACGTGGTTCACAGCTCCCCCGAGAAGCACACACACACCTTGGGTCTCAAGTAACGAAGTGACAGGCCAAGCAGCCAAGGAGCACCTGAGGTCCCCTGGGCTCTGGTGATGTCCACCAGGTTCTACCTGGCTCTCCAGCCGACTCTGCACATGCTCTGTGCCCTGGAGACCCACCCTTGGCGCGGGACCGGTCGGTATATGATGCAAGAAAGACAAAAGGAAGAAGAAAGGGGTCGGATCAACTCCTGGGGACAGAAAGGGCACCAAGTCCCAGGGTGCACAACCACGACGCAGACACCAGAACCAAGCACCAGGCCACTCAGCAAACTCAAGGACTGGGGACGAAGGTGCAGGCTGCAGGGCCTCTAAGTCACAACCCTCAAGTCACCCAACCAGGCTGCCAGGCCCCCGACAGTCAGCCAGGGCCCCTCACCAGGTTGGCACTGAGGTGGGGGAAGGGGGGCCCCCTCCCGCTCCCCCCTGCCCACTGGCGAGGAAGGCGGTGTCCCCCGTGTGGTTACAGAGACCTCATTGTTCTGCCCTGCAGAGAGGAAACTGGAGAGCTGAGCTCAGGATGCATTTTGGAATTGGCAGAAAAGAACATCTGGAAAAGGAAACGCGCTTCAGAAACAAACACACCTTCCTTTGTACCGGCTCTTACTTTCTTTGAGTAGCTGCAAAATCATAATCATAACCAAGATGTGCCAAACTGACCATCACTCTACAAAATCTCCTTTTTATGGTGCAAAATGGGGAGGCTCTGTTTTCAAATGATCTGCTGTTCCTGGAAAAAAGCAGTCACCGGGCTGCCGAGGCCCACAGGCCGCCCTAGGAGCCAAACAGGGCCCTCGGGCCCAGGACATCTCTGTCCCGGAAGGAAGGGGACAGACGGAAACCATCAGATGAAAGAAAACTCCAACCTCTTGTTGCCCTCAACCCCACCCTGGTCCCTGCTGAAGCCTCTCAGGGCACTGACATTCTCGGAGGAGCTGGCGGGTCCCAGTTCCAAATAGCTATGCACATTTGGGGGCCCCCTATAAAGTTCAGCCCCGAGAGTCCACACTGATTACCTTGGGAACCAAGCTAAGCATCAGGTGTGAGGGGTCATAAACGTGGAGAAGCCCACAGCGAGGGCTTTTCAGGGCCCCCGCAGAGCTCTTCCAGCATGCTGGGGACCCTGCAGACAGGTACATAAAGATGAAAAGGAATTCGCCAGATAGAAAACCTGGAAAAGGCAACCTGGCCTCTCTCTCTCAGTCACTGCTCTTGGATGCCACCTGTCTCCCCACGTCAGACCACCCTTTCTGAGTCACATCATGTGTACCCGATATCCCTTAGTCCTCCCAGGAGGTGAGGCTGCTGTCACCCCATTTTACAGGCAAAGAGACTGAGGCACGAGGGGACCAGGTAACCGGACCAAAGTCACTCTCAGCCAATCAGTGATGAGAGATCAAAGATCTCAGGTCCTCTCCACAGCACCTGAAATTCATTCATTTTACCTAACAGGGTAATCAAATGACCCCAGAGCTCTCTGCGAAAGGGCTGGAATCTGGAACAGCATCCAGACAGGGGCGGACCACCCCCCGAAGGGCTGCCGTGACCCTTCCAGGAGGAGCGTGGCCCCTCGGCCTCTGTCTGGGTCCCCTCAGGACTGTGGCCTCGTGCGTTCCAGGACGAACCCTCTGTCTTCAGGCAGCAGACGCACACCACAGCCTGGCGGTCCTGGCGGCTTCTTCCTGGGCAGAGAGCAGGGCCCAGGAAGCAGGACCCTGCTCTGGAGGGGTAGCCCAGCCAGGCTGGGAGTCACAGTCCCTCCTGCTCATCTCTGGGGCTCCCACCCCTGGTACCCACCTGCCAGGCGGGGCAGGGAAGAGAACCATCCCTGTGCCTCCACCTACGGGATGGGACCTACCATGCGCTGAGGCCATGTAGTAACCCAAGAGCCCAGCTCCATGCTCCCCTGGGGACCCTCCTCACAGGGACACTGTGGGCTCTGTGGGGGCCTCAGGGCTTCTAAGTGTGGAGCTACAGGTCTCCGGTCTGATGGAGCCCGATGCTCCTGTCACACACTGAGCCTTGAGTCTGGGGGTGGAGGGAGGGAGCGCCTGCTCCTCCCTGGGTCACTCCACAAACTCATGTCTCCACTCTGAGCCTCAGCAGTGACCACGAGATGAGGCTGGCCTCCCTGCCTCCAGGGCTGGTTAAAGGAGTGGAGGAATAACCCTCCAGAAGGCAAACACTTCTGGAAGAGAAGCCAGCATGCTTTCCCGAGAGAGGGACTGATCCAGAGGAAGCCAGAGCCGAGGCAGCACCCCTGGGCAGCAGGCACAGCCCTCTCCTCCCGTACAGCTGCTGCTGGCCGACAATCAGGTCTCTGGACCGGCCTGGGCCAGCTGTGAGGATGCAGCCCCATCTGCCTGTGCTCATCCTACTCCAGGGGCCTGGTTCTGTGCTGTGTGCACAGGAATAAGTCCACACACACCTGCCAGAGGCTTAAATTACTCCTGGGCCAGAGGCAACAATGGGGTCAGGAGAACCTGGACCCTTCCTGGCCAAGGAGGCAGGTCCACTTGGGCAGGTGCAGAGAGCAGGTGCGGAGGGAGGGCCGGGAGCTCGGGGCGGCAGGCTCCGCTCCCATCCTGCGGGCTGCAGCGGACAGAGAGGTGGGCTCCACCCTCCATGGTACAGATGCAGGATCTGCAGAGCAGCACCTCAGTAAAATGTGGAGTTCCTGCTGGGCACAGGACCCGGTCAGCCGCCAGGGGAAAGGCGCTGCCCATTCGTGTCCCAGAGCGGAAAGCTGCAGGGAGCGGGGACCTCAGTCTGAGGGTGAAGAGCCGGCATGCAGGCTCCCTCCTCTGCCTCCAGTGGGGAAGCTGTGGGGTAGGAAGGCGAAGGGCGGGCCAGCGATGCCAGAGGGCTGGAGGAGGGCGGGCAGCTGCTCAGCCCACCGGAGAGGAGGCCCTGTGAGTCAGCCAGGCTGGTTCCTTCTCAGGGCAGAAGAAAGGCAACAGCGAAAGAAAGAAGCAGGGACCCCAACAGTGTCCTCTGAGGAGGGAGAGGAGGGAGCTGAGCCAGCCACACCTCTGACAAAGCAGAGGCCCCAGACAACTGCTCCTACCCCCTCAGCCCCAGGGCTCCTGGAGCCCACCCCACCAGGCTTCCAGCTACAAAATACATGCTGGCTTGACCTTGGCAAGGAAGCAAATCTGGCACCAGAGACATCAGGCCACATGGGGCAATTAACACAGCTCAGTCCTCACCTTCTAATGTGGCCCGAGCTGAGGTTCCCACCAAGCCGCTTTTCAGCTGGAGCTGAACCTGATTGCAGAATCCCTGGAGGGCTCTCTCCCCAGAGAATAACAATTATCATTGCCATAATAATCCTAATGGCTAATAATTATGGAGGACTCACCAGAGTCACCCCATGCTGAGCACTTCACAGCCTCACTTCACTGGATCCTCCAGCGTGTCTATGCAGGGGCACTACGATTAACCCCCCAGCTGACAGGCAGGGAAACTGAGGCACAGCGTAGTTAGCTCGCTTGGCCAAGGCTGCAGAGCTGGGAGTGGGGCCAGGAATGTGAGCTGAGCCCAAACAGGTGGGAGGGGGCCTGCATGTGCCCGGGGATTCCAGGTCTGGGAGGCTGGGCGGACTGCCCCCCGGGGCCCCCAGGCTCACTACCTGGGATTCCTCCGGCAGCCCCCTCAGCTGTTCACAGCAAACCTGGGGGAGGCAGGAACAGCACACTGGGGGCTCAGTGTGTCCTCAGGCCAGGGGTGCCTGAGACAGCTGATCTGCTCAGAGGCTGGCACTGGACACAGCTTCCGGAGAGGAGCCCACACCATGCCACACTGACCACAATGGGGCGGCCTCCTGGAGTGGCCACTGGTGACCAACCCGGCCTTAGGTACTGCGTACAGGCAAGAACGGAACAAGGCCCACCTATCCTCTTCACGCCTACAGAGAGTGGGAGCTGTGTGTCCACCAAATGTGTCCCTTGGTGCTACGGGAACCCACTGATCACAGATCAGAGTGTGTTCCTAACTCAGCACCCGCATCTGCATCACGGTCCTGCGCTGCTGATATGAGCTGATGAAGCTTGAAAAACCCCGAACCTCTCAGTTTCCCCATCAGAAACACAACATCCCCCAAGATCCCAGCCATCCAGAAGAGACCTTAACCTTATTGTGTAAGATCAGATTAGTGATCACACGACCAACCGGAGAGCCTGGAAAACTCCGCCCACAGGCCCTAACATGACCCTTTAGGCGTCCAGGGATAGGGGGGTCCCATCTTCAGGCACACCATCCTGCCAGGATGGGGAACCGGGTACGCAGTGGAGAAGCAACAGAAAGGCCAGTGATCTCAAGCCCTGGGCCCTGCAGGGAAACAGAGCCCAGGGGAAGAAAAGCTTGCCTGGCGGAGAGCTGTGAGCGCATCCTCCAGCACCCTCACAGGCGGTGCAGAGCAAGGGGGCTGCCTGGAGCCCAGCACCCACCTTGTGGCCAGAGCTGCCTGGATCCTGAAGCAGATCCCGCTTCACCCTGGGAATCAGTTATTCCCAGTCCAGGTCCACAGCCCAAGGGGCCACAAGGTGGGTTGGCTCCAAGAGGGGCTTTCCTGGCTGAAAAGCCCGATGGAAACTCCCCGGTGAGGGGCTCGTGGAAACCCTGCAAGCCTCTGCTTCTGACAGGGCTTCTGGAACCCCGACCAGCTCTACTTGGCGACTGTGCACGTCTGGGCTCAATGAGCAGGGAAGGTTACTACTTCACAAATGTACTTTCCTTGGAAGGAAAAAGTCTTTCAAAACAGAGGGAAAATTTTGTTAAAAACTAGACATGGTAGCCAAAAGGATGGAAACTGCTCTTTGGCTCGGAGCAATCCTCCGTTAGTGCCTTCTGAAAGGAGATGGGGAGGAGCTGCCTCGAGGGGAGACCACTGCCCACACTGAGGTGACCAGGACCACGCTCTCCGGGCAGGGTGCACGCACGGCTCCCCTGCACTGGGGCTTCCCCGGCAGGGCTAGAGAGCCAGCATCCCAGCCCTGTGAACTGACACTCCGCTTGGAGAGAACTCTGTGCAAACACAGGTGACACTGTGAAAGCCAGCAGAGATTCCCCCCTCCCTTGCGGCGCCCTGAGCAGGCAGCCAGCAGCTCGTGGGTCCTGGCCAGCCTAAGAGCTGCAGCAGGGAGCCAGGCAAGGACCAGGGCTGCAGTGGCCATCACCAGCATGGTGAGCCTCTTGAGGGAGAGGCGGCAGCAGGGCAGGCCCGCAGCAGCCAGGCTTGGGACCTGGGCACTGCCTGCTAGCCCGAGATGCAGCACAGGCCCCGGGAATCAATCGGTGCTGAGCAAACTCATGCAGAGACATGAGCAGTGAAAACGTGACTGGAACAAGCATCAGATGCTCAGAGAGGCAACCTTGAAGGGGCAATGCTCTCTCAATGCTTAAACTCCTGAAAGCACATTCAAAATATCTCTCATCCAGTTACCTCCTCTGTAGTTAAAACCCCAAAACACCAAAACTACCTTTTTTAGCATAAAAATTCTTGTGCCACTCTTTCCACGTGTTTGCATGATTGAAAACATTCATAAAGGTTTTAGAAAAATGATAAAAATCACAGGTGCAGGACACAGGTGCACAGGTGCCAAGCCCCTCATGACACCTCAGTCTGAGTTGCGGTAGGCAGGGAAGTATTACGTGGACCCAGGGCTTCACGGTCACAGACATTTGGGATGCACTGGGTTTCTCGAAGTCAAATAAAGGCCAGTGTTATTTGTAGCAGGTCTCCTCAGAATGCACATCTTGGAAATATGGGCACTAACTAGGGGAGGGGGCCCCACACCAGCCCTAGAAGCTTTCTGTCACATAGCAGGACTAGGGAACACAGCGGGCTGGAGCTGGGGGTTGGGTGCAGGAGCTCTCAGGCAGGAGATTGAGGGGCCAGAGGAAGTAAGGTTGGGGAAGACCTGTTTCCTGGACAGATGAGGCCTTAGGAACCCTCGGGACAGCTACATGGAGTGTGTGCTCCGCACCAGACACCAGACCAGGGACAGAAGGATGGGGATGAAGACACTGTGTTCCCAGGCCTTCTCAGGCTGGGTGGACCTTGGAAGGTTCTGGACTCCAAGGAGCCAGACCTGCCCAGAGAAGCGCTCACCCCGGGGAGCACAGGAGAGGGCCAACACCAGCTCAGGAGCAGGACAAAACACCGGGCCAGAAAGCTTCAACTTTAGATGCCGAGACGCCAGTGCAGTTTTTCTTTGAAGGGGAAGGACATGATGAAACTAGTTTTAGAAAAACTAATCTGGCCAGAGAGAAAGATAAATGGGCAAGGGGAAAGTTCGAGAAAGCAGAAACCAATCAGACACTGGCGGAATCCTCCACTCAGAATCTAGTCTCCCATGGGATACAGCCGGGCCGGAGGTGTGGGGGAGGCCTCAGAGTATGGAGGGTCTGGGTGCAGGAGGAAGGAACCCCACAGGCTTCCTGACATGCATCCAGGGAGCAGAGCAAGAGCAGGCATCCAAGTCGGCTCCGTGCTCCCAGCCTGAGTCAGGAGGGATCCGATACACCCTGGTGCCACCCACTCCGTCTCCTGCGGGGAACCAAATCCCCTCCGGGGGAAGTTCAGAGAAACGCCCTCCCCCTCACAAAAGCAAGCTCGGGAGCACACCTTGCTCTGAAACCACCTTGCAGTGAGACATCCTTTGGGCTCCCATCTCGGAGGACGCCTGCTCCCTCAGGGCAGAATCCGCGGTGGCAGCTGCCCACAAGCAGCACGTCTGGAAGGCACCCAGGCAGCTGGGCTCACGGGTCCTGGCCGGGGGCCACGCACTCAGGCCACGCATTGCCCACGGAGCAATTTCCTGAGAGTTCTGCTAGGCAGGTAACTGCCTCCCCACCCCAGTTAATAGAGGGGTACAGCCCAGGGAAGAAATTAGAGTTGCTCACATTTTGTTCTGGAATGAACAAGGGGAGGGGAGCAATTATTCAAGCAGTAATTACACTTGCCTCCGGGTTGGCGCTGGAGTCAGCTGCACTCAAGCTTGTTCCCCGCGCGGACCACGGCAGGAGCGTCCCGGGCAACCCAGCCCCCACGTCACCTCTGAAGTCCTCCACGTGCTAACACAGACCGAAAATGGGAAGACCAGCTCCATGGCAGTGGCAGATGGCTTTATTTCCATAGCCGGAGACCCGCCTGCTTGTCAGAGACCATGTTACAGTCCAGCCCTGACACCTGTTGAATGTCACCATTTACTGCCCCCGGATCAAGAGACCAAAGGGTCAAACCTCAGAGGCTGACTCTGAAGTCCGTCGCAAAACAGTAAATGCACAAGAAGAGTCAACACAATTTTTTGAGAACAATGAAGGGGTAACGGCACAATCCATCTCAAACTATGCTATGGTGCTACGGAGATCAAAACAGCAGGCGACTGGTACAGAAAGACACCCACAGGTCAACAGTACAGGACAGAAGTTTCCAGAATGAGGTGCCAAGCACCACAGACACTGGACGTGGAAGAGTGGCGTTTTAAATGAATGAGCACAGGATGAGCCATGCCATCAGGGTGTTGGGACTGCCCCCTGTCCACTTACTGGGGGGATCAGTTCAGACCCCTACCTCATATCATAGCCCTCACCGCAAAAAATCAGACAGAACGTATGAATATACAACAACGCAACGGTAACAGTCCTGGGGGAAAATAAAGGAAGATGTACTTACAAACTAGTGGTAAAGAAACAAGGCACGGAACCCAGAACCCATTAAGAAAAGACTGAGTTTTGTCAGATGAAACTTTCTAATGTCTTTGGAAAAACAGACCACCAAAAACAAGGATGAAGGACCAGCTACAGACCAGAAGAAAAACCTGGGTATAACAAAGAATGAATGTCCACACCAAATAAAGAGTTCCTACAAATCAGTAAGAAAAAGAGAAGCAGCAATTCAATGGGAAAATGGGCTCAGGATTTAAGAACATTGCTAACAAGCCAGTAACGAGGGACGTGCAAAGCAGAATGTTACCATTTTTAACCAAACTGAGTTTTTAAAAAATTGAATCTGGTAATTCCCAGCACTGGAGGGGAGAGGGGAAGGCGTGTACTCTCACAGACACCTGGCAGGGTAGAAACTGATGTAGCCTTTTTGGAGGAATCTGTCAATATTCTTAAAATTTTATAAATGACCGTACTCTCTGATGAGGGATAACTTAAAAAAATGTCTGAACACACGTGCACAGATAAATGTAAACGCAAGCCACGCGGTTCACTGTCATGCACTGTAATAGCAATAAAGCCTGGAAAAACTTAAATGCTTTTCAGCTGGGCAAAAGCCACAAAGCGGGATGCAGCCATGCTGCGGAATACTACTTCGCTTTTAAAAAGGAATCAAAATCTAAAAAGCAAGGATACAGAAAACGTTTACGGTACCTCAGCAAGTGAAAAGGATGGGCTGTAGAATGACAGGGAGAGAGCGACCGGATTTACATAAAAAATATGAGGATGTTTCCAAAGCAATACAACACGTTCAACTATGTGTTGAAGACGTGGTCTTCTCCGAGGAGAGAAATAAAATAGGCTGTAAAAGACACTCATCTTCACAGAAAGAGGGACCATGCTGTGAAGGGTTGAGGCTGTTTATATGTATTCCTGTGTATTGTGCAGTTAATAATACACATCTATTAAAAAAGTGGCCACCAGGCCTCTGTAAAGATGCTCAACGTCATTAGCCACCAGGAAAACCAAGTCGAAACCACAAGGTGGTACCACTTCACACCTACTAGGAGGGTGAGAACCAAAAAGAAGGAAAATCACCAGCACAGGCAGGAAGGGGAGAGGCTGGAGCCCCTGCACAGTGCTGGGGGTGAGCGCCAGGTGCTGTAGCTGCTACAGAAGGCAGCTTCCTGGTTCCTCAAAAATTAAACAGCGTGACCGTGTGATTCCACAGTTCCACTCCCTGGTGTAAACCCCAAAAGTGAGAGTGGGGTCTCATATAGGTACTTGCACGCCCATGTTCACAGGCAGCGTTATTCACAGTCACCAGAGGGGGAAAAACCCAAGTGTCCATCAACAGGTGAGCCAATAAAAGTGTACTCCATCCACACAACAGAATGTCATTCAGCCATAAAAAGGATGGGGTTCTGATAAGATAGATGAACCTTGAAAACATTTTGCTAAATAAAATAAGCCAGACACAAAAGGACAAACAGCATATGATTCCACAAACATGAACTGCCCAGAACAGGCAGATTCACAGATACAGGAAAGCAGCATAGAGGCTCCCAGGGGCCGGGGGATGACTGCTTACTGGGCACAGTTCCTGTCTGGGGTAACAGAAAAACTTTTTGTAACTAGATAGTGGTGACAGTTGTGCAACATTGAGAATAAATTAGTGCCACTAAATTGTATACTTACAATTAAAGTGGGAAAAAACAGGCTAGAACGGCAGAGCTGGGGACTGCCACGGTCTCGGGAGGCCACACTCCAGACCTGATGGGGCAGGACCTCGGAGGCTTAAGGGTGGAGCCAGGTGGCTTCAGGGAAGCCACACAACCCGGCAGAGCAGGGACAGCGGGACCAGGGAGGATGACAGATGAGGCCCTTTCTTGCTTCAGTTTAACCACTGGAAAAATTGTATCAAGGTAAACTGAAAGCACTGAAAAAAATCCACACTGAATCAAATACTAATCAAGAAAGCAAATAAGAAGACACCCAGAAGGTGCAGTATCTCCCACCAATGGAAAAAGGCTCAGAGGTGACGTCACCATGACAATTTCCTGGGGGGTCCTAGGCAAGAGAAATCTCAAGCTAGGACAGAGGACAGCAGATGTGTGATTCTGGGCACACATGCCATCAGGACCTGCAGTTCCAGCACCACACGGCTGCCACCGCTGCCACCAGAGCCTGAGGTCCACACGCAGCCGGCAGGCAACCCGTGGCTGGGCCAGCAGAGGGTAACTGGCCCTGACCTGGTTACAGGCAAAGGCAGGCCTAGGAGGGCTGCTCGGAGCTGGAGAATGGGAAGAATGGACTTGGGCAAGGGGCACACAGCCCCCCACTTACCCGAGAGGGTCAGCAGCCAGGTTTGCTCCCGGCTGGAGCCCACCCCTTGGGGGCAAAGCAGCTCCAAGCAGAGCCCTCAACACCTCTCCTCTCCTTCCAGCCTCACACTGGAAGTCAGTGTTTGGGACTCTGACCCTTGGTCTCTTTCACAAGGAAATGGACAGATACACACATTGCTATATAGAAAATAAACAACAAAGACCTACTGTATAGCACAGGGAACTATATTCAGTATCTTATAATCACTGATAATGAAAAAGAATCTGAAAAAATATATATGTAACTGAATCACTTTGCTGTATACCTAAAACTAACACAACATCATAAATCAACTATACTTCAATAAAATAAAATCTTAAAAAAAAAAAAAGGAAGCGGGACACCTAGGGTGGGATTCCTCTTGCCACTGCATCCTTCCCACGATGGCCCATCTGGAGGGCAGGGCCTCCAGGTTCCTACTCACAGATGCCGCCTCACTGAACCCCAGCCAGCACCCCACAAGGCACAAGCCAACATCCACATTTTGAGGATGAGGAAGCTGAGGCTGAGAGCTAGTAAACCACCTTCCAGAGCTGAAGAGAAGACAGAGAGCAGCCTGAGGCAGCAGGCGGGACCTGGGGACCAGCTCTTTGTGCCACCACCTGCACACAGCCACCGGCTCCTCTTCAGAGCAGACACGCCACCACTTCCTGAGCAAATGTGTCCCAGGCCCAGGCGGGGAAGGGGCTAGACAGGGCCCCTTACTCCCATCAGAGCCTCCCCATTTTGACAGCGTGTTATGTGTCCAAAAGGCCACATAAACCACAAATGTCCAGTTTCTCTCAGGGCTTCTATACTATTGAACATGGCACTAAGTCCACATCCCAGCACCCCTTCTTCCTGAGGGCCACCACTGGTCTTAGCGTGTCCCCTGGCTCAGCTCCCTTCACCATCAGCTCTCCCATCTCTGAAGCAAATCAGCCAATGTCCAGCCCAGCTTTAAACAGCATCCGCTATCCAAACCCCACTAGGGCAACCAGCTCCTAGCCCATGCCTGCTGAGAGAGGTACCCAACCAAGGTCAACCCATCAGCGGATGGATGGATGGATGGATAAGCAAATGTGCTCTATCCATAGGATAGAAAACCGTTCAGCCTTGAAAAGGAGTGGAGCACTGACACATGTCACAACGTGGACGCACCTCGAAAGCATTACACCCAATAAGAAGCCAGATGCAAAGGACAACACACCCCATGACTCCCTGTATATGAAGTGTCCGGAACAGGAAATTCCATAGAGACAGAAAGCAGACTGGTGACTGCCACAGGCTGGGCAGTGGGTGGGATGGGAAGTTACTGTTTAATGGGTATGGGGTTTAATTTTGTGGCCATTGAAATGTTCTGTATCTTAACAGAAGTGATGGTTGCACAACATTGTGAATGTACTAAATGTCATTGAATTGTATACGTTAGAATGGTTAGTTTCACATTACGTGATTTTTCGCCTCAATTTAAAAAAAAAAAAAGACCAATTCAATACCTTTCTCCTAGGACTGACCTGACTCCAGCCTGCGATGCCTTTCCCTCTCCCCAAACTCAAGTCTCCGGAAGCTTCCATCACCTTCTGGATCACATCCAGACTCTGCAGTGTGATCTGGCCTCTTTCAGCAGAGCCCACCCAGTCCTTGAGGACAGGGCTCCGGGATTGTGAGGGAGGGGCCCCTGGGCCCACCTCTCCCATAGCTGCACAGTCAGCTGCTATTTGCCTTCCCCTCAACCGGACACCCTGACAGCAAAGGCCTGGGCCTCCTCCACCATTCTATCCAGTTCTATCCCCCGCTCCACACAGTTCCAGGCACTGAGAGTAACAGCAACAATAGTAATAGCTGATCCAGTGCCACGAGTGGGTCAGCTCACTGAACTAGTGGAAGGAAGTACGACAATGCCCATTTTACAGAAGAGGAAACTGAGGCACACAAAGGTGGAGTTGGCTGCCCAAGGTCCCCCTACCCTAAGCAAGACTGGGACCAGACCTGGGCACTCAGGATCTGCCCACACTGTTAACCACCGCAAGACACCTCACCCAGTGTTGCAGCGATAAATGAGCCAGACAGTGGACTCAATGTCCAAGGTCCCAGGCAGGCGAAAAATCCAGACTGTGTGGTAACAGCTTTTAGACCTTCCGGGCCAGAAAGATCAAGGATCCCATTACACAACAGGCACCACAGTTCTGCCACCACTGGTCCCAGGATGGTGCTAAGGGTTTCACACACAGCATCTAGGGCTCCCCATCATGTTGGGTGGGGGGTGGGGGGGACCAGGTGAGGACTCTGGACACAGAGAAGCTAAGTAAGCTGTCCAAAATCAAACAGCTACCGCGCACGGAGACCCTCGCGGTCCGCCCCTAAAGCCCCCGCCCCGACCCGGCAAGCCCGAACTGCACGGCCGGAAGCCGTGCTGAGAACCTCACCTAGCTGCAAGCGCCTCCCCCTGCCCCGTGTGCAAATTCTGCTAAATGCCTGAGTGGTGACACAGTGCAGCTGAAATTAAACAGGTTCCAAATAGGACGGGATCTCCACAGCAAATGCTGGATCACGCGGGTGGACTTAGAACTGAACGGGAGGGTTAAAGGTAGGTGGGCCCTGCTTTGAGAAGCAGAGGGTCCTTTGGGGGAACTCTCAGTGGACTCTACACAGCATTCCATTAACTCAGTACCCACCTGTCGGGCCCTCCCAGTGGGTATCTGCAGTAACCACCCTGGGGGCGGTTCTGGAGCAAGCGCTGCGGGGCCAAAGGGGAGAGGCCTGGACCATGGAGCTGGAGCAGGCCGTTCCCAGCACCGGGACCACTAGAATAAAGCACTTTCGTGGGCTTACAGCTTCAAATTGCAACAGGAAGCAATCAGGAAAAATAATTAGCTACCAACTTACTGGCTCCACTCCGGACTGAGGCATAAATCTAACACAGAAATCAGAGACATGACATACCAAGAACAGTCAAAATAGTTCTGCAGAAAGATCCCTCCTTTTCCTTCCATTTTAGGACCAGATTACCACATTAGCCAGCACTCTAAAAACCTTGTGTTGACATGCTTCCTAATGTTAAAATAATCAGCTCTATTTTTGCCTCCCACACAACTGAACTCCACAGATGTGTGATTCCGTCTCCTTAGGGGCTCGAACCGCACGACAGGCATTCAGCTCCAACAACGTTACCCCAAAAGCTACAGGAAATCCAAACTGCAACGAAGTGAGAAGCAACACAGCCGGCTGAGAAACCCCACCTTTAAAACAAACATCTCCCCCCCACACACAAAAAAACCTTTTGCCTCCGTGATCCAGGCATTTCCGGAAAGAGAAGCGCTGGCCTGAACTACCCAGATACTGTCATTGTTTCGTCGTCACCTTGTTTTGCTTGTATCAGACAGGGCCAAGAATATAAACTCACTCCCGAGGGAGGCAAATTTGGGGTGAAACCACCAACAGCCTCCCGGAGGCAAGAGGACTGGAGGAAACTACCCCCTCTCCGCGCCCCAAACCTCAGTGGAGGGGCCGCAGGGCTAGGAGTGTGACCACAGAGCCAGGCCAGGACACCTCCCCGCAGTGTCCGCACTGGAAATATTCAGGGAGACAGCTGTTTGCCTTAAAGAGGCCCAGACAAAGGGATCCGAGCCCCCCTCCTCCCCCCACTGCCACCAGCAGAACAGCAGCCTGGAGAGCACAGGACTCCCGTGCCCACTTGGCCCGCCACACTCCAGAAAAACAAAACACTCAGGTCGGAAGAGAATGATTTAGGTAGCAAGAGGCTTGCTTCAAAAACCACATGGCAATCTCCAAATTAAAAGAACATGTGTAGCTTTTCACAAGGCGCTTAGTTTCCTGAGTCCTCCTGACCTCAACTCCACCCTCCGGACAAGGCAAAAGTTGGAGAGAAAGGTCCCCGGTCACCGCTCTCCCGAAGGGTGTGTACAACGGAGGCCCCACGCCGCGCTCTGGGACACTTCGCCCCGCGCGGCGGCCCCACGCAGCCGGCCCCCGGGGCTAGGCGTCACTGTTTAGGGCCCCAGGGGCCAGACCGGTCGCCCGGGCACCTGGCAGGTGTCAGTACATTTGGAAACAGTCAGCAAGGCAAATGAAAGGGGCAGCGCCACAGGCCAGGCGGCCGGGCTCCCGGTTCAGAACTTTCTCTGCAACTTAAATCAGTTCCCAGAGCTCGCAGGCCGGCCGCGCGGCCATCGGAAACAGGGTCGGGAAGGAGTTCCCGACACAGGGCGGCGAGGCCTGCCTCTGGGCCGACAGTCCCCGCTCTGTGCCTGCCCGCCAGCCGGGGTCCACACGGTCCCCGCACGGCCTCGCCCGGCCGGCTTGAGGCGGGCGCACTTCTGAGCGCGCCCCGGGGCCCGGGCAGGTGAGGACCCGCCCGCGCCGCACCTGGCGGGGTGGGTGCCGCCCGCGCGCCCTCCTCGCCCGCCCGGGACGCGGACGGGCCCCGGCGTCCCCGGGAGGAGCCCGGGCGGGCGAGACAAAGGGTCCGCGCGCGGCCCCCGGGCGGCGGGCGCGGCGGGGACCCGCGGCGCGCGCCCCAACTCGCCCCCAACTTGCAAAGTCGCTTCCGAGGCGGCGCCGCGCACTTGGCCTCGGGGCGGCCCGGGTGCCCGGGCCATTGTCCCTCCGGCCCGCGCCCACCTACCCGCGGCGGGGGCCAGGCTGCAGCAGAGCGCGAGCAACAGCAGCAGCAGCGGCGGCGGCGGCGGCGGCGGCCGGGGCGGCGCCGCCTCCATGTTGTCCGGAGCCGGACGGGCCCGCGCCGCGCTCACTCGGGCTCCATGGCGCGGCGGCGGCGGCGGTGGCGGCTCCTCGCGCAGCTCCCGGCGCCTGCCGCCTCCCCCCTCGGGCGCCGCGGACCAGGACGACGGGGGGAGGAGGGAGGAGGCGCGGGAGCGGAAGCCGCGCCGCGTCCCCGCCCCCCGCCGCCGCCGCCGCCCGCCCGCGCCCCCCGCGCCGGCCGCGCCCTCCCGCGGGCGCCCCTCGGAGCCCGCCCGCGGCTAGGCGGCCGCTGCGCGCGGTCCCCGCGGCTCTTCCCGCGCCCCCCGCCCCCTGGGACCTGTCACCCGGGCTCCGCGGGGGCGCGGGGTCGGGCGCCGGGTTCCCACCCCGCTGGGCCCGGGGGCAGATCGAGACCCGGAAGCAGGTGTGTCACCTGTGGAGCTGCCGGGATCGGGCTTGAAGGATGGGGAAACTGAGGCAGGGGGCGGGGCATGCGAAGAGGGTTGCCCGAGGGCACACGGTGAAACAGTTTCGAGGCTGGAAGCCTGGGGCCCCGGGCCAGGTCTACGCGCTTTCCCGCAGCAGGGTCCCGTCGGGGCGGCCCCGCGACACCTGTTCTCACTGTTGAGGGCGCCGGGGAGCACAAAGGAGGGCGACCGCGAGTCCGTGCCGGGGCAGGGACCGAAGCGGATGATGGAGAGAGGCGGGGGCTGCTCGGGCTGGGAGCAGGAGTGGGTTTGAGGTTTTATTTTTAAACTAATGTATACCCTCTACATTAATTACGGTACACGAAGACTGAGCTGTAGACACGCTGTTCTTCCGAATGTGCTTGTAGGCCGCCTTAGGGAGAAAGCCCCTCTAGGATGGCAGACCTCACCTGTGATTCATTCAACAAGCAAGCACTGAGCCCCGCCCCCCACCCCCCTTTTCGCTGCTCTGTGTCCCCCTGAGCAGCAAGCTCAGCCACAGATCTCTCGGGGAACAAGAAGGGCTGGGAAGGACCATCACGAGCTCTGGAACCCAGAGGCCCAAGTTCAAACTCTGCTTCTGCTGCTTCCTAGAACCAGGTGTGCCCTTGAGTGGGTCCAAATATAACCTTTCCTGGGACACCTTCTGCCCTTATAACACAGGGAGATCAATGCTTGCCTTGCAGGTGCCAAGAACTAGCTGCAGCTCACATGCACAACCAGGTACACATGGATATGGGCATTTTTCATATATTTGTGACAACGTTACAAAGCTAGTGTTCAGGCAGAATGTCTCTGTCCTACAGGGTTTATATTCTAGGGAAGGAGATAAAGAAAAACAAGAAGATAGATCAATTTAAAAACCAAAGCAAACAAACAAACTGAAACACCATTAACCGAGCGAGGGATGCCATGAAGAATGAAGTGTCCTGGGCTGCAAGATCTAGGGAAATTCTGACTTAGGGAGGTAGAGACATTCGAGCTACCACCAAAGAGCCAGCAGAGGCAAATGGAGCAGTAGGACAAGCCAGCTGGGGCTGGGGCACATCAGAGCTGGAGAAGGAGTCAAAAATTTATCCCAAGACAATGGGAAGCCAGTTAGGGGTTTAAGGAGCAAAATCCTTGCTGATTCCTCTCTTACACCCTCTGCCCAACCCCTGTTACACATCCTGTTGGCTCTACTTTTAAAACAGAGGCAGACTGTCAACACTTCTCACATCTCCACTACCACCATCCCAGTTTGGGTCATGTCCCACCCCTGCTGGGTCTCCCTTGTCCAGCCTTGACCCTCTTCAGCCTAATCTCACAGCAGCTGTCAAAACAAGTCAGCTCACATCCCTCCTCTGCTCAAGAACCTGCTATGGCTCCCACACCAGTCAGAATAGAAGCCAAAAAGCCTTATGGCACCTAAGGGGACTGATCTAGCCACATTTCTCCCTTTATCTCTCTAGCCTCTTATGCACTCTCCTTCCTCTCTCTCACCCTGCTCTGGCCACATGGCCTCCTTGCTGGTTCTCAAACACAGGAGGCACACTCCTGCCTCAGGGCCTTTGCACTTGTTGGTCTCTCTGCTGGAACTCTTTCGTCCCAGTTACCCACATGGTTCATGACCTCACGTCTTCAGCTCCTCAGCCAGACCTTCCCTGACCTCCTTTGGAAATTGTAAACCACAGCCCCTCCACTGCCCACCCTTTGCCAGCACTCCCTGCTCCATTTCTCTGCTTAACGTTTCCCCTTTGCACTGACCATCAGCCAACCCACTTGTGTTTACTTTTCTTCCCTCCATTAGAATGGAAGTGCCCCAAGAACAGAGACATCCACTTGATTTGTTCCATGTGGGCCCCCCAAGCCTACACCAGGGACTGGCACATAGTAGGTTCTCAATAAATGTTTGTTGAATGACTGATTGAAGGGAAAAGATCTAATTTACATTTATAAAAGGAGCAAGCTGGCTGCTGAGTGGGGACAAGACTGTCTGGAGAAAAGAGGGGATGCAGGAGACTGGTCAGCAGGTGTGTACCATAGCAGCAGCCAGGAGAGATGGCAGCTCTGACGGGCAGTGGGTGGGGGGCTTACGAATTGCGAGAAGACTCTGGATTCAGGATGTTTTAGGAAGAGCTAATGGGACTCACTAAGGGTGCTGGCTGTGGGAATGAGAGGTTGGGCACCTGGGGTGGCCCACCGCAAGGGCTCTGCTAGTGGACATTTATTACAACAGCTGGGCCAAAGTTCAAGTCGAAGTTCTACATCTGATACAGAGAAGATGAAGACCCTGTGCTCAGTTATGCAAATGATGAAAAGGAAAATGAACCAAGAATATAAACAGATATTGAAATTCTTTATTCTCAGGGAGGGAGACAGCTTAACTCTCAGAGTGGGAGAATTCAGTGAATATAGAAGAGGTCACTTAAGTCAGGGGATGGCAGAGGCTGGCAGTAGCTCCTGGGGTGCCCTGGGGTTTCCTGTGCCAACTTGTGGGGTATCAACTGTGGAGGGGCCGTCAGAGACCCCCTGAGAGGGAAAGGACTGTGCCTCAGGTCTCAAGGCAGAACTCTGATCAGAACTTTGAGAAAAGTTGTTTGCAAAGAACAATGAGAACTAGTCACTATTTAACTCTGCAGAATTCCAGCATCATGAGGGCAGTAATTTTTAGACTCTTCACTAATGTCAGAAGCAACCAGAGAATGTGCTAAGCTTCCACTTCCCCAGAAGGCTGCCTGTCACAGCTCATCACGCCACCGAACTTTTCTTAGGCCTTGCTTTTGAAAGAGTTTTCTCTCAAGTTATTGCTCAGATGCAGGTTCCATCCCCATGAAGTAACAGGGGCTCAGCACCTGTCAGATCTAATCGTTTCTGGACACCAGGGCTCAGCCGGGGTCCATGTAGGGCCCATCACAGGGTGACATCTCAGCCCACGACACGTGGGGAATAATGACTTTCTGGTTTCCCTCCCAAGCTGGAACATGCTGACTCTGGAGAGTTATTCTGGGCACGCGAGCCCTCCCTCCTGGCAGGCCTGGCCACTGTGGTCAGAGGTGTGCCTTGGGCTCCAGCATTTCCGGGCTCTCTGAGCCTCAAGCATCCTCCTGAGGACAACTTGGTGGAGGCACACGGGGGAGAACATCCGCTAACTGGCCATCCTTTGGATCCCCTCGGGCCTCTCCCCTGCCTCAGCACCACCCCCAGCATCTGGCACTGGGAGCAGGCAAGGGAGGGTGGCCACCGGTGCGCGGTGGTGGGCAGTCCGGGCTTGGTTGGTAGCGGGCCATGGTCTCTGCAGAGACAGCTGGGGTGTGAGGGACACAGGCTGAACTTCACCTCTCCAAGCCTCGGTTTCCTCATGCATAAAATGGGAATGCTATTGGCTTGACTTCTTATCTTTCAGAGCCGATGTGAGCCTTAGATGAGAGACGACTTGCAGACGTGTTCTTTACGCTGGGAAGCCCTGTGTCAGTGCGATCTGTGATTAACCAGAGCCCACGACAGGGCGTGAGGGTGGATGTGCCAGGCACCCCAACTTGTCCTCTCTTCCAATAGTCACCATCCGTCCCTTAGTTTCTGCAGCCCTGAGCTTTAGCCCTCCCGAGGGTTTGGCTTGCATGTAACTCGTGTCCTGGGGAGAATGCCAGGGGCGGCCACGGGAGAGTCTGGTCCACTTGGCAATTTTGTTTGTTTATTTGGTTTTGGGGGGGTAATTAGGTTCATTTATTTATGTATATCTATTTTTATATATTTATTTGCATTCCTTTTTTATTGAAGTGTAGTCAGTTGACAATATTGTATCAATTTCTGGCATACAGCCTAATGTTTCAGTCGTACATATGCATACATATATTCGTTTCCATATTATCTAATTTTTTAATGGAGGTACTGGGGATTGAACTCAGGACCTTGCACTGGCTAAACACATGCTCTACTGATGAGCTCTACCCTCTCCACACAGTTTTCTATAACAGTTTCATTTTATTTAACAGTTTTATTTTCACTACAGATCAAGGAATTGACATTCAGGTTTCATTTTCCTTTTTAAGCACTTTAAAGACACCTGCAGTAGGTTGAAGAGTGGTTCCCCCCACATATACTAATGTGGATTAGTATATCCACATCCTAATCTTGGGAACCTATGAATATTAACTGATTTGGGAAAAGAGTCTTGGCAGGTATAATCAAGGATCTTGAGCTGACGAGTTCATCCTGGACTATCCAGGTGGTCCCTAAATCCAATGACAAGTGTCCTGATAATAGGAGAGGAGGAGAAAGAAGTGGAGATGGAAGCAAAGATCAGAGAGATGTGGCCACAAGCCAAGGAACACCTGGAGTGCCCAGAAGCTGGAAGCAGTGAGGAAGGCTTCTCCCCTAGAGCATTTGGAGGGAGCGAGGCTCTGCTGACACCTCGATTTCAGACTTCTGGCCTCCAGACTGTAGGAGCATACGTTTCTGCTGTTTTAAGCTGTCCAGTTCATGATGATTTGTCACAGCAGCCACAGTAATCTAACATAGTCCTTAATCTTCACAAACCCATTTTACAGGGAAGGAAACTGAGGTCAGAGAAGTGAGGATCTGTCCAGGTTATCATCTCCAACTTACTTTATACCCCAGTGGCAAAGGTGAAGAGGCCCAACAGAGGCCATGTGGCCTGCAGAGCCTAAAAGATTTGCCTCCTGGCCCTTTGCAGAAGTGTTTGCCCACCTGCTATAGGGGGCCCGATGGTGACACCTGTTCCAGAATAAATAAAGCAGGGCAAGAGGGTCAAGAGGGGAGGCAGGCCTCACTAGAAAGGTGATTTTTGTACAGGGACCTGGAAGAAGGGAAGGCCAGTGCAAAGACCCTGAGGTACAGTGAGGGGGCCGGAGGAGCTGATACAGAGACAGCCAAGGTCAGAGAGGAGCAGAGACCTGGAGACCACCTCCTCTGAGTGAGATGGGGGATCATCAGAAGGCCAGGAGCAAGGGAGCATGGGCTTTGATTTCCATTTTATAGACTCTGCCTGCTCCTGAGTGGGAAAGAGGCTGAGGGGGCAGACTTGCCCACTGGACCTCGCAGGCAGCCAGTCGTCTGTGACCTTGAGGAGCTGTTTGGATTCACGTGGTGGCTTGCATGCACCTGGCTTTGGCTGAGGGCCGGGGGCACCACACACACTTAGTTGAACAGCAGGACTCCACAGACCGAGTCAGGGAGCATCTTTCCCTGCACCCAGCTGGAAACCTCAGGTGGCCGCCACACCTCCCTGTGGTCACTCTCAGGTGCAGTGAAGCCCTTGGGTCACTTCTAGTCCCAGGAATAGTGTCAGCTCAGGAAATGCCATTCCAGTTCTGGTTTCATGATCAAAACGAAGGTTTATTCAGAGTCACAGTTTCTCCCCTCCTCCAGCTCAGCTGCAGTGGGGAGGGCCAGCCCCATCTCTGCTCTCCTCCGTGAGCCTGGAGCTGGCCATGGAGGGAGGATCGGGACCCTGTAGCTTTGGGGGATTCCCAATGTTGATCATTCTCTTTTGGGCTCTTTGTGAAACCTTAGATATTTCTCAGATGGTGCCTGACCCCCGCGACACATGCCTTTGCCCAGTCATCCAGGAAGCACAGCCTCCATGCAGTTCCTCAGTGGCCGGGCAGCTACAGTGATGGCCTTGGCCTTAAATGTATCAGGCTTGGAGCGCACAGCAGAGCCACGCATTGTCCTCCAGCCAGACAACGGCTTCAGGAGACACACGTCCACTTGGTTCCTTGAAGCCCCTCTTGCTAGTCTCAGGATGAAGGGGACTCTTCTATACTCTCAAGGTGGACGGTGGACTAATTAGGGTGACCAACCATCTCAGTTTGCCTAGAACTGAGGGGTTTGCGGGACACAGGACGTTCAGGGCTAAAACTGGAAGGTCCAGGCAAACAGGGGTGAGTCGGTCGCCCTCCGGCTGGTGGAATCAGGCTCCCGTCTGCAGGACCCTCACCCCAAGCATGTGGGGGTCGGGACGAAAGTCTAGGCCTGCCACTTAAAATTATCAATCACTCTCAACATATCAATGCTATTTTTAAAAAAAAGGTGGAGGGATTTTTCTGGATAAAAAGAGACAAAAGAAATAGCCTGACTGATTAGATCCTGTTTAAAAAATAACTGATGATATTAAAAATACTTGTTTGTCTTTTTTTGTTTTTTGGGGTTCTTTTTTTTTTTTTTTTTTTTTGGTTAAGGGAGGTACTGGGGATTGAACCCAGGACTTTGTGCATGCTAAGCATGCACTCTACCACTGAGCTATACTCCCCACCCCCGTGAGGTTTTTTTAAGATGTTAGAAAACTATTTTGTTAATGTCGGGGAATGTTCTTAGGAGATCTCTCCCAAACTATTTAATGGAGACACATCATACTGTCTGTGACATACTTTAAATATTTCTCCTTTTGGCAAATGTGGCAAAACCCTTAACCAATTTTGAACCTCAGTCATAAAATTATGGGTGGTGGCTGTAAAAAACAAAAAAAGTGATAAATCAGACCATAGACCATGGAGTAAAAAGAATGTTCTTCCTCCCTGGCTGGACAAATACACAGTCATTAACACCAGGAAGTTAGCGCTATGTAGAACTTTTCGGACTCCTCTGTGTTGGAGCGAGGTGACCAGAGACCTAGCCCAGGACCTCCCTGGACTTTCGCCCCAGGGGAGGTCTGTGGTGGGACTACAGGTCTGGGGGGGGGCACCCACACAGCCTGGACTTGGGTTCTGTGCTGTTTGGGCAGGGACTTGGGGGTCCCAGTGCCTGGGGCAAGGTGAGTGGTGGTGGGCACCAGGGAGCATGTCTCCTGTGGGTGATGGGCAGGCTGGAGGGGCAGAGTGGGGGCCCCCTAAAGCTTGGAGCCCCCAGCAAAATGACACTTATTATTTTGTTTTAGGCCTTCAGTCTCAGATGAAGTGGAGCCAGAAAGTCCCATCTTAAACTCTACCCCAAAAGAGAGAGAGACCAGGCTCAGAACAGGCGTGGCACCTGCCCAAGGTCAGGCAGGTGGAAAGCGGCCAGGCTGGAATTTGAACTCAGTCTCCCAGCTCCTCCATGGTGCTCCTCCATGTCCCTCCTCTGTAGGGCTAATCCCCTCCCTTGCACTGACTGCCTCTCCTTTCCCAGGTCCTGGCCCCCCTGCAGGGCCCCTCCTGCCTGGCCAGTGGCCAGCTCATGCCCCCTCTTTAGGCTCCACCCACTCAGCTTGTATACAAGAGCAAGATTCTCTTTTCTTAACGTATAACAAAAACTCACCCTTCCCCTTCATTCTCCCCTCTCTGCCCCCTCAGCCGCCAAGCCCCTACAACCCACCGTCTACACTCACTGCCTCCTGGCCTCACCACCTGCTCATCTAGTCCTGCCCCTGTGATGACCTCCCCACTACCAGCTCCAAGGGCCATTCCTGGTGCATCTCACGACTAGATTCTGCTCCTCCTCCACCCACGCCTCCCTCCCTGTCGGTCCCAGCCTCTGTCCCTCCTGCTCACACACTCTCCCCTGCTTCAGGCATGGCCCTCCTAGGGGCCACTTTTCTCCATCTCCACAGCTAGCTTCAGGCCCCCTCAGCCCTCCCCACTGTGGTCTGTCCCTCAGCGCAGCCAGCATGATGGTCCTAAAATGCCCATCTGACAGTGGCCCTACCTTCACACAAATCCTCTATGGCTCCCCAGTGCCCCGTGGCCCCTACTACTGCCGGGTTCCAGGATCGGAGCCTCCTCTCCCGCTGGCATCTCCTCCCTCCCCGAGGCCGGGCACAGTTCCTCTGGGCCACTGGGTCTCTGGGTCTAGCTGTCAAGCCTCTGCTGCAGTTATTAGGGTCACCTTTCACCCAGTGAGGTGGGGGCAGAGGAGAGAGGGTAGCTGCTGCAGAAACTCACGGGGAGGGGGTCCCTTCTAGCCGATGTGGGGGGCCAAGTAGGTGAACTGGGCCTTCGCAAAGGGTCAGCTTCCTACTGTACAGCACAGGGAACTATATTCAATATCTTGTAACAGCCTCTAATGGAAAAGAATAGGAAAAGGAATATATGTATGTGTGTATAACTGAATCACTATGCTGTACGCCAGAAACTAACACGACTTTGTAAATTGACTATACTTCAATTCTTTTTTTTTAATTTAAAAATTAGAAAATTGGAAAAACAAAGCGTCAGCTTGAATAGGCAGCCACAGAGGTGCTGGGCACTCCCCCTGGGAGGCAGGCGTGTGTTTGGAACAGTGACTCCCAAGACCGGGGCCACGAGCAGCTAGATTGTGGGGTGTGGGAGGGGAAGGGGACCATTAGGTGGGCAGGCTGTAGGGGCAAGACGGTGGGTGCCCCAAATGAGGGCTCCACCCTGGTGGAACTTCGTGCAGTTTCCTCTTAGGGATATTCCTGGAGCTGAGTCTGGGGGGATCTGACCATCCCCAATAGCTGTGATTCTAAATTCTAGGTTCTAGAAAGAAGTCATGGGAGGCCCCCAGGACAGGAGGCTTTGCCTGAAGGTGACAAAGGAGGGTGCAGGTCTCAGGGCTGTGGCTGAGGATACCTGGCAGTCTTGGCTCCCTGCTAGTCCCACAAAGGGCCCTTCTCCCTGCTGGGCTCTTAGAAGCAGCAGCTGCCCCCAGGCCCTGTTGGGAGTGAGGGGGCTTCTCTGGCCTCGTAGGTCCAGCAGGACAGCTGGGGCTGGCATTGAGTCTGATGATGCTCACGCTGGGGCATCGGGCAGCAAGGACATGAACCCTCGCAAAGCAGGGAGCAGACCCTGGGCCTCTCAGGGCCTCGTCCATCTGCCCCCACCAGGTTCAGCAGGCAAGGCTGAGAGCTGGTGCTGGGGGTACCTGGCAGTGGGGGACGTGCCTCCTGCCAGGGCCCCTCCCAGACCAGGATCACATGTCCTTCCCTGCTTGTCGGTAATTCTCTGACCAAAGATCACAGCGGGCCGGGCAGGCGGCGCCTTTGATGTGCAGCCCCCACCTCCCAGCCAACAGAGCTCTGCAGACTTTGTACCAAGACTGTTTCCTCCCTGCAAGGAATGGGCATGCCCTGGGCTTCCTGCTGCTCTAGCTGGGCTGGAGGCTGCAGGAAGAGTCCTCCAGGCCCTGTTTTCTATTTCCCCAGGAGCATCACTGGGCCCCTGCTCACTCACGGGATCGGGATCCTCCTAAGAGCTCTTCGGGGAAGATCTCACTTATGCTCATTCTACAGAGGGGAAAACTGAGGCCAGGGCAGGTTGGGTGACTTGACTGAATTCCCTCAGGGAGTCAGGAATGGAGCTGCAGACCTTGTTATTTCTCCTCCCCACTGCGCCCTGGGAGCCGGAGGAGGTGGGGGAGCCGGAAAGAGGAATGAGGCCCTGGGCAGCCAGGGTGGCTCAGGCACTTTCTGGGCCCGGTGTTCCTGGCTCGGGCCTGCAGTGATTCATATGGCCACGAGGGGGCAGCAGCACCCCGCCCTGTCCAGCTCTTCCTGGCGCTCCAGGAATCAGCAAAGAAACCTCATCAGAAGGGAGGGTACAGCTCAAGTGATAGAGTGCGTGCTTAGCGAGCACGACGTCCTGGGTTCAATCCCCAGTCCTTCCTCCAAATATAAATGAATAAAGGTAATTACCTCCCCCTCATAAAACAAACAAGGGAGGGGCACCGGCAACAACAAGGAGGGACCTAGAGACTCTCATACTAAGTGAAGTCAAGTCAGACAGAGAAAGATAAATAGCATACGATGTTACTTACATGTGGGATCTGCAAAATAATACAAATGAACTTCTTTACACAGACATAGAAAGCAAATTTACGGCTACCATAGGGGAAAGGGCAGGAGGAATAAGCTGGGAGTTTGGAATTAGCAGATACAAACTACACAAAACAGATAAAGAACAAGGTCCCACCGTAGAGCACAGGGGACATTTTCAATAGCCTGTAATAACCTATAATGAAAAAGAATATATGCGTACAACAGAATCACCACACTGTGCACCAGAAACTAACACAACACTGTGAATCACCTACACTTCTATACAACTAATTTTTTAAAACGCAAAAAACCCAAAAACAAAAGCAAAAAGGGAGGAGTGCCAGGAAATAGGACCTCACCTGAGACACGACTGCACACACCTGATACTGTCAAGATAAAAGGAGAGAATTCGGCTCCCAGAAGAGGGGACAGAGTCAAGTCCCCGCTGCAGGAGTCTGGGCAAGTTGTGGAATCCCTGGGGACCTCTGTTTCCTAATCTGTGCCAGTGGAGAAAGTCGTTGTCTGGTTGGGCTGTCCTGGGGATTAAGAACACCAGGCAGCAAATATAAAATGTTGCTACCAGGGCACAGAAGGCTTCCTGGCATGTGCCTGGAGGAGGGAGCCTAGGCATTGAAGCTCAAACCTCATAACATCTGGGTAGGTCCCCCTCAAGGGAGCCGCTCTGAGCCTCCCTGGTCTGCCCATGACTTTCACACTTTCAGGTCTACAGACCCGGGCTGGCCACTGAGCACTCGTGATGCCCCAGCGGGGAGACTCTAGTATCATCCCCATTTTGTGACAAGGAAACTGAGGCTCAGAGAGCCTGAGTACCTGGCCTAAGGCCACGACCTGGGCCAGTCTCAGAGCTGTGATTTGCACCCAGGGCTCTGCCCTCTCCATCCCACCCAAACCTGCACAAACTACTGCCTGAGTCACTTGTGCAGGGTCAGAGGTGTTGACTTCTTCCCAGATGCCCTTCATCAAGGTGGGGGCTGCTGTGAACATTTTGACAGCTGCTTCCCCCACCTCTTCTCCTGTCATGTTTGCCAGATCACATGGGAAGAAAAGCTCTAGGCAGATTTCCACTGCCAGCCTGTCCTGACCCTCCGCAGAGGCTCAGGACCCTCAGCTGCGGGCAAGCCGATCGGCAGGCAGGGGGGATGCAGTCAGGATTCTCCCCTACTCGCCCCTTGCCAACCCCAATAGTCTGGTGAAGAGTCCAGGGAATGTGCAAGTGGCCTGGGGCAGCCCTGTGCTAGAGGAAGTTTGATGTCAGTGAGGCTGAAAGTTGGAGAAGGGCTGGGATTAGGTGGCAGTGCTTATGGTTTTAATTAGATTCCCTGGATTTATTTCATATTTGATATTCTGATTATAAAATTAATTTATGGTCATTGCAGAAAAGTTGGAAAATATAGGAAAGGATAAAGAAGGGAACAAAAATCAAATCTCATTTCATGGTTGAGATCTGACTACTGTTAGCATTTTTATGTATTCCCTCGCAGTCTTTTTTTTTCTAGGCACATACTCAAAAGCCAAGTCATGGTGAGGAGCTTGTTTCTGGCAAAATAACCAACTAGATACCCAGAGGATGCTACCTGGTACAAAACACATAAAAATATCACAAGCAATCTTAATTTAAAACATTTTTTAATGCGTGGTAGAGTTGTCAGGAAAGTAGGGGGCATCATTAAGACCAAAAATAGTAAGAAAATAAGAAAAATAAGAAAGCAATCTCATATTTGTGAGGCAACTGAGGATTTGAACACTGATTACAGCAGAAAACTGAACACTGATGATATTAGGAAATTATTATTTAAAATCTTAGGTGTGAGTACAGATATTGTGGCTATGTTTTTAAGACAGTTCTCATCTCTGGAAAACGCACACCGAAGTATTTTCAGATGAAATAGTATGATGTCTGGAATTTGCTTCAGAAGCATAATTTTGGGTGGTGGGCTTTGAGATTGGCCATGGGCTGATGGTTTTTAACAATGTGTGATGAGTCTGTTGGTGTCCTTGTACTATTCTTGGCATGTTTATAGATATTTGAAATTTGAAATTCTCCTTTTATAAACATAAATATAAAATATAAAATTTATATTTATTTGTATTTGTATATTATGTTTATATATAAATATAAATTTATACTTATTTTTATTTATATATGTGTATAAAATATATTTATTTATATATTATACATTTATATATATAATATCTTTATATTTACATATCAGTCAGGGCAGACTGCAGCTGGCCTTGCCCTGGGGGCGCCTCTCTGCTCCCAGGAACCTCAGAGCTGGGTTTAACAGCACATTGGAGGCAGGAACGGAGGTCAGGTCCTGAGCAAGGTGGAAGGTCAGATCAGAAACCGCCCAAAATCTGAGAATCTTCTGAAAAAGGACATTTCCAGTGAGTGAACAACAAGAAAAACCTGCCCCACGGGGTGTCTTGGGGATGGGAGGGAGGAAGAAGATGTCCCTGTGTTGGCCTTCGTTCTGAGCAGAACAGAAGAAGTGAAAAGGAGAGAAAAAAATCTCCGTGAGTGTCTCAGCATAGCGCTATTGTCCCAGGGCTTCAGAGCCAGAAGCCACCTCAAGACCCACCCTGAGGATGGGAGCTAAAATGGTCCCTCTTGGTAGAGTGCCCTGGAGCCTGGCAAAGCAGAGGCAACTCTGGAGCAAATGCACTTCAGATCCAGTCCTCAAAGAGTTCCCACTAATAAAGCTACAAAACTCACTGAGCCCAGCAGGAAAGAACCACCATGAGCAAGAGTCAGCAGGAAAAGCAAACTGTAGCCTCAAAGCCATAAAAACTGCAGACTCTCAAACTGTCGGTTTGAAATCTTCTTCAAACATTTAAAGAGAGAAAAGGGGAAATTCAAAGTATGACAAAGAGGCAAGGAATCACCAGATTTGCAGGCATGTTGGAGAAAAGGGCTAAAGACCAATTCCAGAAATAAAAATTATAATTGAAATTAGGATCGGAATGACTAGGTTAGACACCTGGCGAGACGTGAGAGTGTGCTGGAGAGGGGCGGCTGCGCCGCGCCGCACCAAGGGAAGCACGGAGAGAGGAACAAATTGAAAGGAAGCGGACTCACCCGTTCCTCGGGAATGTGAAATGGTGCAGCCGCTCTGGAAACAGCCTGGAAGCTCCTTGGAAGAGTTCAGCACAGAGTTCCCTTGTGACTCAGCAGTTCCACTCCTAGGAGGCCACTCAAGAGAAACAGGCATAAACTCACACAAAAACTTGAATGCTGATAGCAGCTTTACTCGTAGTAACCAAAAGGTGGAAATAATCCAACGGTCCATCAACAGATGAACAAAATGTGATATGCCCATACAATGGACTATTACTCATCCAAAAAAGGAATGAAGTTCCAATAATACATGACGAATCTTGAAAACATCATGCTAAGTGAAAGAAGCCAGGCATTTTAATTATTATGATTCCATTTCCTTGAAATGTCCAGAACAGGCAAATCCGTAGAGACAGACAGTAGGTGCATGGTTGCCAGAGGCAGAGGGCTGGGGAGGGGAGGCTGGGAAGTGACTGCTAATGGGTGTGGGTTTGTTTTTTGTTTTTTTTTTTTCTGGCGGGGGAGTGATGAAAATGTCCTAACATTGTGGTGATGGTTGCACAACTCGGTGAATATACTAAACACTATTGTATTGTACACTTTAAATTGTGCAGCATGCTCAATGAAGTTTTCTTTAGGGAGATGAGGACCTCTGGAAGATGGAGAGAGAAGATCTAACAGACAAAATCAATGCTCTAGAGGGAAAAATCAAAGAGGGGGATAGAGGCAACATTCAACGTTATAGTGGTTGAAAGTTTTACAGAAGTGATGGAGTTACCAAGACTTCAGCCTCAGAAAGCTCGGTGAATTCCAAGCAGGAGTTTAAAAAGAAAAAGAAGAAAGAAATCCACACCTGGACACGTCATAGGTGTATCATTCAGGGTCTGATCAGGAGACAGGAACCACACAGTCACTGGACAGGGAAAGTTTATTCTAAAGCGTTATTAACTATGGCAGGGGATGGAGTAATGGGGGGGTTGGGTAGCAAGAGATAAAGACAAGTGTGAAGGATGCAGGAATAGTGTGTGTAAGGAGCACCCAGCCCCAAGCCTGAGACAGAGACCCATGGGAGGAGGTCCCGGGCAGAGACCGGACCTCACTGAGGGTGGCAGGACGGGGTCAGGAAGTCCACGGGTGTGCCCGCAGCACCCACTGGAAACCCAGCCCCAGGGGGACCACGGAGCCCTTTCACAGTGACGCCGCTCGCTGGTGACCCTCTGCTAGGAAGCAGCCAGTGCCCGAGGGGAGGAGCACATGGAAACAGGGTGACAGCCCCTCCACCTCTGCTGTCCCCCCAGCATCTTTCAGCCCCGTGAGAGGTGGGATTGGGGCCGAGAGGCAGTAAATTAATAGCAAGCGTAGCAGGAAAGCAGAACACCAAAGAGAAAGTTCTTAAAACCAGCCGGAGAAAATGGCCGAGTGCCGAGGAAGAAATGCCAGTTAGACCGACAGTGCCCAGCAGGGAATGAGAAGTCTCAACCTGGCGTCCTAAACTCAGAAAAAGTGTCTCAGAGAATGAGGGGCAAGTAAAGACTTTTTTCCAGGCAAACAAAACTAAGAGAGTTTACAGACAAACCCTCAGTGGAGAAGCAGCTTGAGAATGTCCTTCAGTGGGAAACCAGGTCTGAGTTACACCAAGGAAGGATGAGTAAAGAAAATGATAATTGGGTTAAACTGAAACGAATTGCTGTACAAAATGATAGAAACATCCAATTGGTGGGAGGGAGGGAACGACGTGGGCCCAAGAAACTAGGTAACAGCTTCCTCCCCGTTGATTCACTTTTCCAGTTACTTACACGAACATGGACTCATGGGTGCTGGTTTTACTCTCTGGGTTATAACTGCACACGATTGTCATTTATTTTGTTATTTCAGTTGCGCATTTTATATGTAATTTTTATCTTGCCTTTTTTTCAACTAATGCTACGTCCTGAGCATTTCCCAATATTATTAATGATTCTTTAAAAGCACTATTTTAATAGCTGTTTTAAAATTCCTCTCACGGGCATACTGCACTTTATTTAAGCATGCCAAATAGTTTTTAGCCATCGTCCAGCCGTTTAGTGTCAGACCTCATGCTGTAATGAACACCCCTGCCCGCACACCTTTGGGTCCCTCCAGTTACAGCCTCGTACGTATGGGAGTCACCCTGGGTCAGACTTTATTCAGACTCCAGGTTCCGCAGCTGTGGCATCAAGCTGGAAGCTGAAAAAGGTTCAGGGATGAGGGCTCCAATCAGATCCGAGACAAAGGGTGGGACGTAACATTGTAGCTCCTGTGTGCTCTGTGGGTGCAGATTTGGATGAATGTTTCTCCTTTTATATCAACCTGACATTTATTCATCATTTATTCACTCCACCAATATTTATTGAACACCTACTATGGTCCGGGCCAGTGCCTTGGATACCAAACAAAGACCCCTGCCGTCATGGGGCTTACACTTTAGAGGCAGGGGAGGCAGAATAACTAACAAGTGTAATTGTGTAATATGTTTGAAGTACTATAAAAACTAAAATGTGGAACAGGGGTGGGGGATCGGGAGAACACAGGATGGTCAGGAAAGAGCTCATGGAGAAGGCAGACCAAGAAGCAAAGACGAGAAGGAAGGGAGGATGGGTCAAGAGGACATCTGGAGGAAGAACATTCCAGACGGAGGGTACAGCCAATGCCAAGTTCTCGGGCTGAGAATGTGCCTGCTGTTTTTTTTTTTTTTTTCTCAAGAGCCTTTAATTACAAGAACATTTTTCCATCTCATTAAATGTTACAAAACTGTTTTCTGATCTCCATGAAGAACAAGTAAGCCTCACACTCTCCCCGCCGCCCCAGATAATGAGGGAGTAACTCTCTCTCGCCCACAATGCTCTCTGTGTGCCCTGGGCGGTGTGGCAGGTCCTGTGAGGGCTGCGAGGTGTCCATGCCAATCCCGGCACTGGTGGCCAGATGCCAAATAAACGAAAGTCAATTCTTGGCTTTTGAGTTTCAAAACAGACCCTTGAAACTCACAGCAAAGGCAATAGATGTGGGGAAGTCAGGGGCGAGGGTGAGCTTGACCACAGAGGAGGGTCAGACCCTGAGGAACAGGAGCGTTTACAGGAGCGCTGGGCCCCACACGTCGTGGTCTCAGGACTCCTTTACACTCATGGTTTTTTGAGGGTCTTGAAGAGCTCTGTAAGGGTTTGATCTGCTCTTTACCACAATAGAAATTAAAACTGAGAAATCTGTAAATTATCTATTCATTTAAAAACAACAAGCACCCTTGCATGCTGACACAAATACCTCTTTTTAATGAAAAATGGTTCTATTTACCAAATCAGAAACTAGTGAGAAGACGGCATCATTTAAACTTTTGCAGATCTCTTTCATGTCTGGCTCCTCGTATTGGTTTCCACATTCGGTTTATTGCAAAATGTTACTCGGGTTCAAGCATATGAAGAAAATGTGACCTCATGCAGTTATGCAGTCGGAAAGGAGAGAGCCTCCCAGTACTTGCCACACAATTGTGGACAGTGTCCTTGTCGCCTCGCCAGAGCCTACCTAGTGGTCAGGGTGGACTAAACTTTTGGAACTTTGCAACATTAAAGTCCAATTGGATTAAGCTACCGTTATAGCAGATGGTACTGTCCTAATATCAAAATTAGGATTAGAAGTGGGGTACTGTAGTTTGGTGCAGCCATTATGGAAATTCCCCAAAAGACTGAAAATAGATTTACCCTATGATCCAGCAATCCCACTCCTGGACATACACAGGGAGGAAACTCTAATTCAAAAAGACACCTGCCCCAATGTTCACAGCAGCACTATTGACAACAGCCAAGACATGGAAGCCACCTAAAAGTCCACCGATAGATGACTGGACAAAGAGGTTGTGATGTATATATATATACGACGGAATACTCCTCATTCATACCAAAAAGAATAAAATAATGCCATTTGCAGCAACATGGGTGGACCTGGAGATCGTCATTCTAAGTGAACTAAGCCAGAAAGAAAAAAAAAAATACCATATGATGTCACATATATGTGGAATCTAAAAAAAAGACAGAAATGAACTTTTTTACAAAAAAAAAAAAAAAGACTTGCAGACAGAAAACAAAATTATAGTTACCAGGGAGGAAAGGGGGCATGGGGAAGGATAAACTGAGAGTTCAGGATTTGTAGATACACACTACTACATATAAAACAGATAAACAACAAGGTCCTACTGTACAGCACAGGGAACTACACTCAATATCTTGTAATAAGCTGTAATGAAAAGAATATGAAAAGGATATATATGTATGTATGTGTAACCGAATCACTATGGTGTACACCAGAAAACACACAACATTGTAAATCGACTATACTTCAATTAAAAAAAAGAAGGAGGTGCTACTGTTGCAAAAATAAAACGGAAGCAAACATTAAAATGTGTGGCAACGTGGAAGGTACTATCAGACAGACTTCTGTGATGCAGAGGCAAAACACCAGGTTCAACGTCTCCTGTGATGACTGGGGAGCTCACCCGCCTTCCTCCGGTGCTTGCAGACTTAGGGGAAGACGGCAGACGGGAAACTAACACTAGTTACATTTGGCCAAGTGTTAGGAGAAATAGACAGGCTCCAGCAAACTGGACCCATTTTCAAGCAAAGTGAAAAGGAACATAAGAGTACAGAAATTTGAGACCTTATGGATTAAGAAAATCCAAGTGCTCGTAGACACCAGGTAACAGGAAGCCAGACCGTCCAACGTGGTGACCGGCAAAGACCCTTCAACTCTCAGCTGGGTAACGCGGGGAGGGGAGGGCTGTGGTGGTGAGAAGGCAAAGAAATCAAAGCAAGGTTGAGACCTGTGCTTAGGAAAGGATGGGGGTGTGGTACTCGCACATGCAGACAGGCTGGAAACCTCTGAAGTCTGATCATCCTTTGAGCGAACTGCATGGCCAGAGAAGTCAGGAAGCCAGACTTTTAAATGCTATGCTGTTTGGGCGTTGAAACCAAAGTGACCTGCAGGCCCCCGAGCTTGCACAGCCTGGAAGCAGGCTCCTGAAGCCGGACATCCCCCGAGGAGAACATGATGGCCGACACACACCTCAGACGTGGCGCAGGGGACAGCGGGCAGGGAAGGACCTCCCGGAGGTGGGGACAGCGCTTTGCTGTTTCTTCAGTTACTCCCCCTGCCGCTCTCCCCTTCTTCTTCTGGAAGATCCATCGTTCAAGTCTCAAGTCCTCTGGGTCTGACTCCCAGATCTCTTACCTCGCGTCTTGGTTTCCATTTTCATGGTCATTTTGCGCCATGTTGTCAGTTTTGCCATCTGATCTTTCAGAAGGTTCTCAGCAGGGACCACCATTTTTCTCACTTCCTCTTTTGAACTTTTAATTTTGCAAGTCATGTCTTTTTCTTTTCAGAAGGCTGCCTGTCACCTGTCTGTATCTCCTTTGGGTTCCTGTTATTCTCTCTCAGAGGCTCCTGTGTGAGTCCTGGTCTCACCCACCGAGGCTGTCACTGTTTTCTCTGCTGATGCAGACGTGCGGTAACTTCCCTTGGCTTCTGAGTAGGTTGGGCTTTGGGGTTTTCTGTGGTGGACACCGATGGGTTGGTCAGACCCCACACCCCTCCTCCGGGACTGAAGCACAGGGACAGTGAAAGCTGCCTCTTCAAGATCGTGGCCCTAGGAGGAGGGAGGGTGTAGCTAGTGGTAGAGTGCGTGCCTAGCATGCACATCCTGGCATGCACAAGGTCCTAGGTTCAATCCTCAGCACCTCCACTAAAAAATAAATAAATAAAACCCTAAATACCTCCCCCACAAAAAAAAAATTTGTTTTTAATGATCATGGCCCCTTCTTGGAGCAGCCGCATTCAATACCTGGTCCGCGTGGGTGGATAAAGGCCCAGGTCCCTCGTCCCAGCTCCAGAGTTCCCTGTAAGATACGCGGAGGCCTTGCTGTGACCACGTCTCATCTCAACGCCTTCCTTCATCCAGTTTTGCTTCCTCCACTTCTCCGCAGGTGCTGACCCCTGGAACCCTCCCTGGGCGACCACCCGCACGTGAACCCCAGCGTCTCAGAGGCTGACTCCAGAGAGCCCGACCTGCAGACGTGTCCCTTGGCCAGTGGAGAACCCGCAGGCGGCGGAAGACAAGGAGTCTTCGTTCTCAGGCCTGTGAGGAGGCGCCCGGCAAGCTGGGGCGGCCGCACAGGCGTGCGGGCGGGGCCGTCTTCTCTCGGGTGCCAGCAGAGACAAGCATAGCATGCAGTGGACGGGAAGGCTCTGCGGCCCCCAAAGGGGGTTGCTTCTGTTGTAGGCAAAGAGGTGATGGAAAGTGAGGAAATAAACAAAGATTACCCAAATGAGAGCAAGCAAAGCTTACCGACTCAGAGCTGGCTGTAGCAAGGGGGTCGGCCACCGTCGCGTGCACCTGGCAGAGGCTCAAGAGCAAGTAGAGGAGAGAAAACACTTCATGGGGGGGGGCCCTCCGGTGTGCCCTGATTGGAGGCTACTGGCCTGGGGAACTGGAAGTGGGCTGACTAGAAGTGGGGTGTCCTGTGTGATTGGTTAGGGGGGCATATTTGGCTTTCTCTTGTTGGTCCTAAATCAGAAACAGGGACAAAAGGGAAGCTGGCCGTTCATAAACAAATCCTGGCCACACTGGGCTGACTGTTACCGAAGTTATCATTTGTCTTCCTGCATTGTTACTAGAGATGTCAGCGTGGTTTCCTGCAAGTCGGAGAGCAGGCTGGCTTCCTGGGCTGTTCATCATGGATAAGGGGGTTGGTTTCCTGGGCAGATTGTGGGTTAGAGTTCTATTTTCATATATGGTCTGGCTATTGTCCATTTGTACGTTCAGTCTCTCAGAAAAGATCCCGGACAAGGGGCTCCTCCTTTGGAGGAAATGAAGTTCTCACCAATGGCAAAGGGAGCTCACACTCCCTGCCCAGCAGGCTTTCATCACTGCGATGGACCACCAACTCCTGCGTATCTTTCATCATTCCCTTTTGGAACAGAACTCTTCATTGCAATGTACTTTTCCTGCTACACCGTTGTGAATTAGAGGAAGCAGGCCAGGGAGGAGCAGAAAAAAGAAAAAGAAATTCACTCTGAGATACAGCATAGTACAAAGACAATGAGAACATTCCTAAAAGCTGCAAGAAGTAGCAGCATCTGAAGTCAGATGGAGAAAGACAAATGTCGTATGGTATCACTTATATGTGGAATCTAAAAAAGTGATACAAATGAACTTACCTACAAAACAGAAAGAGACTCGCAGACATAGGAAACAAATGTATGGTTACCAAAGGGGAAAGGGAGGGGGAAGAATAAACTGGGAGTTTTGGATTAGCAGATACCAACTATTATATACAGAATAGATAAACAACGAAGTCCTACTGTACAGCACAGGGAACTATATCCAATAACTTGTAATAATCTACAATGAAAAAGAATATATATGCATAATGAATCACTATGCTGTACACCAGAAACTAACACAACATTGTAAATCAACTATACTTCAATTTAAAAAAAATAGTGCAGGAGAAATCTAGACATTTTCAGGCAAAAAACCTGAGAGAATTCACAAACAGCAGCTCCTTATTAAGTAAAGCTGTTTAGGCAGAAGGAGAGTGACCTTGGATGGGAAACTGGGGAAATGGGAAGGAATTAAAAGAAAAGAAAGCAGTAAACATGTGGGTAAATGGAAATAAACACTGTCTGACAGAATATTTTTAAAACATCAAATTAAAATATATGACAATGATAATATAAATCAGGAGTGGAATAAATGGAGTTATAAGTTCTGAGAGTCTCAGATCGACTGGGATTAGGAGTAAATGTACTAAGTGTAAACATTGATATGACAGGTTACCAATGTTTTAATTTAGGTTAATCACTGACAGAATAGCAACAGTGCATAACTTATAAATTAGCAGAGGGGAGAAGTAGAATAATTTTTTTAAACTATTAAATTAAAATTTTTTTAATTTTTTAAATTAATGTCTGACAAGGTAGACTCTGAGCTAATCCTTAATCAATCCAAAAGAAATCATGAAAGGAGACAAAAAAACACACAAGTGGGACATATAGAAAGTACAAAATAAAGTAGTACATATAAATTCATAGTTGCTTTAAACATAACATAATTACATTACATGCAAATCCATAATTATATTAAATGTTTGAATATTCCAGTTAAAAGACAAATATTGTCAGACTGAATTTTTTAAAAATCTAATTGCATTTTTTTTAAAAGAGACATATCTAAAACATGGTAGTGAAATTTTGAAAGTAAATAGGTAGGAAAAGATATATATAGATATAGATATAGATATAGATATACACAAAAACATTAAACAAATGAAAGATGGTTTATATATTAATGTCTGACAAGGTAGACTCTGAGCTAATCCTTAAAAATAAAGATTACCTCATAAAGAAAAATATTCAGTTCCAGAGAAAAAAATAGTAGTTCAAAACTGATAAGCACCTAATAACATAACCTCAAAACAAGTAAAGCAAAAATTGATAGAACATCAAGGAGAAAGAGACAATCTACATTCAACAGAAAGTTTTAACACTTCTCTCTCAATAACTGATGGAACAAGTAGACAAAAACTCAGTAAGGATATAGAAGATTTGGACAATGTAATAAACAAAAGACTTGATTTACACATATACAGCACTGCAGAACACACATTCTTTTCAAACGCATTCCAAACATTTACACAAAGTGACTATACACTGATTGATTAAGCAATTTCAACACACTTCAGAGTACTAAAATAGTACAGAACATATTTTCCAAAGACAGTGAAATTAATCTAGAAATTGAGAACAAACAAAAAACTGGAAAATTCCTACTTATTTGGAAATTAAGAAACATACATTTAAATAACAAACAGATCAAGGAATAATTCAGATGAGACTTCAGAAATATTTTGAACTGACAAATAATGAGAGTACTATATCCTTAAACCATGGGGTACAGCTAAAGCAGTACAGAGAAGAAATTTACAGTCTTACATGCATATCTTAGGAAAAAAGAAAAAGTTGAAAGTTAATGGGATGAACTTTCATCTCAAGAAGTTAGAAAAGTGCCTGAGAGTGTTTCACTGTTGAAGGGATGATGCCAGCGGAAGCAGGGTGGGAGCACACTCAGGAGGGGAGCACTCAACCAGTGGGACGAGGGTCTTAGTGAGACAGTGGGGGACTGAATCCCCCCACCCAGGTGAGGAGATAATCCTTTACGAGACAGAAAAAGATGGATGCAGATTCAGGTCCGACGCAGCCAGAGACCTGGGAGTTGAGAGGGTTCCCATCACTTTCTCTTTGAAGAAAGAGGCAAGACCTTCTGCTGAAAGTGAGAGGGGGTTTGGTGGAAGGGGTGGCAGTGAGCCCTAACCAGGAAATCATGGGATTTCTGGCAGCACACAGGGCCTGCTTAAGGCAGGAGACCGTGCAACTTCCTCAGTGCCCAGAGGCAGGTGTGAAAAAGGTGGACAGCTGATTCATGCAGGGAAGTGTCGCCAAGTGGGTGCACTGGGAGGACAAGGGAGAAGAGGATACTCCACTGGCAAGAGAGAGAAACTTACTTATTGGATGACAGAATCCAAGCTGGAGGAGGAAGGAAGAAATAGCAGGGCAAAGCGCGAAAAGCAGAGTGGAGAGGGGGCTGAAGGAATTATCTCTGAGATGGAGCCTCTCCACCTCAACAAGGCGGGGTTCTGAGTGTGGCTTGGGGGTGGGAGGCTGAAGTAGAGAAGGCATGAAGATCACTGGGACCAGGACAAAGAGTGTCAGAGCACACAAAGGACGGAGTCCCCCTGGAGGATGTCCGACTGGGGGTGGGGAGACACAGGTCTGGTGCCATCGGAGGTGGGATGTAGGCGTTGGCAGAAGGCAGCACCCAGGCGCGGTGGAGGGTGGCCTGGGCTCCCTGAATTCGAGAAACAGAAGCACGTCTGTGTGTATTTTTCAAGGCATGGAAAGGTTTCCCCAGCACTATCTCCCGGGCTGCCTTTCTGGAAACATGAGGTGGAAATTCTAAAGCGGCTTTTAGGACAGTCAGATGTCTCCAAAATGTGTGAAATCCACAGAAGACAAAATCTTGAGGATAGGAATATTTGTGTGTGTGCGTGCGTGTGTGATCGGTGAAACCCATAAGTGCCACAGGGAAACTAGAAATTTAAAGGAGAGGAAGTGTGGTATTTCCCCCTGGGGTCCTGGTTAGGGTTCACTGTGGTGCCCCTTTGGACTTGGGTTATAACTGGAAACAGTGAGTGAGGTTTAGTGTTCCGAAACCATCAAATGCACCTGGGCCTTCCGACCCCTTTGGCCGGAAATAGACAAATGACTGCACAGAACACAGATGACACGCTAGGGCTTATGGCGGTGAAAATCTCAAGGACAGAAAGCAGCCTTTCTTCATCTCCCAAGTGCACTATCAAACCAGTGACACTTACTGCTTGTTTGCTCGGTCACACAGACAGCTGATCAACATCATTCCTGGAAAAATCGTTCAGGTTCTGCAAGACTGTAACTGGGTGGTTTCTTTGTTGTTTTTTTCCTCTAAGCAAAACAGCATCAGATCATGTCACATCACATCAAATCTTCTTCTCAAAGAATTCTTTTTCCATTCCTTTGTCAGTCTTTTTAAGTGGAGTGACTTGAACTCTAACCATAATCTAATAAGGACTGGAGAGACCCAGAGACTCGAGAGAGCTCTGTGTCTCAGCGGTTACACGCTATACTGTTTTTAAATGTGTATTGGGCTTAATTGTCTTTTGTTGTTGCTACAGAACATTTTTCCTTAAAAAATGTTTTTATAATGGAAAGCTTTTTTTTAACTATGAAAATAATACACATTTTATAGAAATTTTGAGAAATACAGAAAGGCAAGATAGTTTCTTTGTTATTTTTACCATTTACTCTTAAAGATGAATGTTAGTTATTTTCTCAAGTTCCAAAAGAATACAAAATGAGTTTTTGATTAGAATTGTATTAAATCCATAAATTAATTTGAGGAAATTTACAGGATTTTATTTTCTCATCCAGAAACACGCTATACCTCTTCATGTATTCAAGTTTATTTTTAAGTCCTCCAGACAAAGAGCATTCTAAAACTTGACTAAGTCCTGAATGTTTCTCAATAATATATCCCTAGGTATTTTATATTTTTGTTATCAGAGTAACTGACAATTTTAAAGCTGTTTTTTATTGTTGGATACAAGAAATCTACTGACATATACTCATTTTGCATGGACAGATTACTAACTTATAAATATTAGTTGATTTTAAGGTGATTCTCTGAGACACTCTAGGTAATTGATCATATCTTATATAAATAATGAAAAGTTGTCTTTAAAATATATACTCTATTTGTTCATCTCTCATTCCTTTGACTAGAACAAAGTTCATCAGGATCTTGTTTCTGATCTTTCTAGGGATGCCTCTAATTTTTTTTTAAATCACTAACTATGAAGTAGGATAATAGTTTGAAATAATTATTATTTATCATATTGAGTAAATATTCTTCTATTCCTAGTTTACCGTGAGCTTTAATCCGGCTACATTGGCCCTTTCCCACTAAATTTGCATTAGAGATTCCTATCACTTCTTCTCCACCCACGTCGTATACAGTGAATAGCAGGGACCATACAGAATTCCTGACCAAGATTTTTTTAATGAAAACCTCTTCAAAACTTTGGTAATCATGATATACAAGACATGTCATTTGCATAAGGAGGAAATAAACATTTACAACCAATTTTTTTAAACAACAATTTCTGACAAGAGTCCCTGCTTGGCCTCAAAGTCCCTCCACCAATTTTCCATTTCTGGGACCCTGAGCCATGTTCCTTGGACTCTTGGAATACGAACACCTCCAGCAGCACCACTACCCTTGTCCACGAAGGCAGCAGCGGGCTCTGCAGCTGATGCTGAAAGAGACGCCACGTGACAGCCCTTCAGATTCGTTCAGAGCTGTATTTGCTGCCGGGGTCCCCAAGTTTGCCATCAGACATTTCTCTGCTTAGCCACTCTCCACAGTACCCTGGACAAGGGGGCTCAGTGGGGTCAACCCAAGGGCTGAAGGGGAGCCAAGTCACACAGGTTGTAGTGTTATCTTCAAATTTGATATGCATATTCTTAATCCTTTTCCCCAGGACATCCAATAAAGCTATCGATTATTCAGTTATTAGCTGGTATGATCTATGTATGTCCATGAGGCCAGGGTTTGTTAGTTATGTCATTCAAGGCTTTAATAATATTACTGTTTTGTTTTTTTTTTGCTTGATTTGTTCTATACATCACTAAAAGCAGCATATTAAAATCTCTGCCTATGTTGGGGATTTTTTTCCATTTCTTCTCTGCCAATTTTGCTTTACATATTTTAAGGTCTTATTATTTATTGGGTATATTCCAATTCAGAATATTTAGAATTATTCATCTTCTTGGTGTGTTGAATTTTGTATCATTATGAAATGAGTCTCTTTATTCCTAGTAAAACTTTGCAAAAAAAAATCAATTTTATTGGGGTATATTTTATATACAAAATGCATTCATTTTAAGTGTTTGGCTCTACACACACACACACACACACACACACACACACACACACACACACAAGCACTTATGTAACTACCATCACGAGCCTTTCTTTACAGCACTGTTTGTTTTTTAGTTAAATGTACTGTAGCATAATTTACATTCAGTAAAATTTACTTTCCATGAGTTGTGATAAATGTATACAGTTGTATAACCATCACCACAAGCAAGATAGAGAATACCTCCATCAAAAAGTTCCCCCATGCCCCTTTGCTGGGGTGGCCAGATTTAGCTAAGCAACCTGTATTTTATCTGGCAACCCTAAGACAATTCCTCTTCCCACAACCCACTCCCTGGTGGCCTCTGATTTGTCTCTACACTATTGTCTTTTCATGAGCATCATATAAATGAAATTATACTGTACAAAGCCTGTCTGCTTTCTTTCTCTTAGCATAGTGCTTTTGTGACTCATCAGTGTTGGTGAATGTACCAGTAACTCATGCTTTTCTACGGCCGAGTAGCAGTCCGTTGTATAGACACACCACAATTTGTATATCCATCCACTCACTGATTCATTTGCGTGTTTCCAGCCTTTGGCAACTATGAACAAAGTTGCTATAGACATTTTCACACAGGCCTTTGGGTGGACTGGTGTTCACTTCCCTGGGGCGAATACCTAGAAGCGGGATTGCTGGGTGGTACAGTTGGCGTGTGTATGTTTAATTTTATAAGAGACGGCCAAACTGTTTGCCAAAGCGGCTGTACCATTTTGCATTCCCATCAGCAATGTGTAAGAGTTCAGACTTCTCTAGTTCTTTGCAGATACTTGGTATTTCTGTTTGGGGCCTGGAAGGAGGACATGGGGGTCCCCAGGGCGCTGGTATGCCCTTGCTTGTCTGAGTGCTGATTACACAGGGGGGTTCTGTTGCTGAAAATTCATCAAGCTACAAACTTACATGTACACTTCTCTGTATGCATACTAATTTCTCAATAAAAAGGGTTTTAAACCATACCAAAAAACCTTTGAATAATTCCACTAAATTAACTAAAAATGTGTTGAAATGAAGAACATACTTTTTAAAAAACTGAAAAACCTTTGTGTAAATCCATAGCAGCCTGCTTTCATAATCTCTTAAGAATTTTTTCCCAACTATTCATAGCAAATATCTGAAAGGCAAATTAATATTTCTGAACATTACAAGTGACAGGTCAGGAGGATCAACCCAATAATGCATATATAATTATATGCCTGTCCTCATCAATTATCCATTTTTATTCTAAAGATTCTCTAATTTTAATGTCCTTAGTTTTGTGTTCAGAGTGGAAAGATGAATCTTCGATTAATAAAGACCAGAAAGGGTAGAGCGTGAGGGGAAGTACTGGTCTCGTTTTCTTCCCTGGGTTCAGTATTCACTACGTCGGCATTCATGGAGACTTTGTTAAACAAAACTACCAGGAGTCATGGGAATCGACTGTAGGATAAACTGAGGAACAGAGTTCATCCTTTGTGTCTAAGCCTCTTGCCTGCTGTCACTCAGCTCAAAAGTGAAGGAGCCAGGATTTGAAGCCTGGCAGTGTTCCTCCAGAGCCCTAACTTCCACGCGTGGCACCTAGCATGGCCTTACATTCAAATAACATTGTAAGTCAACAACTAAGAGGCCCAAGCCGAGTTTGTTATTTAGTTCCTTCCGCATAGGAAGCATGAGAGGATCTGTGCCCAGAGACACAGCTTGAGGATTTAAGTGGATCCTCCTCTGTCTTCAGTTCATCCACTGCTATCAGAGCAGCTCACCTGGCCTGTTTACTCTTCACAACACTCCGCAGAGAAGCAGCTATGCAGTTCCCAGAGCTGTGCTCAATGGACGTCAGGTGTCACATGACCCCCATCCACCACAGGTTGCTAGATTCCCCTAGGAGAGAATGAGTTTCCCCGTATTCTGGATCATCTCAGCGAGATATCTCCACTGCTGTCCAAAACCCATTTTCCAGCAACACCCTAGACTGGGGGTTTGCAAGCATTTTCTGTAAAGGACCAGGCAGTAAATATTTTAAGTTTTGTGAGCCATACAGTCTCTGCTCCAACTATTCGACTCTGCCCTTGCAATGCAAAAGCAGCCAGATAATATCTAACAGAGGCGTAACTGCATTCCAATAAAACTTTATTACAAAAGCAGATGGAGGGACAGCAGACACCTCCTATGAGCTCCTTGAGAAGGAGAGCTACGTCTTATCTTTGTAATTTCAGCCCAAGCAGCAAAAACTGTCCTGATTTTACCAAAGAGGAAATAAAAACACAGGATCACATAAAGTGATTTTGGGGAGGGCAAGCACAGAAATAAAACTGGCCGTTTGAGTGGAGGATATAGCTCAGTGATAGAATGAGTGCTTAGCATGCGCGAGGTCCTGGGTTCAATCCCCAGTACCTCCATTAAAAAAAAACTAAACCTAATTATGTCCCCCCAAAGCAAAACAAGTTTAAAAAATTGGCTTTTGGGGTGTATTTTCACTTGCGAATTGAACACAGATACTGCACTTCTCATGCTAGACCTGAGCTAGTTGGGGAAGTTAAAGCAAACACAAAAGGATCTTGTCTTCACAAACCCTTCCAATCTGCCTGTCTCAGCAAATCTGTCTTTGCACGGTAAGTTTTACACAACGTGAAACCACGAGATTGAACTGGATGGTGACATTCGGGTGCTCCCAGAGCTCAGAGCTGGCCAGCTGATCCTGTCTTTGCCCACCCTCAGTTTTCTGTGTCTGGTTTAGTTTCCTAGCCCAGGGCCCCAAGGCAGGTTATAAAACTGAAATTAAAGCCTTCTGGCTTATTCCCATGGAGATCGTCTTTCACAGACAGGCTTTGGTTTGGACTTGGGGGGACTTGAGGGCTTACACAGATTAGGATACAGTCACAAAACCAGTAACTTACAAAGTCTATTTCTAACGAAGGTCAAGTCCCACAAGCTTTCCTCTGCACTCCGTTTTGCCCCACTGTTACTGAGTCTCATAATTACAAAACGTTTTACGAATCTCATTTTCAGTGTCTGTAAGACGGGGGCGAAGCGCCTCGCAGTACTACTGCAGAATTAAATTAGTGAAACTACAGGTAAATCACTGAACCAAGCACAGGGCTTGGCCCGTCGTAAGCGCTCAAAACACGCTGGCTGCCACCCTGACTATTGCTTCCTCCCAGGATCCCCTAGGTCCGGCCCCCAGGGGCTCGGTAAAGTCTGAGGGAGAAGGGCGAGTAGGTGGCAAAGTCGGGGTAGGTCTCAGCTCACCCTGCCCCAGCCGCGGCACCTGGGTCGCTACAGGCGGTGCTCACAGCCCGACAGTCGAACCACAGGAACCACCACTTCCCCCAAAGACAAGTCCGAAATAGCCGCTTCCGGCCGCGCGTGAGACATAGCCGGAGCCCCCCGCGGTGGGCGGGCCCGGTTGTAGCCACGCCCCCACTTCCGGCTCTCTCTCCCTGCAGCGCCCGGCGTTGCCGGGCCGCTCCCAGCTCCGGCCGAGGCTGCCCCGCCCTCCGGGGCCCCGCCCCGTTACGTCATCTCCGGGGCGGCTCGGGCGGGGCCCGAGCTGGGGCGGCTACCCTGAGCAGTCCCCGCTGGCATCCGCGCGCCTGCACTGCCCGCCACGTCCCCACGCCGGACCGCGGGCGCGCCCGAGGGCCACCGGGCCGCCGCCGGCCTGCCGCGCCCGGGTAAGGGGCCCGCATTACGGTCCGGGGAGCTGTTGTCACGACTGCCTGAACTGGCTTGGGGCTGAGAGAGGGAAGTGGGGGACAGGAGGAGGGATGCATGGGGGCGCGAGAGGCAGAGGAAGGTCCATGGGGGCACGAGGGGTGGAGGAGGGTTCATGGGGGCGCGAGAGGCAGAGGAGGGGGCAAGAGGAAAGATGAATGGGGACACAAGTGCAAGATGATGAGAATTGGAGGTGAGGGATAGGAGAGGAAGGAGTCAACTGGGGACCGAGACTCGGAAGGAGCATGATTGGGAGCCCAAGAGGCAGAAGGCAGGAGGAGGGCTTAAGAGGATCCCAAACCAGAGAAGAAGAGGCCCAGGTTAGTCCAGTTAGGGAGCGGAGGAGGGGAAAGTTGGGACACTCCCGTCTGGCTGGGGAGCTAAAAGGTCTTGCCGGGCCAAGGCTGGGCCCCAGGAAGTGTTACCCTCAAAGAAAGAGTTAGCCCTTTAGGCGGCCCAGGCCTCCCCCAGGCCCTCTCTCCCTGGGAGGGGGTTGTGCATTTCCATCTACCTGCCTACCTCCCCCATGTGAGTCTAGGTGGCTACTTAGTGTGTGCCATGAGGTGTTAGGCTAATATGAGGAGTCAGCATCCACACAGTGCCACGATATAAATATCTACTTAGAAATCTGCTTTTAGTCACTTTTTTTTTCTCCCTGAAAGAAGCATCTCTAAAATCTCAACACAGATTTCCTGATTATACGGCAGACTTGCTAATGGACAGAGGTATCACATTTACCCACGTTGCCAGCAAGACCTAGGCTTTTAACCTGGTACAAAAACTTCCAGAAACCTGGAAGCAAGCAATGTAATTAAGATGCTATCTAGTGCTCCAGGTTCCCATCTGCCACAAAGACACATCCTTTAGACCACAGGACAATGTCTATATACACAGAACCACAAGCATGTGTTCCTTGGGTTCTGATATCAAAGTTCAGCCAGGTGACGTGTCAGAACAAGTATCTGTGGTTTGCCCTGTATTTGTTTCCGCAGTCCCTACTCCTTGGTATGTATAGTTCCTCCAGCTTGGGGTAAGGACTTACTGAGCACGTTGCTGCTGATCAATAAATGTTGCTAGTGTGATGAAATGTGGGGGCTAACCCTTGTGTTGGACCCAGGAACCTGTGTAATCCAGGAAAAAATAAGCAATTTGGAGTCTGAGTTCATGTAACTTGCATACAGCACCCTGCATATAACAGTTTCATAAAAGAGTTAACAATCAAGCCAATGTTGGGGACACAAGAAATTGGAGACAGGGGGTGTTAAGAGGCATCACAAAGTCAAGGACCAGAAAAGGATCATGAAATTGGTGCCCAGAGTTACAATATGAGGGTGCCTTTCTAACAGAGTGTTGCCTGACTCGGGGGTGCTGCCCCTTCCCTGGAGAACTTTTGGGGAGCTGACCCCTGACAAAGGGGAACTCCCAGCAGCAGTCTAACCTCCTGTTTTTCCATCTGCCCTCCCACTTGCTACTAACTTAATCCTTCTTGCTTATACCCTTTTGCCCCAAGGGTCCCTTTCCTTTTCACCGACTATAGTCTGAGAATTTGATTTGCCCAGTCTCCCTGCACCAGATGAGAATAACTGGCCAGACCCTCATTTTAGGCTCATGAAAGTGTTTGCAAGGGAAACTATTACTCTCTAAGTCTTGTTAATGGTCTGTCCATTGTGTGCCAACTTAGAAAGATTAGCACAGGTCTCCACATGGAATCTTGGCATATAGACAACGCTGTTGGAAAGTGGAGGCAGGACCATACCAGAGTGATGATGTCACAGTGCAAGGGCCTGTTCTTGACTCTACACGGTGGCCAATTCCTGGTTCTATAGGAGTGATCACCGGCCCCATTGGCTGAGTGAATAAGCAATCATGGAATCCAGCAGACGTCTCCTGAGATAGCTCTAGAGAGATGTTCCATGTGCACACTCATCTCATGTATGTAACTGTGTATGTGATTGTACACATACGTGGCAGAGTGCATGTATGTGCAGTAGTGTGCATGTGTGTGTGGCTGTGCATGTATGCATGTGTGGCTGTGTGTGCATGTGGGTGTCTGTGATAGAGAGCAGGCTGGTGGTGGTCCTCAGGCATCACCACCTGCTAATACCTGCCACTCTAGGAGGTGATGGGTTTCTTTAATCTCCTGGGCTTACATTAGATATTCATCAATGAGAGAGTCATTTGTGCTGGTTAATATCTTTATATTACAACTGTATTCCTGAACTCTTCCAAAGTTTTGCTTGGCTCCTAGAAAAATACATCTCCTGGTATGTCAATCATGCAGTTTCTCTAAATCATTCATCCCTACCTGTAAAACTATCGAGTGAGATGCCTCTGTGCCTTTCTTCCTGCTAGTTCAAAGTACTTAAACATCAGACATTGTTTTCTTTCATTGGAACCTTTGAGAAGCGTTTTCCAAAAGTGATACATGCTTGTTAAAAAAAAGTGATACGAGGTAGAAAATGGAAATCATCAGTCAATTCCTTCTCCTGGGATTACCATTATTCATGTTCTGATGTAAATCTTTCCAAACCCGTCGATGAATGTTTATAAATAAAGCTAGGATCATGGTGTGGATGCTGCTCTGCAACCTGCTTTTTTCACTTAGTGATGCATGCTGCGCCTCCTCCCATGTCAATATGTGAACGTTGGTATATTTTTCAACAGCTGCCATAGCATTTTACATATGGATGAGACCATATTTTATGTAACCATTCCAACTTTCTACTGTTATGATGGTGATGAATACCATTGTAGGTCTGCATTTTTGGGCATCCATCCAATTGGTTCTTTAGAAGAAGTCCCAGCAGTAGAAAGTGGGGCATCAGAAGTCTTGACATTGAAAATCTTGATATACATTGTCATTTTCCCAGTATTATGATCTAGTGAATGCTGTCATTTCGTGCCTCCTTCCCACTGGATTTCCACCCCTCCACTGCTTTTCCTCAAGAGTGTTTACTCTTTTTCAAACCCTAGATGCATCTGTTAGCAGAGTGGAGCATCTGCCTGCGTCCCGTATGTGCCACAAAGCGTGCCATGGCCAGGGAGTGCCCCTCAAAGCTGCCCTCGCCTCCTGCAAAGCCAGACCTCGCCCGGCGAGCACACGGTGCCAAGCCCACAGCTCTCCAAGGAAGATGGCCCAGCCTGGGGGTGCGCCCTGAGCACCTGCCTCTGGTGAGTGTCCAAGGCCCTGCGGGCAGAGCCGCCTGCCCAGTAACAGGACAGTGAGCCTGAAGAGAGACCAGAGGGGGCTTTGCAGGGTCAGGGTGACAAAGGAAAGACAGTGGAGATCAAAGGGCTGAGCCTTCCAGGGACCAGGAGAGCCTGGTCTGTGGCATTTCACTGTCAGAGGTTCTGCCTTCTCTGGTGGACTGGTGGCAGGGGGGAACCATGTGGTCCTCCAGGCCCTCTTCTGTTTCTGTGAGGTTCTCTCTGGGCCTCATGTCGTGACACTATGGGAGCCCTTGCTGCACAGGCTGGGGTGCTGCATCTCACGGATGCAGGGGGCGGAGGGGGTGCCTCATAGCAGAAGGCGCCCCAGGGGGAAACTGACTAGAAGCTGTCCCAGGACTGGGAATGAGACAGTCTGTGTCTGCTCCAGGGCGAGGAAGAAGGAAACCCATTTGGTGCCTTGAATCAGTTCCTCCTGCCTTAGCTGGAGCATCAGCTCCGAGGTTTGCTAAAGCCCAGAGGAGGGGCTGGCAGACTACGGCCTGTGGACCAAGTCCCGCCTGCTGCCCATCTCTGTAAATAAAGTTTTATCAGGACAGCCACACCCATCATGTGCCTGTGGTCCAGAGCTGTTTTTGCAGACTTGAGTAGCTGGGGCAGAGACCATCTGGCTCACAAACTCTAAAATATCTGCTATCTAGCTCTTTACAGAACAAAGTTTGCTGACTCTGGCCTAGGGGTTTTAGTGAGGGGTCAGCGGAAGGCCCTAAGGCCTGGGGTGCATTCAGGAAGCCCCATCCCATCCCCAACCCGCAGCAGACCCCGGAACCAGAGCTCAAACTCAGGGAGCACGCTGGGCTCAGTGGTGGTGGCATTTTAAATGCGTTCAGTCAACGTGACTGGCCCAAGAAAGAGCATTTAAATCCATGTATTGACTGAGCGCCCAGCTGCGTGAGCCTCAGCTGATGTGGGGAGCGCGTGCTCTTGGTGCCAGAACCTCCCGTTTGAGTCCTTCCCTCTCATGAGATTGGTCTGTTTCTTCTCTCCCCACCCCACCCCCACTTGTTTCTGTCAGGACAAAGAATGCCTTTTGCACTTGAGAAAACAGACGCAAATCTGGTCTGTAGGGCCAAGGAAAGACACCGGGGTCCTTACGGGCAGCGTGGGAGGAAAGGGGAGCTGAGGCTGAACTCGAGTTAGTGACTCTCGGAGAAGGATCAGAGCACTGGGGAGGCCGCCAGCCTCCAGCAGAGCTTGTGCCCAAAGGGGTTTTCCAATCTCGGGGCCCTTTACAGCAGTCCCTGCTGCTCACAGGAGGCCAACAGCCACCCTTAGATGTCCCTTTAGGCTGCGCGGGGGCTTTGGGGTCGCTCCCAGCAGGCCTGGAGGCGCTCCTGGTGGGGTGGGGGTGCTGAGGCTGAGCCGGGTGCCAGGCTGGGAGCTGCTGGGATTTCACAGGTCCAGCGGAAAGGGGCTGGGAGCATCGGGGAGAGGCCGGTGGGGTCGGATTGTGAAAGCCGCCTCGGCCACGTTAAGGAGCTTTGGAGTCACCCTGGGACAGTGAGGGGTTTAAGCAGTGGAAGCAGGCTCAGCTTTGCAGGTTACAAAGACCTTTCTGGCAGCCGTGGGGTGGCAGATGGAGCAGGACCAGGATGGGAGTGCTTGAAGGTGACCCTCAGGGCTGGGAAGCCAGCAAGCCGGCCCTGGTCAGCGGGAGCCAGCCTGGTGGCAGGGCCGTGGAGGGCAGCGGTTAGTGTCCGTGCCGGGGAAGGAGCCGGTCAGGGCGGTTCATTCAGAGCCACTTGAAGGCTCCCTTCCAAGACGTCCCATGGAACTCAAGAGCTTCTCAATGAGGGCAGGTGGAAACACCGAGGGCCTCGGTGTCTTCAGGAAGGACTGATTCTGGAGGCACCTCGGAAGCCCCATCTTGTCGCCTGCCCTCAAGCTGCCAGTGTGCCTGGGGAGCTTGGTCACGGATCGCGAGTGTTTAGGCTGGGTTGTTGTTCAGGGAGGGCCTGGGCCCCACAGGTGGGGCTGAGGACAGGATCAGGGCACACCCAGGACCAGCAGGGCATGAAGTGATGGGACACTTGAGGCCACCTGGCCCCGCGGCTCCCCTGTGGCAAGGGCCCCCAGCCTGCCGGCATGTGGCAGACACCCAGGGTCCGTGTGGGGAGACCCCTGTGCACTTGGGAGGCCAGTTTTGGCTGGACCCAGGCCTCATCCTGGTGAGGCTCCGCTGTGGTGGCATCTCTGGAAGTTTCTGCAGTCACACTGTCACTCTCAGAGACAGCAGGGCTTCTGTGATCAGGTCCTCTCAGCTCGCCCTCTGTCTCTCTGTGTGACCCCCTTTCTAAGTCTCTCAGCCTCCTGGGGCCTTGTCCCCTCCTGCCTGTGTCACCCCCCAGCTGCCTCCTCACTGGGCCCCTCATGCCGGCCCCCTCGCTGGAACACCTTCATGCACTTGTCACAGTTCTGCCTCGGGCCTGGAGGGGCTCCCATCCCCACCACCAAAATCCAGCTGCCCCTTGGCAGCCCGCCTCTCTCTGATTTAATCCCAGTTCTCTCCGCACTGGCTCCTGGCCCTGCTGCTGTCGTCTGCTGCTCTCTCCTTCTGGCCTCCCCACCCCCTTCCCCACCAGGTAGACCCCATCCATCTGTCAGAATGCAGCCCAGGAACCATCCCTGGCACCCCACCTCCAACCGCCTGTCAGCTGAATTCAGTGCCTCATCTGGGCCCCTGCAGCACCCTGTCATCTCCCACCCACCTTTGGGGCCTCCTCACAGAGGACCAGCCTCCAGCTTACCCTCAAGGCCTGCCCAGATGCCATCTCCCCCGGCTTCCCAGCACTGAGTCATGCCTCGGCTCAGCGCTTACACTGGCTGCAGTGACCTCTTTTCTGCGTCTCCCGCTGGATGCAGGCTCCCCAGGGGAGGGAGCTGTGTGGCTTTCATCTTCTCGTCCTAAGTGCGCTGCGTGGCACATGAGCAGGCACTCGGGGAGCGCTGGATGAGCGGGTGGTGGCTGGGTGCTGGGTGCTGGGTGGATGGGGGTGGATCGGGGATGGCGAGGCTGGCGGGCTTAGCGGCACCTCTCCACGTGGTGGCGGGCTCAGTGGCACCTCTCCAAGTGGTCAGCCATCACAGGGTGCAGAGAAGTGCACTGGGCCTGGTTGGGTCCTGCAGGCCCCGGGAGAAGTTAAGGAGGAAGACTTGGCAGATCTCGGTGATTGGAAGGCCGTGGCCTCGTGAATGCGGCCAAGTCTTGGCCCTCCCTCTGCTTCTCTTTCAAACTCTGAACTCTGGGGTGGGATAGTGAGATGCGTGGTAAAATTGGGTCAGGCACTGGGCGGATCACAGGACACGTAGCTGAGATGTGTTGGGCTGTTCCTGAGCGCCAGGTCCCGGTGGAAACGCTTGGCTTGGTTTGCACCCTGGGCCCTGCGAGAGCTCTCCAAATCCGGTACAGTGCTCCAGACGGGGCCGTGTGTTATTGACCAAACGCCTTCTTGATCACAGATCCCTCGGCCAAGTAGCAGGGAACCGTTATCAGCCTGAGGACCGGCCGGCTGGGAGCCTCGGGGACTGCCCAGCCCTGCTCCGGGCTCACCTGCAAGATGTGGACAGCCCTCGTGCTCCTTTGGATTTCCTCCTGGCCCTTATCTGAAAGTCAGGTGGCGCCCCCGCAGCCCCGTAAGTAAGAAGGCTGTGTGACTGCTGGACAGGCCTGCAGGAGCCCTGGCGCTCCCGGCTGCAGGGCTGGGAGGGGCTGTGAGGCCAAGCTCCTCCAGGGCCACCAGGGACTCGGCCTCTGAGCCCCGAGAGGGTGCTTGTTTGGCCCTGCCAAGTTTCATTTCTCCCATGAACCTAATCTTCACTGTGGAGCTTGTCCATTCATACGTCAGGTATTTAATTGCACTTCTACTCAGTGCCAGGCAGTGTCCATCTGCAGGAATCCTGCTGTGAGCCCCTTCCTAAAGCCAAGAATTCTTGTACGGTGTGAATATCTGGGCAACGATTTATCTGCTTTGTAAACCTGGGCGTGTGGTTGGCGGCTTCTTTTAATGGTGAATCACACCTGTAATGTGAGACTTTGTCTGATGTTTTGGGAATTGGATCAAAGAGTGAAGCTCTTAAGCCTTCAATGGGCTTGGGGTTCAGAAAGGGCAGAGGAGTTTTTAAATCAGAGTGCCAAGTGCCTCTCGGAGGGGCTGCAGACCAGACGTGTGCAGTGAGGAGATGAGAGGGGAGCGTGTTCTCCCATCACCCCCTTTATTCTCGCTGGGCTGAGAAGAACGGCCCCACACAGCTGCCCAGGCCAGCCCCATGGGCCGCAAAGTAAGACGATCTCTGAGTAATCCACCTGCACAGGATGGAAAATGAGCGTTTCTTTTTCTCCCTTTTCTGACTCTAAGGGCACTCAGTCCCCAACGAGACCCGGAATAATTCAGTGAAAACTTCATCCGAGGAAATGATTACAAGAGTCTTTGATAAAACGACTGAAAGAATGACTTTGGTGACATCGTCTCCCACATTGACCAGAGGGACTTGGGTAGGTGACCCCACCTCTGCCGTGGTCACAGCAGGGAGAACACACAGGACAGACACGGCCACTTCAGCAGCAATGAGAAAGACCCCGGACGGAGCCTCCTCCAGGCCACCCACGCCACCCACTCTGGCGTCGCAGACCCCGACCTCCAGTGACGCCCACAGCACACCCCACACTTGGGCACCCGGCGGCAGCATGTTGCCAAGCACATCGCCAACTTCCACAACGCCCACACCGACCACGGGTGCTCAAACCACTGCTTCGACCTTGGCAAGTGCAAGCACCCCTCTGAGCACGGAGAGTCCTGGGCACACACCCGGCCGCTCCACAGCCAGCCCTGCACCCCCGAGTCCCCAAGCACTTAATGTGTCCACACAAGGGCCCACTGTCCAGATGCCCACGGCCCAGACTGGGGCTGACCCAGGAGTTAGGCCTGCACCCACCCTCCCAAATGCAACCCCAGAGCCCACCTCCCCTTCCTTGGCTTCTGGGTCCACGACAGCGGGGGCCACCACCAAGGCGCCCAAGCCAGCTGCCAGCACAGCGCCAGCACCTGCATCTCACACCAGCCTGGCCCCCGAGGTAGAGGCCACGACCCCCACGACACAGCCAAGCCCTGCTGGAACCACGCCGGGGCCCAGGGAGCCAGGCACGACTCAGACCCCGGAGCAGGTCGAGCCAGAAACCACACCTGGTACTGCTTCCCTGGGGCCGACCCCCGGGAGCTCAGGGGACTCCAAGGTGTCAGCCACCGATGTGGGCCCGCTCAGCACACAAGGCCGGTACCTGGTGGTCTCCACCGAGCCCCTGGCCCAGTCCTTGGTGAACAAAAGTTTTCTCCTGGCGGTGCTCTTGCTCGGGGTCACACTCTTCATCACGGTCCTGGTTCTCTTTGCCCTGCAAGCCTACGAGAGCTACAGGAAGAAGGACTACACGCAGGTGGACTATCTCATCAATGGCATGTACGCCGACTCGGAGATGTGAGGCCGGGGCCGAGCCCTTCCCCTCCTTCCATTTTGCCTCTGAGACCAAACCAAGTGCTTCCAGATTCTTTTGGTGCAATTTAGGAGACGTGCCAGATGCTTAAACACATTTAATTGCTGTCAGATTAATTCCACGATCCCTAAAGAGTTGCCGCTTTTTTCATATTTATTTTTGTAACGATCGTGTCGACGAGCAGGCAGGGATTCCGCCATGGAGTGGAGAGGGGGCGTGGGTCCTGACCTGAATTAAAGCAATGACTCTTTCTGCTCAGCCTGTGTCTCCCCATTTGTGTGGGCGCAACCCTCATCGCACCCAGGGGTGCCTTTTCAAGATGCATGTCCCAGGGTGTGTTTTCATAAACGTTTACTTTAACAGGAGGCGCAGGAGGTCTGCCACTCTCCTGGGTTCTGCTCTTAGGCCCAAACCTGCTGGACGCTGGGCAGGAGGAGCTCCAGCCTTTGAGGGGCTCTGGCACCATGTGGAGAAGGGGCCCTTTCCTCTAAGCCTCCTTTTTCTGGACTAGTAGGTGGCTAATGCGGGAGCCTGGTTTGGACACGAGAGAGCGAACACAGCCTGTAAACCACTCACGTGGGCTGCACGGCGTAGCCAGGTCGCCGGGATCTGCCCGGACCAGGCTCGTAGGGACCCCGCACACCTCACTTTGTGCACTGGCCTCGTGCGTGCGGTAGGACACTCATCACTAGCACCTTGCCCCAGGTCACCTGGAACCCGGGGGAGCCCCAAGGCCGAGTGAGCCCAGGGACCCCTCCTCAGCAGGACGATTGCCCCACGTTCTAGGCCTCACATCCCCAGCAGCCCTCAAAGCTGACACCACGTGCTTGTCCCGTGCCAGACGCTGTCTTTGGCGCTTAACGCACATAACTCATTCAGCCCCCCAACCCCCGACCCCAGTAGATCAGTGGTGGTGACCCAACTTTAAAAGCGGGGCCACTGAGACACGTAGGAGACTCCCACTGAGGGCCAGAGTCAGGGTTAAACCCAGTTCTGGAGTTCAGCTCTCGCTTTAACCACTGTCTTTTAAACCACCCCGCCTGAGGCTGGGTTCTCAGGCCAGGTCTGCGGCATCGAACTGTGGGGCCTGGAACAAGTGCGGACTGTTCTGGACTCAGCCTCTTCACCTGTGGAATGGGGAGACAGAATCACATGTGTCGTGGCCCTGGGGGGTGCGGTGCCTGGCCTGATTGGGGGAGGGAGCTGACTCTTACTTCTCAACTGCTCCGAACCCCAAGGAGGAGACCGTTGTGCCTGGAGTCCCCAGTTTCCCCACTGCAGACGTCCAGGTTCTATTTAAATTCGGCCTCCAAAAAAGGATTTCAAATGGCTTGTAATAAAAAACAAAGTAAACTCCCAAACCGGTCGAAATAACATGAGTCAAGAGTGGAGAAACATACAGAGTAGGGAGCAGAGAACAGTCCTCACCCATCTTCCAGCTCCGTGTGGGGTCCCCGGCCCATCTTTTCTCACTGGTCGGCCCAGTGGGCCCAGCAGCCCCCCTTTCCCTGCCCGAAAACCTCTACCTGTCTCTGAGCTGTGCTGTGCATCCTGACAGCTGGGCTTCAACCAGACTGTGCACCTGTGTTTCTCCCTTCCCTTGCGGACCCGTCGCACACCTGAGCCCCTCTGCTGTGTGACCACAGGTGCTGGTGCTGACCGTGGCTGGGAAGGTGTCAGTCTCACTGATCTGAGCTCCAGGCCAGCCTGCAGCTCTGTCCTGGAGTCTGAGAAGCCACCTGCTGCCAGGCAGCTCTGCACATCAGGGCAGAGAATTTGGAGGCTTTAAGGAATGCCTTTCCTCTGCCTGCATCACCCCAACGACCTGTCAAAGACAGGCTCCCCAACAGAGGCAGAGCCCAGGCCCACGTGAGCCACAGCACACTGGGTGCCTTGTTCCTTTCCAGGGACATAGGACAAGGGGCAACCCACAGGGCTGGCTTTCATCCTTAGCCTGTGACCAGGGGCCTCTGCCTGGCACCCCTACCTCCAAGGAATGAGGGCAGGGTGTCACAGGGCCTGCCTGTCGCTCTGCCTCAGCCAGGACTCCCAAGTCCTTTCGTCCCTAGGATTGGTTGTGCCCTCCCTCCCTCCCTCCTTGAGGGTCCTGTTCCAACCATCCACCGTCATTTTGTCTCCATTGGGGGCCACAGATTTGTGACATGCAAGGCCAAATGGGCCCCTAGGAATGTGTTTGGTCCTCGGGGTTCTTCCTAAAACCAAAGGCATCGCTGCTTATCTAAGCCAGAAGTTGGTGCATCATCCTTGAGTCCAACTGACCATCCTAACTATTCCTATTAGTGGGCCTCCCCCCCAGCATGGACCCCCTTCCCTGCCACCCTGCCTGGGGCCTTGCCACCAACTGCCAGCTCCAGCCCAGCTGTGCTCCACCCTGCAGCCAGGGCCCCTCCGAATACAAACATGACCACACCTTTCCCTGCCAACGGCCTGTCCGAGGATAAAGAACAAACTGCTCCTCCCAGCATTCTAGGCCAGGGCAAACCTTTTAGAGGATCCCGGCTGAGCAGAGCTGGAGGGAAGGAGCCAGTCTCAAGAAACTCGCAGGAGTTGGAGACCACGGAGGGCCCCTCCCAGCAGGCCTGGGCGAGTCTAGGAGGGCGACATGTCTGAGCCCCAGGCCCTCCCGGCCTTGGAGGCCACCAGGCTGCAGGGGGCCAGGCGGGTGGGCCCCAGCTCAGCAGGCCCATTCAGTGCCCACTGATTGTCAACCAGTTGGGGATTCAGAGATGAAGCTGCCCCCCAACAGCTCACTGGGTGTGGGTGAGAGCAAGAAGCAATGAGGAAGTGAGAGGGTGCACAGGGGAGGCACCTGACCTGCTGGGATGCTCAGGCGAGGCTGCGGCAGAGGGGACTCAGCCTCCTTCTCCAGCGGCAGGGGCTGTGGCAGGTTCAGTGCACAGAGTGACACCAGCACGCAGGAGGGGCAGGTCCCTGTTGCAAGGAGGAGAGTCTGAGGGGAAAGTGCCAGAGGCCAAGGTGAACAGAGAGCCAAATTCTGGGCTTGGCTCCAAAAGAGGCTTTCTTCCCTTCACAGTGAGGAACCCGAGGCACCGGAAGTCCAAGTCACTTGCCCAAGGTCACTGTCCAAGCAAGTTTTTCTCCTGGGGCAGCCCTGCATCCTCAGACCGGCAAAGTCCAAGGGCTCCCCCTGGTGGCCAAGTCTTCCTCCTTCGCCCTGGGTGCTGGCCCTGGCCAGAGACATTGGATGCCTTCCTCCCTTCACCAGCCCCCCAACTTTTGCCCCGGGGCAAGGGGACCCCCCCCAGCCCAGCAACCCTAGCACCCGGACACCTTTCAGACCACTGCACACCAGAGGAATTCGCCCACTCACTGCGCCTAGACCGGTCTCTACTGTGGGAAGGAATGCTCTCCCTGGAATTATGTCATTTGTGCCTATAACCGTCCCCCCACAGAGGGAAGCCAGGAGTTCAGGGAGCAAGCAGTAAACGCCCATATGCACCCGTGGGCTTCCATCCCGGAACCCCTCCAGCTGGGTTGCCTGGGGCAAGCGTGCTTACACTCAACATTTTTATGCTGACAACTTTGCTTAAAAAAAGGGACCAAGATTTTTCCAGCACAGGGACTGATAATAGCTAATAGTTTTTGAGAATTTACTCACTTATCAGTTATCACTTACTCACTTATCAGGTCTGAGTGCCTTGTAACTCTTATCTTATTTAACTGTCCTGCCGCCACCCAACTCATCCCCCCACAGAAGCCAGGCCATGACACGCCCCAGCCTGGATCCCCTCCACTGGCTTCTCACCGTTATTAGGGAAAAAATCCAAACAGGTGAACTGAGAACACACGTGGCCAGTGGGAGGCATTCATGAAAAGTCAGGGAAATGGGGGACCCAGGCAGACAGAGAGCAGAGCCCCAGGACAAGGAACAGAAGGCGGGCAAGGGGAGGTGGAGTGGGAGGGGACAGGTCAGGGTCAGGGTCAGGCAGAGGAGGTAGAGGCCCAGGAAGGTTTCTTAACAGAGGAATAATGTCATCTGAATGGGTTTAAAAATTACTCTGTTGACTGGAGTATTTGGACATGAGGTGATGTGCTGTGTGGGGTGCACGGGGGAGTGGGGGGCAGACACACTACAGTATTGCTGAAAATGGAAGATGGTTGCTGGGCTCATCACCTGTCATTCTCCTCTCTGTGTTTGTGTGTGCCTGGGAGTGTCCATAATAAAAAGTTAGAAGGAGAGAAAGGAAAGGAGAGGTAGAGTTTGATTTAAGTCTCTCAAGCGAAAGATCATTCTGGTTGGAGAGTGACTTGGGGGCAGCACACATGGGAGGCTGGGGGGCTGCTCCACTGCCCCAGGGAGCCAAGACACGGCTGGACCAGGGTGTGTTCACAGATGGAGAGACAGATGCCCATGAACCTGGGGACATGTTTTGGAAGCTGAGTCAGTGGAACTGCCACTGTTTCCTTACACACACCTCACATGCACAAAGTGGAAGCCAGGGTGACCCCTGAGTTTGTGGCTTGATGACCTGGGATGGCGACGATGTCATTTCCTGACTCTCAGTGCCTTACTCCTTGATTCATTTTATCCTTTCATCCATGACCCTGTGAGACAGTGCCCTCCTTATTACCATCCCCCAGATCACAGAGGGGCAACTGAGGCTGGGGGCTTTAGTGAACCTGCCCAGTGTCACACAGCCAGTAGGGGGCAGAGCCCGATTTACCCCCAGGGATGTCACCCCGGTTTCCATGCTCTTGTATGAGGCTCAAGGACACGGGAGGACCGGGGCGGTGGGTGGTGGGTGGTGGGCAGGAAATCAGGAGTGCTTCTGTGGATGTGTAAAGGCCGAGATGTCTGTTAGGCGTCAGGAGGACATGGGATGCCAGTCTGAAGTTCAGAGAGGTCCCCATGGGGGAGGGAAATCAGGAGCCACCAGCACAGAGATGGTCAGGGGCAGGAGAGGAGACCAGGCTGGCCCGGGAGCCCCCAGCGCTCAGAGGTCTCGCAGGGGAGGGGGAGAAAGCACATCTTCTTCCACCAAAAGAGGCTGAGAAAAGAGGCTGTTTCAAGAGGGAGCAGGGGACAACTGAGTCAGTCAGGAAGGAAAGGGACAGAGGAGGGACTGCTCGTCCCAGGATGTCCCAGGTGGCCTCATGAGGGTGGCCCCAGCCAAGTCCGGTGGCGGAGGGCTGAGGAAGGAAGGCAGGTGAGCACGTGGGCAGTGACCAAGGCAACCATCTCAACAGGTTTTTGGGGGGATGAGGTGGAGCCCAGCAGTGGGTGTAGGTGGGCGAGGGACCAAGAAGAATTCTTATAAACTAGCATCTCGGGCATGTTGAGCTGTTGATGAGAATGAGCCAGTGGAGAGGGAGAGACTGTTGATGAGGGGAGGAAGGAGAGTTAGCAGGAGCTGAGTCAAAGGGGGCACAGGGGAGGGACTCAGCACACAGACCAGTGCTTCGCCACCTCCCCACGTGGTGGGAACCCCTATTATGCCCATTTGCAGGTGGGGAGACTGAGGGCACGGGGACGTTAGGTTCCTTGTCCAAGGCCACACACAGGTAAGGGTTGAGCCAGGCCTTTTGTCCAGTTCACCTGGCTCCAAATCCCACACCCTCACCACTGGAGTGACCCAAAGCACCAGCTCTGCTGGTGAATCTTTGACTCTTTGTGCCCCAGAGCTCAGCCCAGGGCCTGCACATGGACTAGAATGACCGGGGCATCCTTTTTTCTCAGTGAACAAGCTCTCTGTGCCCCGAGAGCAGGGCACGCGGCAGGGGCTTCATCCCACCTCGCTGACTGCGGGCGGAGGTACCCGGTATGCCAGGGCCCCGCGCGAGGGAAGGAGGCCTAGGATGGAGGTGAGCTGAGAGGAGCCATCAGGGTGGCTCCAGGGGGGCAGGCCTGAGGCACGAGGCCCGGGTCCCTGAACCTGGAAGTGCCTGGCACAGGAAGATCCCGCCCACCTCCGGCCTTCCTCTGGAATCTCTGAGAGACCCCTAGCCCGGCTTCTCTGAGAGCCCCTGAGAACAATCCACTTTATCCTATCAGCCCCGGGCAGCACTTTGACTCAGGCAACCTTTGATGGCAAGGAACAGAAACCTCGGGATCTTCTGCAAAGACAGACAAGCCGGAACTCAGGGCAGCTGCGCCCTCACGCCTTTCCTGCTTCCTCCTTACAGCCACGTCTCTGCAGAGCCCCCGCCTCTCCCAGACTTGGGGTCTGCTTTCTCCGGGGGCTCTGGCTTGTAACCTTGGCGCCAGCTGTGGCCCGCGTAAGCTGCAGTGTCCAACTCCCAGGGTCTCCTGGGGTCCAAGCCAGGGGGCTGTCCCCGGTGGGCTGTGGGTGCCGCCCAGCTGTTCAGAAAAGGGTTCAGAGCAGGGAGAGGGTATAGCTCAAGTGGTAGAGCGCATGCTTAGCATACACAAGGTCCTGGGTTCAATCCCCAGTCCCTCTAAAAATAAATAAGTAAACCCAATTACCTCCCCTGCCAAAAAGAATTTCTTTAATGTAAAAAGAATAAATAAATAAAAACAAAAGAAAGGGGTTTGGACAGACAAGAGAGCCCTTCGTGCCAGGCTAGTCCACATCCCAGGCTCTGGGCTGAGCTCTGGGGCACAAAGAGTCAAAGGATGTGCTTCCTGCCCTCAAGGAGTTGTAGGCTGGAGGGGAATTCAGATGGAGGACAGTGACAGGCAATCCAGGGTAAGGGAGAAGTGGATGCCCCAGGCCCTGCTTCAGAGCCTTTGCAGGGCAATTAACAGAGGTATTAAAACTATAGCTCAGTGGTAGAATGCATGCTCAGCATGCACGAGGTCCTGGGTTAAATTCCCCAGAACCTCCACTAAGAAAAAAAAATTTTTTTTTAATGTTAAAAAAAACTATAGATGCAGTCACACGTCTCAGTGTCTGCCCTACAGGAGCACACACGAGACACGCATCAGAGCATCTTTCGCAGTGTCCTTTGTAACGGTGGAAACTGCAAATGCTCTAGACAGTCTTTAAAAAGAAGGAGCTGGAGTTATCCGTAACAGAATCAAAAGTTACCCAAGGCCGAACAAAACAAGGAACAGTTGCCGGTGGTACAGCGCCATTCTGCTGCGTTGTGGGATGGCCTGTTTCTCCAGCACAGTATCGCCGCGGTTAGAAATCACACAGGTTTGTAATCGCAGTGCCTGCGAGTCAGGAATCCAGGCGTGGCTCAGCTGGGCCTTCTGCTTCAGGGTCTCAGGGCTTTAATCAAGTGTCAGCCAGGGGTGCGTGCTCATCAGAGGCTCACCTGGGGAGGGAGCTGCATGCTTGCTGGCAAGTTCAATGTCTAGGCTTCCTCAGGGATGTAATCAATTTTATTTCCTGTGAATGGGCCATACTTTCCTGTTTATTTATTTTGTAATTTTAGTTGCGAACTGGACATTATGAAAATTATAATGTAGTAACTCTACACATCTGATTCTCATAACTCCTCAGGGATTGCAGGATTTTGTTTGGTGAGGGCTAGAACAGTCCATTTGTGACTTTTCCAAATATTCTTGCAAAGTGTGTGTTCCTTGTGTATGGTCATGGAAGCTTCTGTTCCATTAAATTGGTGGTTAGCCAGTGATCTGGCAAAGCTTTCCTTCAATGTCTGGCTCCCCAAAAAATAAATAAAGGTTCTGACTCTTTAAATCTCCCCTAGATCCTAGATCCTACCAGGGGAGGCTGCTGCAGCTGAGAAGGCTGGAACCAAGGTAAGCGTCATTACCGGCCCCTCAAAGCACTGCCAGGCCAACCAAAATGAACAACCCCAGATTTCTGGAGAACAAGAACCCTACTACCCAGCCTGCCACCAGCAGCCACTCTAGGAACATGGGCCACTGTCCCCGCAGCTGTGGCAGAGCTGGGGCACGGGAGGTGGTAGCTAGTTAGCACGTGCTCTTTCCTACCAAAGATCAGCAGCTTTTCTCCTCGTTAGGCATTTTTCCTCTGAATTGATCCACTGATCAATCAGTTTCAGTCAGGCTCCAGAGTTCCAGAACGGTTGGTTCCAGTCACTATCTCCTGCTCCATCTTTGCTTCAGTGGAAGGTCAACTCACGGAGCTTCCTCTTCTGCCATTTTGTGTGACATCACAATTGTACGTTACATAACAACTTAGATGTGATCACATGCACCCCAGTCACCTCGGCTGCATTCTGCTGCTTAGAGGAGGCAAGTCACAGGTCCTGCCCATCCTCGGGGTGGGGGGCAGGGAATACACGAGGTTATGAATACAGGGGGCTGGGGCCACGGGGGTCACCTTAGTCTGTCCAGCATCCTGCTTATGTTATATGTTATTTCTAAATAAAGAAACATACACATATAAGTGAAAGAATAGGGAAAGTTCTGGAAGAAGATGCGCCACACTCTTAATAATAGAAGGAGAGGGACAAGAATTATTGGCAGGGGATGGGGAGAAGTAAGGAAGTAAAGTTTTATTTTTTTGGAGAGAAAATGTATTCAAGGATTAACAAAAAATGACTAAAGAATTGTAAGCATCTCCTCCAGAGAGGAGATAAATATTAATATTTGAGCTAAGTCTAGAGTTTTTCAGGAAGAAAGAAACATCTGTGAGCTTAAGGATTTCTGGTGGTTCCCTTTGCCCCCAGCATTTGTAGGGCCCAGCCTGAGAATACAGATGCAAGCACAGAAAACATGTGGCTAAATACTTAGATGTTAGAAATTTCTTCCACTTTACTGTTTTTTTCCCTTCCTGTTATGAACAATTTGGTCCAAAAACTATTAGGAAAGGCAGAAAGTAGAAGGTGTTCCTGTAGGTAGCGGAAGAGCTGTGATGCCCTCCGGAGTGAAGATGCCTGGCCAGGACTAGGGTGAGGCAGGGGAGGCACCACCTTGGGGGACAACTTAGAGAGGGTTCCCCAAAACTAGTCATTAATATAACATTTTAATACATTGTTTTAAGAAATCAAAACAAATGCAAAAAATCTATAATGAGCAAAATAGGAAAATAGTAAACTCAAGATCAATATTAGTGATTTTTTCTTTTGCCTCAAGCTCTATATGGCTCAGCCTGGACTATTACTTATCCTTCCAGAGGGCGTTCGTGTCGGGGTACAGCCCCGTGTGGGGTGTCAGAGTCTGACTAGGGTCCCTGAGGTGCTCAGCATGGCATTTCAGAGCCTGAGTGAGAGGGTGTCCACACAGAGGCATCTGGGGAGGTGTCAGAGTGCTAGCAAGGTACAGAGGACACCCACATGGTAGTGGCCAGAAAGGTAAGGAGGGTGCCCGTGAAGGAGGGAAGACCAACACAGATGGCTAGAGCCCAGAGGGATTGAGAAGAGCTTCCAGGCAGCTGTGTGCACCCCAGAGTAAGGCGTGAGAGTCTGAGGATGGTTAGGAGGGCATTTGTGGTGGGGAGTGGCCGTGGCAGAGTTGGTTACATTGAAGGGAACTGATCAACTAAGTAAATAGACTGAGGATTTAGGGGTTTTTCACAGTTGGAGAAGGGAGGTACCAATCTGAAAAGGGAGAAAACTGAAACGATACCTCTAGTGTTGAATGGGAATTAGGGACATTGGTAAGACATCACAATTTTCAATTGATATCTAATTTCTCCAGCTCATTCTTTGTGCTCTATTTTTGTCACACAGATTACATTTACATATGCTATAAATTACATACTGTTAGTATTTTTGCTTTAGATAATTATATTTTAGGGAGATTGGAAATAATTTTTAAATATACCTTCAATTTAACTATTTCCAGAGTTCATTTTTGTGTGTAGATCAAAGTTTCTGCTTGGAATCATATAATCCTTCCTGAAGAACTTCGTTTAACATTTCTTGTAACACAGGTCTACTAGCATCAAATCCTCTCAGTTTTTAAGTTTTTCTTTAGAAGCCTTAATTTCGCTTTCATTTAAAAGGTATTTTCCCTGTCTAGAGAATTCTGGATTGACAGATTTTTCTTTCAGCATTTTAAGGATAATGTCACTCTATTGTCTTCTGGTTTGTTTTCTGATGAGAAGGTGGTTGTAAGTCTTACCAGTGTTCTTTTGTAGGTAATGTATTTTCCCCCATGGCTGTCCTCAGTATTTTCTATGTTGGCTTTTGAGTAGTTTGAATATGATGTGTCTAAGTGTGTGTGTGTGTGTGTGTGTGTGTGTGTGTGTGTGTATGCATGTGTTTTGTATTTATCCTGGAAGATTCTTGGATGTATAGTTTGTTAGCTTTCATTGCTTTTGTAAAATTGTTGGAGACACTTTAAAAATATTTGTTCTGCCCTATTCTTTCTCTTTTTTTTTTTGTGACTCCAATAACACATGTTTAAAACTTTTTAGCAAGTTTATACTGTATAGCACAGGGAACTATATTCAATATCTTGTAGTATCTTATGGTGAAAGAGAATATGAAAACGAATATATGTATGTTCCTATATGACTGAAGTATTGTGCTGTACGTTGGAATTTGACACAACATTGTAAACTGACTATACTTCAATAAAAATATATTAAAAAAAACTTTTTGATATTATCCCTACGAATCTTGATACAAAGAACAACATCTCTTTTAGATGCTCTGTTTAATTTTTCCCAGTCTTTTTTCACTTTGTATTTCAGCCTGGGCAATTTCTGTAGACGTGTGTTCAAGTTCACGGATTCGTTCCTTGGCTATATCAAGTCTTATGATGAACCAGTGGAAGGAAATCTTCATATCTGAGACTTTTAAACAATTTAATGCATTTTCATTTGACTCTCATAGTTTCCATTCCTCTTCTGGAATTTGCCATCCACTTCCCGTAATTATTGATAAGTTTGCATTTTCTAAAGCTTTTTATAAATGGAATGATACACACAGTTTAAGCTTGCTTTTTGTCTGACTTCTTTCACTTAGTATGTTGTTCTATGTATCAATGATTCCTTCCTTTTTAATTCTGAGTAATATTATACTGTATGAATATACCACAATTGCTCTGTCCTTTCAGCTGTTGATAGACATTGGGTTGTTTTCAATGTTTGAGCTGTTAAGTTGCTGTCAATATTTGTGCACAGATCTTTTTCTGGGCATTTCCTTTTGCTTCTCTGGGGTGCATACCTACGAGTGGAATGGCTGGATCATATGGTAGGTAGGTTTAACTTTTTAATAAACTGCCAACTATGTTCCCAAGTACTTGTACCATTTAAAATTCCTGTGCTTGCTTCTGCAACACACATACTAAAATTGGAACAATACAGAGAAGATTAGCATGCCCCTTGCACAAGGATGACACGCAATTCGTGAGGTGTTCCATACTTTTTTCTTAATAAATAAAGTTTGTTTTTACTGTACAAAAATAAATAAATGAAATAAAATAAAATTCCTACCATTAGTGTTTAGGAGTTCTAGTTGCTCCACATCCTCACCAACAGTTGATACTATCAATCTTTTTAATTTTAGCCATTCTTGTAAGTGTGTTGTGGTATCTCATTATGGTTTTGATTTGATTGTTATCTAATGTCTAATGCTTTCAGCATATTTTCCTGTGTGTATTTGTTATACATGTATCTTCTTTGGTGAATTGTCTATTCAAATATTTTGACTATTTTTAATTGGCTTATTTTCTTATCATCAAGTCTTCAGAGTCCTATATACATACTCTCAATACAAGTCCTTTATAAGATATAATGAGCAAAGATTTCCTCCCAGTCTATGGCTTACCTTTTCATTCTCCTAATGATGTCTTTTAAATAGCCACAAAATTTTAATTTTGGTGAAGTTAAATTTATAAATTATGGATGATGTTTTTGGCGGTGTATCTAAGAAAGTTTTGCTTAATCCAAGGTCACAAAGATTTTTCTCCTATTTTCTTCTAGAATGTTCATATTTTTATATTTTACATTTTGAGCTAATTTTTGTATATGTTGAAAAGTATGGATTGAAATTTGTTTTTGCATGCAGATGTGCAGTTGTCCCAAATCCATGTGTTGAAAACACTACTGATTTGCTTCTGCACTTTTGTCAAAAAATCAGTTGGACATATATTTGTGGATTTCTGAAATCTCTATTTGGTTTCATGGCTCTATTTGTATGTCTTTATGCTGATACCACACTGTTTTGACTGGCTTTATATTAAGACTTGAAATCAGCAAATGTTAGTCTTTCAGCTTCGCTGTACTTTATGGAAGTTATTTTAGCTACTTCAGGACTTTTGAATTGCCATGTGAATTTTAGAATTAGCTCGTCAATTCCTTACAAACGAGTCTAAGATTTTAATTGACATTGTGTTGACTCTATAGATCAATTTGGGGGAAACTGACATTTGGACAGTATTAAAACTTCCAACCCACAAACAAAGGATGCCTGTCCATGTAGTTAGGTGTTCTTTCATTTCTCTCAGTAATATTTTGTAGTTTTTGATGTCATTTTTTTCACTTTCACTGCATTTTTCTTACCTGTTTCAGTGTTGATATTATCATACATAGTACTATTTGTTGCCAGGAGGTAGAAATACAATTGATTTCTGCATATTCTTGTATCTTGCAAGCTTGTTACACTCACTTATTAATAGTTTTTTGGTAGATGCTGTTGGATCTTCAATACAGACAATCATGTCATCTGTGAATAAGGAAGTTTTACCACTTCCTTTCCAATCTAAATGCTATTAATTTCCTTTTCTTGCCTGTTTACACTTGCCTGAAACCCCAGTACAATGTTGAACAGATACAATGAGAGTGGACCGTTAAGTACAATGTTTGCTGTAGGATTTTCCAAGATGCACCTATCAGGTTGAGGTAGTTCCCTTTTATTCCTGGTTTGCTTAGTGTTTTTATTGGGAGTAGATACTAGATTTTTGCCAAAGGCTTTATGCATCTATTGTGATGATAATATAGTTTTTCTTATTTAGTTTATTCATATGGTGAATTACATTAATTTTTTTTATGTTGAACCAATCCTGCATTCCTGGAGAAATACACTTGGTCATGATATGTTATCCTTTTAATATATCATTTGGTTTGATTTGCTGAAAATGTGTTAAGAATGTTTGCATCTATATTCAGTGAAGATATTGGTCTGCAGGGGTTTTTTTCCCCTGTAATGTATTTTTTGGTTTCAATATCAGAGAAATTTTTGTCTCAAAAATGAATTGGAAAATATTCTCATCTTTTCAATTTTCTGGAAGATTTTGTGTAGAATTGATTTTTCTACTTCTTTCTTAAATGTTTGATAGAGTTCACTAGTGAAACCATCTGCTCTTAGAGTTTAATTGGTGGGAAAAATTTAAATTACAAATGCAATTTATTTAATAGACATATGGCTACTTAGGTTGTCTATTTCTTCCTGAGTGAGCTTTAGTAATTTGTGTCTTTCAAGGAATTTTTCCACTTCATCTAAGTTGTTGTTGAACTTATTGGCAAGTTGTTCATAACTCTTGCTTGTCACTTTTTCAGTATCTGTAGATCCTGTAGTGTCACCTCTTTCATGCTTGATATTGATAATTTGTATCTTCTCTCCTTTAATCTTGACCAGTATGGCTAGGGATTTATGAATTTTACTGATCTCAAAGAACCACTTTTAGATTAGTTGATATTTCTCTGTTGTTTCTGTTTTTATTTAATTTATTTCCAATTTGATCTTCATTATTTCCTTTCTTCTACTCTCTTTGGGTTTGATTTAATCTTCTTTTATTGATTTCTTTTTTTTTTAAATAGACTTTATTCTTTTAGAGCAGTTTCAGGTTCACAACAGAATTGAGCAGAAAATACAAAGTTCACACATAGCCCTCCGCACCCACACATATATACTCCCCGACCCTCAACATCCCCCATCAGTGTGCCATATTTGGTACAATTGATGAACCAACATGGGCACATTATTATCAACCAAAGTCCATAGTTTACATTAGGGTTCACTCTTGATGTTGTACATTCTATGGGCTTTGACAAATGCATAATGACATGTAGCCACCACTAAAGTATCATACAGAATAATTTCATCGCCCTAAAAATCCCTTGTGCTCCATTTATTCATTCCTCCCCCCTTCCCTCTCCCCAAACCTCTGGAAACCACAATCTTTTTATTGTTTCTGTAGCTTTGAGTGTCATTTGGTTGGAATGGTACATTTTGTAGCCTTTTCAGATGGGCTTCTTTCATTTAGTAATATGTCTTTTAAGTTTCTTCCATGTCTTTCATGGCTTAATAGATCTTTTATTTTTTTACTGCACATATATTTTTAAATTTACATATATGTACTGTTCATTGTTTCTAAGAATGTTTTAAGCTTTGGCTTTTTAAACTTATACAGTTATCAAAGGAATAAAACCAACCACAAAATAAGAATTAACTCAAAAAGATACATACACCCTGCTATTAACAGCAACATTACTTATAATTGCCAAGATATGGAAGCATCCTACGTGCACATCAATAGTTGAATAGACAATGAAGATGCAGCACACATATATGTAATGGAGTACAACTCACCCATAAGTAGGAAAGATTTTGCAATTTGCAGCCCTTCATTCACTTTTTTTTTCACTTCGAAAACCAGGATTCTATAACTGGCAGAGACATTTCCATTACATCAAAAACAATAAAATACCTAGAAATAAACTTAACCAAGGAGGTTACGTATACTCTGAAAACTGAAATGACACAAAGAAATGGAAAAATCTCTTGTGCTCTTAGATTGGAAGACTCAACATTGTCAAAATGGCCACACTACCCAAAGCAATCCACAGATCCAACACAACCCCCATCAAAATACTTGTGATAGTCCTTACAGAACTAGAACAAACAATTCCAAAATTTATAAGGAACCATGAAAGAGCCAGAACAGCCAAAGCAATCTTTTGTAGGTCTCTCTTTTTCTTTTTCTTCTTTTTTTTTTTTCCTCTTTCTTCTTTTTGTTCTCTTTTCTATGGTTTGATGACTAGAGAAGGTCCTTTAACATTTGTTGTAAAGCTGGTTTGGTGGTGCTTAAACCTTTTAGCTTTTGTTTATCTGTGAAGCTTGTGATTTCTCCATCAAGTCTGAACGAGAGCCTTGCTGGATAGAGTATTCTTGGTGGCAAGTTTCCCCCTTGCATCACTTTAAATATATCGTGTCACTCCCTTCTGGCCTGTAGAGTTTCTGCTGAAAAATCAGCTGATAACCGTATGGGAGTTCCCTTGTATGTTATTCATTGCTTTTCTCTTGCTAATTTTAATATTTTCTCCTTATCCTGAATTGTTGTCCATTTGATGACCATGTGCCTTGGTGTGTTCCTCTTTGGGCTGATCCTGTGTGGAAGTCTCTGTGCTTCCAAGACTTGGGTGACTGTTTCCTTTCCCAAGTTGGGGAAGTTTTTGGTTATTACCTCTCCAAAAATTTTCTCAGGTCCTTTCTCTCTCTCTTCTATTTCTGGGACCCCTGTAATGTGAATATTGGTGTGCTTCATGTTGTCCCAGAGTTCTCTTAAACTACCCTCATTCCTTTTTATTCTTTTACCTTTTTCTTTTCTGAAGTAGTGATTTCCACTAGTCTGTCTTCTAGCTCACTGATCCGCTCTTCTGCCTCATTTAGTCTGTTCTTAATTCCTTCTAGTGTATTGTTCATTTCAGTGATTTTATTCTTCAACTGTGTTTGGGTATTCTTTATATTTTCCAACTCTTTGCTAAAAACTTCGCTCTGTGCCTCTATACTCCTCTCAAGTTCTCTGAACATCTTCACCTTGATTACTTTAAACTCTTTCTCAGATAAATTGCCTACCTCCTCATCACTTATTTCTTCTTCTGGGATTTTACCTTGTGCCTTGGCCTGGGAGATATTCCTTTGCCGCCTCATATCATCTATCTTTCTATGTGTTTGTGGACTCCTTCCACAGGCTTTGGGATTATTGCTTTCTTATTTCTAGTATCTGCCCCTGGTGGATGAGGCTGGACTAGAGACTTATGCAGGTTTCCTGGCAGGAGGAGCTGGTGCCTGCCCACTGCTGTGGGGAACTTGGTCCCGGACCTTTGGTGGGCAGGGCTGTGCCTAGAGGCCTCTGTGGCTCAGGAGGTCTGCTGATGGGTGGGGCTGTGTTCTACGAACGTCAATTAAGTCAAGCTGTTTGATAGTGTCCCTCAAGTGTTCTATATCCTTTGTGATTTTCCATTTACTTGTTCTACCAGTTGTTGAGAACGGGGGTCAAATCTCCAGCTACGATTGTGGATTTGTGCATTCCTTCTTTTGGTTCTTTCACTTGTTGCTTCATGTATTTTGAAGGTCTAATATTAGAAGCATAAACATTTAGGATTGTCATGTCCCCTCAATGAATTGACCTAATTTTCATTATGAAATACTCTTCTTGATATCCAGGAATATTCCTTATCTGAAGACCTACTTTGATATGGATGTAACCTCCCCACATTTCTTCCTGCTGATGTTAGCAGGGCATCTTTCCCATCTTTTCGCCTATAAAACTAGTTGCGTCTTTATATTTAAAGTTGATTTCTTGTAGATAGCATACAGTTCGGTCATTTTTAAAAATGCAGTTTTAACTATCTCTGCCTTTTAATTGAGAGGTTTAGACAATTTAAACTTAATGTGATTATTGATATGGTAGGTTTAAATCTATCATCTTGCTGTTATGTTCGATGTGTCCCATCTGTTCTTTGTTTCCTTTTTACTTTTTTCTGCTTTCTTTGGTATTAATTGAGAATGTTTAGGATTCCATTTTATTTCCTCTGTTGGCTTTTTAGCTAAAACTCTTTGATTCTGTATTTTATTGGTTGCTTTGTAGTGCACATCTTTACCTTACTATGGCCTACCTGCCAGTGCTATTTTACTAGCGCACACATAATATAAGAAACTTACAACAATGTGTTTCCAAATTTTAAATATTTTTGTTCAAACAGTTAAGTACCTTATAATGAATTTTAAGTGATAAGAAAAATCTTATATATTGACCCACCTAGTTACCATTTCCTTGCTCTTCATTCTTTTGTACAGCTAGCTCGTTTCTCTCTGACACCAACTGCCTTCTCCCTGGAGGACTTCCTTTGACTTGTAAGCCTCTGATCTTTTCTTCTGCGTGTCTAATCTGCTGTTATCCAGTACATGTCTATCCAGTACACGTCTCATCTTAGACATTGTAGTTTTAATATCTTGAAGTTCAATTTGGATATTTTAACAAATATTGTCTCTACTTAACATTCTTAATGTCCCCTTTAGTTTCCTTAGCATGTGGGATACAGTTATGGTAACTATTTTAATGTTTTTGTCTCCTGATACCTATGTTGCTTCTGCTTCAGTTTCAGCCGATTGAATTTTCACCGCATTCTGGCTCATAGTTCATTGCTTCTTTGTGTACCTGGCAACTTCTTCTGGCTGCTATATACCGTTTTTGCTACTTTTTAAAATAATTTTACTTTGTTTGGTTCTATTTTTGCATTTACACACATATTCTTGAACTCTGTTCTGGGACACAGTTACATTCCTTGGAAATCGCTTGATTCTTTCTAGTCTTGCTCTGTTAGGCAAGACCTAAGCCGTGTTAACCCAGGGCTCATTTTCCCCACACTGAGGTGGGAACCTTCTGAGTACTTTCCCCGAAGATGCATAAGGTTTCCACGCTGGCTGGTGGGAGCAGGGAATGTACTCCTGGCCCTATTTGAGCTATTGTGGCTGTTCCCTCCAATCCTTTCGGGTGTTTCTTTCCCTGGTCGCAGCATTTTCTTCACACGTGTGCACTGATTGGTACTCAGCTTAATTACATCGCAAGGGCTTGCCGATCTCCAGAGCGCAGTCAGCCTTTCTCTCTCTGTCTCTGTCTCTCTCTCCTTTCCTGTACTGTGCCCTGTGAACTCTAGCCAGCTCCATCTCCACAACTCAGGGAGGCTGCCAGACTGTGCCCCACTTCCCCTCCTTCCACCACACACTGGAAATTCTCTCCAGACAATAAGATGGGACAGTTATTAGGGCTCACCACATTTGTTTCTTCTCCCTCAGGCATCACTAGTAACTAACAAGAACAATAAAACTAATACCACTTAAAATCGCTCCCAAAAGTTTTATTGTTTGTTGTTGTTGTTGTTGTTGTTGTTGTTGCTGCTTTGGTGGTGGGGGTGGGGAGGTAATCAGGTTTATTTATTTATTCTTAATGGAGCTACTGGGGATTGAACCCAGGACCTCGTATATGCTAGGCACACACTCTACCACTGAACTATACACGCCCCCTTCAAAAGTTTTAAATATTTAAATTGAAATCTAACAAAGTATGTATAGAATCTATAAGCTGAAAACTACACAATGCTGATGGAAGAAATCAAGTAAGACTTAAATAACAGAGAGATATACTGTGTTCAGGGTTTGGTAGACTTGATATACGTATGTAGTTAAGATGGCAATTCCCTACAAATTGATATATAGATTTCATTCAATCACAATCAAAGCCTGATTTTAAAATTTACATGGAAAGACAACAGAAGTAGAATAGTCAAAACAAATAGTCAGGACAAAGTTGCAAAACTCACACATATTCCCTGGATTTTAACAAAAATGAAGAGGCAAGTCAGTGAGGAAAGAATAGTCTTTCAATAAATGGTACTGGAACAACTGGACATCCATATGCAAAAAAAAAAAAAAAAAAGAGGGGAGAGAAAAAAGGAAAAGATCTTCAACCTTTATATGTATCAAACCTTATATAAAAGTTAACCTAATATGGAGCACAGAGTTCAATGAAAAACATAAAACTACAAAGCTCTTAGAAGAAAACATAGCAGACAATCTTCATGATCTTGAGTTAGGCAAAAATTTTTTATGTATGACACCAAAATTATAATCCTTAAAAGAAAAAAATGATAAATTGGACTTCATCAAAATAAAAGAGTACTCTGCAAAAGACACTGTTAAAAGACCGAGGTACAAGACATAGACTGGACAAAAATTTACAAATAATCTATCCAAAAATGGACTTGTGTTCAGAACGTGTAAAGAACCCTCAAAACTAAACAATAAGAAAGCAAACAATTCAATGTGAGAATGGGCAAAAGATTTCAGCAGACACTTTAACAAAGAAGAAATAAAAATAGCAAACAAGCCCATGAAAAAAAGAAAGGTCAGCATCATTAGTTGTCAGGCGAATGCAAACCAAAACTCCTGGACACGCCACTCCAGACCTATTAAATGGCTAAAAAAAACCTGACCAAACCAAGTGTGGATGAAGATGTGGAAACGCAAAATGGTACAGCATCTGGAAAGTGGGTTGACAGTTTCTTATAAAAGTAAACATCCATTATTTGGCCTGGCACTCTCACTTCTAGTTACATATCCAAGGGAAATGAAAACTTAACATTCACACTAAAGCCTGTACGTAAATGTTAACAACAGCGTTATTTATAGTAGTGAAAAACTGTAACCACCCAAATGGCTTTCAATGGGAGAACGGACAAACGGAAGTGCGTGCTGCCAACGGAACACTCTGCTCAGCAGCCTTGGGAAGCCGACGGCTGACAGCAACAACGCGCAAGGCGCCGCTGAGTGAAAGAGGCCGGCCTCGGGGGGCTGCCTGCTGAAGAGCGCCACTACGTGACACTCTACAGAGTGTGGGGAACAGACCAGTGGTGGCCAGGGGTCGGGGGCTGGCTTGACCACCAAGAGGCAGCGTGAGGGAGTTTGGGGGATGGTGGGACGGTTCTGTCTTCTCGCTGTGGTGGTGGTTACCCAAATCCATGCAATGGGAAATCTCACAGAAGTGTATACCAAACCAAAACAAGACTGCGTCTAATAGAAAAACACTCAGCTATACATTAGTTATGATTTTTGATACATTTTATCCAGCATTTCCTGGTGCTTGTAAGCAGAGGGTTTTTCAGGTTATCTTACTGCACCTTCTTGCCAGAGCTGGGCAACTTGCTGAACCTTTGAACTCTTTATCTCCTGGGCCCGCTTCCTCCCTCCAGTCCAACCGTCCAAACCCACGTCCAAGCCCTGGATCTTACTGCCACCAGGAACCACCCTACCTCTGAAATGCGTTGTAACTCAGACAGACCACTCTCTAAGCCAGGAGTTCTTCAAAGGATGTATCTGGCAACATCTGGAGACATTTTTGTTTGTCATGACTGGGGACGGATGGGTAGGATGCTGCTAAACATCCTACAATACGTAGGACAGTCCCCATGACTGACAACTGTTGGGCTGCAGATATCAAGAGAGCCAAGACAGAGACCCTGTCCTTCCTCCTTCGGGCACCTTCCCTGCAGCCTACCCAGACCACTCACCTCTGGTCTTCAGTTCAGTCGTAGTTTGCAACCCGTGGCCCATCCCCTCAGCCACTCCTGGCGAAGATTCTCATCTTAGTCAAGACTTTTCATTATAAGGAAATAAGACAGATCAAAACAGGGAGGGCCAAGAGGGGACTTTACTGAACAACTCAAAGGGAGAACGATGATGGTTGGGTAAGAGCTGACATTCCCCACGCACCTCCCTGGATATCCCAACTACTCACAGTCACGCTGTCGGGTAGGTCCCATGCACTCCCAATTTACAGACGTCATGTGGAACCCACAGGCGGGAAGAGATGCTAGGCTGTCCCAGAGTTTGGAACAGGAAACCAGAAAGACACAGCAACCAAAGTGGCTCTTCTCCCAAGCTCTGTCTGGGGTCCCCTGCCCTTGACCTCCTGTCTTCCTCTGAAAAACTGCTCTCTCCTCCTTGTAGACCAGCTTGTTTGCCCTTGAACAGGGCATCGGGCGGCCAGCTGGGGGCTGCTGAGCTTATATGGCCCTAATTCAGGAGACTAGCGGGGTGCAAAGAGCATTTCCGATTGGCAAATTCAAATCCTCTGCTCAGGAGGAGGGTCCAGCTCAGCGGTAGAGTGCGTGCCTAGCGTGCATGAGGTCCTAGGCTCAATCCCCAGTACCTCCATTGAAAAAGAGAAAAGCAAATAAGCCTAATTACCTTTCCCCCTAAAAATAAATTCAAAAAAAACTTTAAAAAGTCCTCAGCTTAGTTGTGTTTTTTAAATTAAAAGCTGAATTTTTTAGAACAGATTTAGATCTACAGAAAAATTGAGCAGATAGTACAGAGTTCCCATATAAACCCTCTACCTGCCCCCCCCCAGTTTTCCCTATTATTAACATTTTGTATTAATGTTGTATATTTGTTACATTTAATTAATCAGTATCAATACATTGTTTATTAACTGAAGTCCATAGTTTGCATCAGGGTTGACTCTGTGTTGTACAGTTCTGTGAATATGGTATTGTTCCTAACAGTTTCACCGCCCTGGAAGTCCCCTGTGTTCCAACTAGTCATCCTTCCCCTCTCCCTCCAACCCCTGGCAACCACTGATCTTTATTTTAATGGTTTATTACAGGATATTGAAGGTAGTTCCCTGTGCTATACGGTAGGACCTTTCGTTTATCCACTGATCTTTTTACTGTGGCTATAATTTTATCTTTTCCAGAATGTCGTATAGTTGGAATCATACAGTGTGTAGCCTTTTCTCATTGGCTTTTTTCTCTTAGTAATACATATTTAAGGTTCTTCCATATCTTTTTGTGGCTTGATAGCTCATCTTTCTAAAATCACTGAATATTCCATCATATGAGGTACCGCATTTTCTTTATCCTTTTATCTACTGAGGGACATCTTGGTTACTTCTGATTGAGGCGATTATGAATAAAGCTGCTATAAACATTTATGTGCAGGTTTTTATGTGGACATACGTTTTCAGCTCCATTGGGTAAATACCAAGGAGTGCAACTGCTGGATCTTGTGGTAAGGCTGTGCTGAGTTTTGTAAGAAACCACCAAACTGTCTTCCAAAGTGTCTGTACCACACTGCATTCCCACCAGCAGTGACTGAGTTCCAGCTGCTCCACATCCTCCCCAGCTTTTTGTATCGTCGGTGTTTTGGATTATTAGCCAACCTGGTAGGTGTATAGTGACATCTCGTTGTTGTTTTAGTTTGCAATTCCCTAATGGCACATGATGTTGGGAAACAGTCCTTTCTCTGCTATTTTCTGAGACAGATATGTAGGATTCACATGATTTCTTCTTAAAATGTATACTAGAATTGACCAGTGAAGCCACCTGGGGCTTGAGTTTTACGTGTGTGTGTGTGTGTGTGTGTGTGTGTGTGTGTGAAGGTTTTTCGTAATGAATTCATTAATTCTGATAAATATTGGGCTATCAAATTTTTATTTCTTCTTTGATAAGTTGCAGTATTTTCTTTGTCTTTCAATAAATATGCCCATTTTACATAACTTGTCAAATGTATTAACATAAAGTTGTTTATAATATATACGTATATGGCTTGTATTCTAAGTACATTTAAAATGTTTATCCTCCAAAAATAGGACAAAAATCAATTAAAAATTGGCAAAAGATTTGAAACAACACTTTGCCAAAGGACCATACACAAGTGGACAATAAACATGTAAGAAAATGCTCAACATCATTAGTCAGCAGAGAAATGAAAATTACCACCACAGTGACATAGCAGTACACACCCCTTGGAATGGCTGAACTTAAAAAGACTGATGGGATGAATGTCGGTGAGAATATGGAACAGAGCTCTCATGCTTTGATGCTGGGAATGTAAAATGGCACAGCAACTTTGGAAAAGATCTAGTAGTTTCTTATAGTTAAACACACACCTGCCCTTGCCCTGACATTCTGCTCCTACATGCATAGTCAAGAGAAATGAAAACACTTGTCCACAAAAAGACTTGTCCACAAATGTTCATAGTAGCTTTGTTCATAATAACCAAACTACCCATTTGTTCTCTACCTATGAGTCTGTTTTCATTTTGTTTTGTTTTGTTTTTTAGATTCCACATATAAGTGAGATCGTACGGTGTTTGCCTATCTCTTTCTGACTTATTTCATTTAGCGTAATACCCCCAGATTCATCCATGTTGTCACAAATGGCAAAATATCCTTTTTCATGGCTGAGTGATATTCCATTGCATATATCTACCACTTCTTCTTTATCCAGCCATCTATCAGTGGACACTTAGGTTGCTTCCATATCTTGGCTATTGCAAATACTGCTGCAGTGAACACTGCTGTTCATATATCTTTTGAATTAGTGTTTTGTTTTCTTCAGAAAAACACCCAGAAGTGAAATTGTTGGCTCATATTGCTATATTTTAAGAGAAGTCAGACAGAGAAAGACAAATATCATTTAATATCACTTATATGTGGAATCTAAAAAAAGATACAAATGAACTTATTTACAAAACAGGAAGAGATTTGCAGACCTAGAAAACAAATTTAAGGTTACCAAAGGGGAAAGAGAGGAGGGATAAATTAGGAATTTGAGATTAACAGATACACACTACCACATATAAAATAGATAAACAATAAGATAAATAATACTGTACAGCACAGGGAGCTACATTCAATGTCTTATATTAGCCTATAATGGAAAAGAATCTGAAAAAGAATAGTTATGTGTATATATGTGTAACTGAATCACTTTGCTGTACACCTGAAATACTGTAAATCAACTGTACTTCATTCAAAAAATAAAAAATAAAAGGAGGCCCACTGAACCATAAGCTACAGATCCCACTTGGGCACTCTGGGCTCCCTTGTCCAGGGACCAGCACGCAAGAAGAGGAGCCTCACCCGGTGGGGCGGCCGTCCTGAGCACCAGGAGACAGAGCCGCCGTTACGTGAAGGGCAGGGGGGACGCATTTGCTGTCCAGGTAATCTGCGTGGGCGCATTTGTGCTCTCTTGCCCATACTTCTGTGGTCAACAGACAAGTGCAGAACCTCGGCCTGAGCAGGACACGGAGACCAGCGGTGAGGGTCCAGGCGGCGTAGAGACTGGCCCAGCAGGAGTGTTACCTGTGGGGACAGTAAGTATCACTGTGTCCCAAGAGCAGAAACAGCCCCTGGTTCACTGGCCTCTGCCCTTCCCTGTCACACCTGTCCCCGCTGGTGCTTTGAGATCACCTCCCAGATAAACTACATGCTCTCAAATCTTCCCTCGGAGGCTGTTTCTATGGGACTGAACCTGAGGCGGTTGGTACGAGACAGCATCCTAGAAAGCAGCCTCTCTGCATGGAATCGTCTGCTGACCAGAGGGTCACCAGGGGCCCACTGCCGAGGGGAAGGGTGTCGCTGATGCCACAGGCTGACCCATGCGGTAGGGGTGGGACAGGGCCCAGCTGGAAGGTGCGCCGGCCTAGGCAGCTGCTTCAGCACCTGAGTGATCTGGAAGCCACAGTAACTTCCAGGACGGCACAGGTGACAGGTGGGGGTGGACCGAGGGCAGAGCCCTGGAACCAACAATGGACAACAGAGGACGTGTGGGCCAGGAAGCCCCAGACAACCTGTAAAGGGCCCCGTCTTCTACAGCCAGAGGGCAGAACGTGCTAGCAACCGAGGCCCCAGATCTGATGGTGAGAGTCCTCGTCACAGAGCAGGATGAATTCACGGCCTGGCATTCAGTGCAGTGCCATGCCCCCCTCGGCACACTTCGACTGCACAACCCAGGGACAGCGCTCTGGCCCCAGATCGGGGTCTACCTGGGGTTGGAGCCAGGCTCTGCCACTGAGACTGTGTGACCTCGGGCAAGTTACTCAGAGTCTCAGTCTCCCCATCTGTAAGCTCTGGTCACTGTGTTCCAAATCAGAGCCTTGCCCAGCACCTAGCCCAAAATGGGAACTCAGTTACTGAGGGATGGTGTTTCTTTAATCGCAGTAGAATACCTAGAACAAAATTTACCATCTTAACCATTTTTAACTGCTCGGTTCAGCGGCATTAAGTACGTCCCCATTGCTGTGCACCCCTCACCTCCATCCTTCTCCAGACCCTTATTCCCCAAACTGGAACTCTGTCCCCGTTAAACACTAACTGCCCATTCCCCTTCCCCAGCCCCTGGGAACCACCATTTGACTTTCTGTCTTTATGATTTTTACTACTCTAGGTACCTCTTATAAGTGGAATCATACAGTGTTTGTCCTCTTGTGACGGCTTATTTCGTTTAGCATCATGTCCTCAAGGTTCATCCACGTGGTAGCCTGCATCACAATTCCCTTCCTTTCTCAGGCTGAATATATTCTACTATACGGATGGACCACATTTTGCTTGTCCATCCTTCCATCAATGGACAGCTGGGTTGCTTCCACTTTGGGGCTATTGTGAATAATGCTGTTATGAACATGGATGTATCGTATTAATTATTTTAATTAAATTAGCAAGCTGTTTTTGCAGAATGCAGACCTGAACCAAATACTGGTACCGCTCCTGATGGATAACGTTTGCCCTTAAGTTATATTTCATCGTAGGAAACTGTTCCCAGAAGGAATGAAGAGGAAACACAGGAATCAGAAGGCCTGGTGGGGGCCAGGGAGTCCTGCCTCACCCAACACCAGTGGTGACTGGTTCCCCTGGGAAGAGCCTGGGTCCCAAGAGTTGGATAACCCCAGAGGGGACGGTAGTAACTGCCGCTTCTCCCGGACGAGCCCTGAGCCTGCTGCTTCATCTGCCTCGTGCCTCGGGGTGGGGGGGGTGGGGGAATAATAACTTAGAAACAATTCTGTCTTTCTTTTCTTTGTGGCAATTACTTTTTCTCACTTCCAGGAAGGGTTTAAAGATTCAGCTGTCTTCTTCCTCTCTCTCTTCCATTCAGTTCCAGTCTAAAAGCCGTTAGGTGAGTTAAGGTGGGAGCCCACGAGCGGAGGGTGTCTGCATAGGACAGGGGGTAAGGAGGATGCCCACGTTGGGAGGGGTCCCATGTCGGGTGCTGGGGCCTGAGCAGGGTGAGGAGGGCACCTGTGCAGGGGGGAAGGGGAGGAAGGGGGCCTAGCCCAAAAGGTCAGAGCTAAGTGATGTGGGCGTCCACGTAGAGGGGTGGTCCAGCATGGCATGGGGGGCCTGAGCAGGCAGAGGAAGTCATTCATGTGGGCGGCATCTGGCAGTGGCAACACAAGGTCATTACATACAGGGGAGTGATCATATAGTCAATTTATTAACTGTAATGGGGAATGTCGGTACATACAGAAAGATTGACCAAACAGATAAGTTTATTAACTCTAATGGGAGCCAAGTTTTCAACTATTGGTGAAAGGAGCTGCAGAGGGAAAGGAAGAAAACTAAAATGAATCTGTGATGTTGGGTTGGAATTGGACTGCGCTCTGTGTTTACAAAGAAGTATAGATGTAAACCTGTGTATATGTATGCATACGTGTGTGTGTGTGTGTATTATATATATTTATACATGTACACACACACGGGCACTGACTTGGTCCACTGAGAGGGGTGGGAAGACCAACACCACAGGGGTTCTGAGCATGCCTGGCATCCAGAGAGTGGCTGCCCTGAAAGGAACCAGAGCTCCTTGGAGAAATGATTGATCCCAGGGCTGGGGCTCAAGTGGAAACCTATAAAAAGAGACAGAAGCCAGTTTGCAGAGGTTCTCACTGGGGTGATCCAGGGCAACTTGGGTGAAGTGGCTTGAATAGTGTCCCCCAGAAAGATATGTCCACACCTTAATCCCTGGAACCTGCGGATGTGACCATATATTTGGAAATTAATTCCAAATTTCCATACATTTGCAGATGTAATTGTTTTTTAATGACTTTTTGTTGTTGTCAGTGGAAGGACTGGGGATTGAACCCAGAACCTCACGCATGCTAAGCATGCACTCTACCACTGAGCTATGCCCTCCCGCTGTGGATGTAATTTTAAGTTAAGGATCTCTAGATGAGATCATTCTAGATTATCTGAGTGGACCCTAAATCTAACGAAAAGTGTCAGAAGAGAAAGGAGAGGGGGATTTGACACAGAGACACAGAGGGAAGGCCATGTGAAGATGGAGGCAGAGGCTGGAGGGATGTGGCCACAAGCCCAGGAATGCCTGGAGACCCCAGAAGCTGGAAGAGGCAGGAGGGACCCTCCCCCAGAGCCTCTGGAGGGAGCTCAGCCCTGCCGCACGGTGATTCTGGACTTCTGGCCTCCAGACTGTGAGAGAGTGACCTCCTGTTGCTTTAAGCCACAGGAAACTAATGCAAGTGAGGAGACAGTCCCCTCCCTCCGGGCCAAGCCCTTTCCGGGCGGAGTGACTTCTTTGCTTGGTTTAAAGCCCTTTGTAAAGAGACATGTCCTGGGAAGAGTGCGCTGGGATTAGGCTGGAACGTACAGCCGGGTCTGCCTTCAGAGGCTCGGACGGAAGATGCCGGAGGCCGGGACCTGCGTGGGGCTGGGGCCGCCTGTGGTGCTCGTTGTGTGGGAGGGACCGCTGCGGCCCTGCCTGCCCTCTCCACCCTCCAGGTGCATCTGCGTGTCCACCAGCCCCCTCCCTGGAGACCTCAACCTCTCCAGCAAGTTCCCACTGGGCCCCACAGCTGACTCAGGGCAACTGGCTGCCCCACACTGGGCTCTGGGGTAGGCTGCGGTTGCCAGGATGACCAGTCTCCCGAAGGTCCCTGCAGAGGCCTGGGCAGTGCAGTGGGTGAGGCCTGGGGGCTGGGGAGGAAAAGGGTGAAGATTCTGAATCCTGGTTGCTCACCCTTCCATCTGGCTCATGGGCAGCTTGTCACATTTTTCTACTCTGTTGTTCTTTTTTTTAAATTTTTTTGGGGGTGGAGGTAATTAAGTTTATTAATTAATTTATTTTTTAATGGAGATACTGAGGATTGAACCCAGGACTGTGTGCATGCTAAGCACACACTCTACCCCTGAGCTACACCCTCCCCTGCTACTCTTTGATTAAAGAGCAGGAATGACCCCATGGAGAGAGCGTGGAAGCCCCTTCTTCCCCCCGTGGTACACTAGCTCCCCCCTCCACCCTAAGGCCTTCTAGAACCTCTAGGGGCTGCCAACTCTGGAGCCAGGGCTTCCACTCCAAACGCCAGGGCAGAGGCCCCCATCACCTTTTTGCCCTGGCCACCCCCAGTGCTCTAGCCAGAAATCATGTCTACTTTTGACTCAGGAAACACCATCCCTAGGAATATACCAGGGGACAAGTCAATAGCCCAGAGTGTATCTGTGAGCTCTGAGAAGGGACCTGAGGATGGGGTAACAGAGCAGAAAGCTGACTCCACAGGTAGCACACAGATCCAGGCCAGAGACTGAGGGCAACTTCACGCTGGCTGGAGGCTTCAGTCCAGTGCAGGCAGCTAGCATCCCAGAGGTGGCCCGAGGGCCTGCTGCAGGGAAGCTCACCTGGTGGTGGAAGGTTCCAGCAAGTCTGCTAGAAGCAAGAGCAGCCCCCCTCCCCTGCCACTTAAATATCACTCAGCAGAAGCCACACTGACAGTGCCAGAGGGCACAGCAAGCATCTTCAGTCCCTCACCTGCACCTTGACCCTGGAACCTGCCCTTTGAACCTAGGCCATTCCCACAGCAGTGTTTGGGGAACAGCCAAGGAAAACTATTTTGCAAAATTGCCTCATGCACAAGTCATGGAAAAACTGGAGAGGTTTTCATGGATCAGCAGCCCCGTTCAGTTCAATTTTTCCCACACTGTATCTCTCTTTTTTGCGTAATGTATCATTTACATTCAGTAATTTGTATAGAACGTAGACTTTATACATACCCAGGTAACAAACCCTGGATATAGGATGCTTCCATCACACCAGAAGGTTCTCCTGTCCCTTCCTCGTCAATCGCACCTGCCTGGAGGCAAATAAGGCTTCAGATTTCTGTCCCCGCAGATTCGTTTTTTTGCTGTTCTAGGACATCGCATGTTTGGAATCAAACAATTTTACTCTAAGGTTTCTGGCTTCTTTTACCTCGGCATGTTTTTGAAATGCATCCATGTTGTAGCTCATTCATTATTATTTCTTCGCAGGATTTCATCGCATGGATAGACCACACTTTGTCTATCCATTCTTTTGTTGGGTAGCATTTGCATTGTTTCCAGTTTGCGGCTATTGTAAATAAAGCTGCCATAAATATCTTGGGCGGGGGAGGGGGGAGAGGAAGCAACACAGATTATAACTATTTAACAAAATAGAAACCCCTAAGTCCATACTGATATAAATATATTAATACATTGAAAGTGTGATGAGAAGTGGGATGTTTACATCCTCTCAAAGTCCCTCTCCAGAGAATACTTCCTTATTACAAAGAGAAAACTAGTAACTTTTCAGTGGAGAAGCCTGGCACACATCCTTTGATCCAATGACCCAAGTAAATGTCATTGGCCATGGGTCAAATTGAAATCGTTTGCCACCGGAAAGGATGCATTGAGAAACACACAGCCTCACATCTGTGACATTCCTGCCCAAGATACCTGATCTTATTCTAATCATGGGGAACTGTCAGAAAAACCTAAATTGTGGAACATACTACAAAGTAACTGTCAGGTCACCTTCAGGATTGCCAAAGTCATTGCAATTAAAGGGAAGGGTGAGGAACTGCTCCAGAGAGAAGGAAGCTGAAGACCCAACACCCAAGGTAACTTGGGGCTCTAGACAAGCTCCCTTGCTATAAAGGACACTACTAGGGTCATAGGGAAACCTTGAATATGGTGCGAAGATGAGACAGCATCGACCCACCAATGTTAATTTCTCGATGTCCATTGTCATCTGGATTTGCCAGACGATAGCTCAGCTGCAGGGAAACACACCATGATGTGCTCCAAAGTCTTGAAGCATCTCGGTAGCAACTCACAGTCAGTTCCAGGGAAAAAAAAGTTATTTGTGCTATACTTCCTGTAAGCTTAAAATTATTGAAAAATAGTAAGAGTAGGCTTTCCCTGCCCTTGAGGAAACCAGTTTTGGGGGGCTGCCACTGGTCTTCTCTTTGTTTACTTCCAGATGTGTATGTGAGAGGAAGGGGTGGCTACAGCTGGGCTCCTTTTTGGTGGTGGTGGGAACCCAAAAGAGCACAACCCCTCAGGGGCACAGGGCTGTCCCTGGGTCCCATGTGATTGCCCCAGGCAGACACAAAGCCCAGGATACCCCTTAGCTTTAAAGGCAGGGAAGAGACAGTGTGCTTTGTGGGGGTGGGTGGTGGAAAAGCCCCCGTAACTTGAGTCGGAGCCAGGAGAGTGCTTAGAGACCCGCTTACACCTCCTTTCATCCCTGTAGCATTCCTGGCAGGCTAGCGTTATCCTTCATGGATTAAGTCTCTACACCAGTGTCCCAGGCCCTGTTCTGGATGCTGAGGACTGAGTGGTGAACAAGGGAGACAAAACCCCCTGCCCTCAAGGAAGTTAGAGCCTGGAAGGGGGAGGCGGCCAGTAGATGCAGTGAATAAAAGATGCAGGATGCTAGATGATGACGTGTGCCATGGAGAAAACAAAACAAACAACACAGAAAGGCCATTAGGGAGAATAATAGCTCGGTTTTGGGCCTGAGCGGAGGGGAGAATCTCTCTCTGGGAGGTGTAAGTTTTCGTGAGTGCATTTTCAATTTTAGCCACATTATATTTGAAATGCCTATTAAACACCTAATGGTGGTGTCAGAAGTTCAGAGAAGTGCAGCCTGGAGGTAGGAATTTGGGCATCTTTTGGGGGGGGGTTGGTAATTAGGCTTATTTATTTTTAGAGGAGGTACTGAGGATTGAACCCAGGACCTTGTGTATGCTAAGCATGTGCTCTACCACTTGAGCTATACCCTTCCCCCAAATTTGGGCATCCTAAGTACATAAAGCTGTGAATAAGATTACTTAGGCAGATCCAAGGACCGGCACTTTCCACAGTTGTGGGGATGGTGTGTAGACAGGCTGCATCATTTGTCCAAAATCACATGGCTGGGAAGTTGTGGATCTGAGATTCAAACCCAGGTCAGACTCATACCAAGCCCCTATTCACAGCCGTCATAAAATCTTGCTGCTGTTGACTTGGCCTTGGACAAGTCACTTGACCATTCCTCATCTAGGAAAGGAGGGGTGGACAGTGGAGGTATGAGGACAGTGCAGGGGACCTAGAGGTGCTCAGGCAGGTGGCCAGGGACAGGTCACCAGAATCCTCCTGAGTATGTCCCCCGCCCTTTTCCTGCCTCCTCCTCAGGTGCCTGCTCTCATCAGAACAGCCCTGTCTTCCGGGCAGAGGTGGGGTACGGGGGAGACACGCGTGCAGAGTCCAAAAGCCAACATATCACTTCACAGTGGGAAGCTTCTCGCCATCCAGCATGGAATTCTGGGCTCAGCATGACCTGGGGGCCCTCCCTGTGGGCACAGGATCCCAGCAAGCAAACCCTGGGTGAACCTGGAGTCTGAAGAAAGGGAGCTGGAGAGTGATGGAAGGTTGGCGGGACCAGGCTGGGTCTCTGGAATACCTCCAGGCCCTGCTGGGGGTGGGTACTGGAATAGACTCTGTGGCCTCAGCCAGAGCCCTGGCAAGGGTGGGGCTCCCAGGTCAGCTCCAGGCTGGGCTGGCACCCCTGGTGCTTCCGGGGCTGGCCTGGGCCCCTTCCGCCAACTCGGTCTTTCTTTAGAGTTGTTAATATCTTTCCGTCTGTCCGGGATCGGTGGGGCCCCACTGGCTCCGTGGCTTAGCACTTCCACTTGGGGCAACCAGCAGCTTCACAGTGTAAATGCCAATGGTGCCTGTCACATGGGGGCTGGGCAGGTGCCTGACCACAATGCTTCCTGTCCCCCACCCCGCTCCCCTGCCAGCTGGCGGGGGGAGGCCTCCAGCTGGCCACACGATCTGTGGGGAAGTCGAATTTCCAGTCTCCCCAAGGAGGGCTGCTCCAGGCTGTGCCCTCTGCCCAGCTCAGCCTGTCTTCCCTTAAGCACGGCCCCATCAAGATCCTGAGCTTCAACTCAGCTCTGCAGAGAGATGCAGCCCACCCTGGGCTTCTGAGCTGAGGATGGAAGAGCAGCCCGCAATGCAGGGGGGACAGGGAAGGGCAGATCCAGAACTGGGAAGCCAGAGGAATCTGTGCTGGGGTTCACCCATCTGTCTCCCCTGCCAGGCTGTGGGCCTGGCCTGGTTCCTTTTAAGTCACTGCCCAGAACACTTAGCCTGGCACTGGGCAGTGACTGAATGGAGGTGCCAGCATCTTGGGAGTCTGGGGGTTTTACAGGGTGGGGGTTTGGGTGTCAGCCCCAGGGGTCAGTGTCGGGGTTGACTCTGAAAAGCTTGGAGTGGGAGGACATTGACTTGTGGCCCAGGTGCTAAGACCCAGGAGGATTCACCCATGTCTGTGGTACCCACTGTGCTTGCCTCCCTTGGGCACCTAGTGAGGAAACTGGGAGGCAAAGGCAGTCTCAATGGGATGCAATTTGAGTGTCTGGAGCCAAGCACTATGAAAATCCTGGAAAGACAGCTCAGCGATAAGTCAGAAACTTAATAAAACCAAAGCCATCATTCGTTAGTTGTGCTCGTAAAGAGGAACACGGCAAGGCAACTTCTGACGTCACAGGTGACCCTGCGGCTCTTAGAGTGAAAGAGCAGACGGTGCGAGGCAAAATGCCTGGGTGTGTTTTACCTGAGGGTGGGGAGGCTCTGCACACAAGCCACCCCCCACCACCAAGTGGGCTTCCCCAGGAGGCAAGGTGACAGCAGTGGGAGAAGCCCTGGTTTTTAAAATCTAGACCCGCATCCACCTGTTAAGATACATGCCCTCAACAAATCACTGTTTCAGTTTCCCATCTGTGGAAGCAGATAATAAGCATCATGCCTGCCACCCAAGATCAAGGAGGAGGGAACATGAAGCAAGCACCTGTGTTGGTGTTCCCTGGACTACAGTCCGTATGGACATCCACAGTCTCCGCTGAGTCTCCTACTCTCTGCCAGGCCCTGGGGATGCAGCGGAATCCAGGGCAGACGTGGGGCTCTTCCAGGAACAGGTGTACCTGCCTGCCCTGCCTGCTTCCTCTCTGCGGGACCCACACTGGGCTCCCCTAAAGCCGCAGCCTCTTTACCTCCCCCATCCCTGCTCCAGGGCCTTTGCATTATTGGTCTCATTTTTTCCTAACCACTCCCTTTTCCTGACATAATTCACTCTTCGGGTCAGGGAAGACCTTCAGGCACTACCTCCGGGCATCTCCCACCAGTGGCAACTTCAACTTCTTGACGATTCAACACTATTCACCAGAGTACTGGATAAAGGATCTGGTCAAGCTCTCATCAGCTGTCTTAGAGGTCACCCAAACTCTCTGTGCCTCAGTTTCCCTACGTATGAACTCCACCTGGGGGTCGTTGTAAGGAATCAGTGAGATAGGGCACCAAAGCTTCAGAACGGTGCCTGGTACCCAGTAAAAGCTGCACACACGTTACTCCCGTTGTTATTTTGTAGTCAGTATTATCAATGGTAGGACCCAAACGGCGGGGCTTCGCACCACCCTCCCTGCAGCGCCGCACCTGGCGCGTGTAAGTCTCCCAGCAACTTCCCAACCATCCTAAGCTCCTTAAGGAGCTGCATCCTTGGTGCCGACACGGCCCAACTAGGAAAACCCGGCACACAGTAGGTGCTCAAGAAACGGCCAGGTGACACCAGGAAGCCAGTGGCCCAATTAATGCACGCTCACTCCCTCCTCCCTCCCACACTAGGCGGTGGAACGCTCAGGCTGCCCACATGGTCTTTAAGGGTGTATCTGCCTCCAACGACACCCATTCCCACAACAAAGAGGCTCGCCTCCGTGGAGCCGCCTCCCCTCGGCGCAACTGGGAGGCGCAGTGGGCGAGGAGCCTGCCCACTCCCCACGGCTGCCCCGTTCCCGACTCGGGAGCTGTTCTGGGTGGGTGCAGTTGTTTCAAAGACCCACGGTGGAGAGCAAGCCCGCGGGGCCCCGGGGTGCGCGATAAGCCCCAACCAGGGTGGCGCCCGAGGGGCGCACAGCGACGCCGCCTCCAGCCGCGATTTAAAGGGCAGCGAGGGGCGGAGGGATCTCTGCCGACTGCTCAACAAGGATCCCTCCGCCGCGAGCGAAGGCAAGCGAAGCAACGAGCTCACTCGTTCTTTTAAAATTCGCTTTTTGTTCCTCCGCCGCGGAGCACCCGGCGGGGGACTCATTTCTTCCTTGGGTTTCTCCGCCTCCCCCACACCCCCAGTCCCGTAAAAGCAACAGAGGAGACCGGGGCGGCGCGAGCCAGCGTGGTGTCCCTCCGCCCGGCCGAGGGCACTCCTTTTCGTGTCCTTCCACCGTTCCCGGACGGCGTCCGAGCGGCTCACCGGGGGCGGCGACGCGTCTGCGGCGCGGGCGGCGAGGCTCCGGGGCTATGAGGTGAGGGCGCTCAGGCACCGGAGGCGGCACGCGGGGCGCCAGGACCCAGGACGCGGAGCCTGCAGGCCAGCGGCTACCTTTGGGACCCCGAGGCCGCGCGAGAGGGAGGTGAGGCCCGGGGCGCGGGGGCGCTGTGGCGTGGAGCGGTGGGGGCGGGGGGCTCCGGCCGCGGCTGGGACTCATTTCCCGACAGCGGATGGAGCGGGCGGTGCTGCGGCAGGGGCCGCCATCTTGGATTTTACTCTCCATTTTTCTGGGGAATTATTTTTGGTGATTAATTTTCTTGGGGGACGGGGAAGTGTCACCGGGCAGCGCGGGCCCCCTAGCGCAGCGGCCGGCCAGCGGGGCCCCGACGCGCCCCGAGGAGGAGCGGGCAGCGCCCGGCGGTGAGCGGGGCCGGGCGCCGGCGCGGGCGTGCGGGGGGAGCCGGGGCGGCGGGCGCGGGCGGCGGGCGGCGGGCTGGGGGCGGGTCGGCGGGAGCGGGGGCGCCGGGCCGGGGCCGGGGCCCAGGCCGCGGCCGCGGGGGGGCGGCGGCCGGGTGAGGGGAGCGGCGCCGGCGGCGGCGGCGGCCGCGGGGCGCCGGCCCTGCAGTGGGCGCCGCCGCCGGAAGGGAGCGGTAGCGGCCGCCGGGCAGCTCCGGCCCGGCCCGCGGCCGCACGAGGGGAGCAGCCCTGCCGCTCGCGATTGGGGGACTCTGTTTTCCCTCTGCTCCAATGGGCAGCCGTGAACGGTCTCGCCCAATCTGCTACCTCTGCCGCGCTCAACTTTGGGTTGTTTTTGTTTGGGCTCGAGCCTCTTTTCAGATCTTCTCCCGGGCCGGTCCTCCACCCCACTCCGCCCCTCCTTGTAGCGCGGCTCCGGCGTCTGTCCCGGGCTTGCCTCCCTTGTCCCCGTCCCCTCTGCGCTTCAGCCCGTTCCCCCTCAGTCTGCCGGCGCCTCGGGTCCCGAGAAAACGCGTTGGTCCTCCCAGAGTGACTCGGTTCCTTCCACACATCCAAAGATGATGTACGAGCGTCACTCCTATTTATATGAGAGGGGGGAATGCAAGTTTCCAAGATGACAGCTCGACCCAACTTGCTGGCATGGCATAGAAGCACGTTGGACCCAGAGAAATTCCCTCCCTATTTGGGTTCATTTGACCCCGTTTGGGAACTTTTTCCTCCGAGCCATTGAGTGGGGGAAACTTTTGAGAATGCTGTGGAGGTGAACGTGTATTTGTTGAAGTTAATTTTTAAGAGCTTGCCAAATGAAATTCACTCTGGGGGAAAATTTTTATTTAGAATAGTAGGCAGAAGAATTGATTGGCTGTGATTCTTTTCTTCAGAATTTAAACTATTTTGATATAAAGTATAATTAAACATGGCTTTATGGGCCTTGAAGACTGCTATGGGATCATCAGAGGAAGCAGTTGCCAACTTGAAGGTTCTTCAGTCTTTCATACCAAGAACACGCCTTAACTTTTGATGTAGTAGTAAAAGCATACATATTTTGAAAAAGGAGGGTGAAACCATTTTTGCCTGAGATTATCACAGGTAATTTGTACCTACTGAAAAACTTAAAGAGTTACAGGTTGTTGGATACAAGTTTACTTTGTAGTCGAATGTTTAGCGCCTTCAGCCAGAGGTGTGGCCCTGTCTCTGTGGGGCTCCCTCCGTTCCAAGATTAAAGTCCACAAACGCTTTAATCCCAGCATGTGTGGAACCTCTTACACACACGAGTGCAGGGGCTGACCCATTCAGGAGAATGAACACTTCCTCTGTGTCCCCTGAGCAATGGTTACGTGTATTATATTTGGTCGTTTACCTGCCCACCCCCTCAGCTTTCTTCTGAGTTTGTGGATTATTATGTACCTCCTCTGCCCAGAGCAGGACCGTGTAGGTGCGCAGCAGACATTTGATGAAAACTGTTAATTTATTAATCTGTAAATTATGGAGCTTAATGATTTATATTTAGTTTTTCAGAACATGTTTGATCTGTTATTAAAAAAAATTGTTGTCGTTAACAAAACAACTTAGTTGGAGAGTGAAAGGAATAATATGGATGCTTATTTTTCAAGAGGCCTAATTTTTTACCCATAAACTTTGAAACCAGACTCAAAGTCACTTCCAAGTGATCTCTTGCCTGTGTTTTCATTTGTCTTCTGGTACACATTGAAGTGCTCATGCTTTGAACTCTGTGCCTAAATGAAATCCCAGTGGGCAGCATTGGGGTGGGGGCTCGGGGGTGGCGAATATGCCTGTGACGGAAATGGTAGCAGGTTGTTTGTGGGTCTTTGAGCTTAGAATTTTGTGGTGGGGCATGTTGGTTTATAAATTTTCCCTTGGGTCATTTATATTGGATTGACTCTGACTTCTCTTTACATGAGTATTAATTTGTGGGTTTATAGGAAATGAGTGTAGGGCCTGGTTATGTTGCATAGTCGTTTGTGTAGCATCTAAACAGCTCCCTGTCCACAGGAATGCCCTTCCCATGGCTTCTGAGAGCACATTCTTTCAGATAAATGTGTCAATTCCATTATTTTGTATTCTGGCCTGCCATACGTGAGCTTTATTTTCTCTCCACTCACAGAATCCTCCTCCTTTACAGCCAAGAGTTACAGGGCTGTGTCAGCCCTAGAATATTCTAATTGTTGAGTTTTCCACACAGTATTAAAGACAGGGACCTTGTGTCTTTGCTCCAACATGACACACTGTTGGTTCCATAGATACACTAAGTAAATGCAGGTAGAGAGCACGGGCAGTTGTATCTCAGACACAGCTGTATTCAGTAGAAGTAAGTTTTATGTGTAAGACATAACTTTTTTTTTTTTTAGTCTGTTGTTAACTTTTTATGTTAGACAGCAAACAAGCAAAACCCAGAAATGTATTTTACTGACATGTTTTGGTGTAGGAAATGGTTTTAATTGTAATAAAAAGGACAAGTTTAAATTTATTACAGGAGAAAACTAGCCAATGCACTTTAAAGTGCAAGCATTAGGGAATTCTAACCATTAGAACAGTGATTTGAAAAGTACTTTCTTTCTTGGATAAACTGTCAACTTTGAAATCGTAGCACATACTCTGTTTGAAGCTCTCAAGTGTGAAATGTGAATTGAACTCTGCAGTTTTAATGACTTAAACTCCATTGAGTGAGCTGTACAAGGAACAGTCCTGGTGAACAAATGGAGGACCCTGGGCTTAGGAAGCTTCACAGCTTTCTTTAAATTCTGTCCGCTCTGTGTTCTGCCCCCAACCCACAAGTCTGTTTTTCACTTTAATGCTTACTATAATCCCTTTTCTTCCCCATAATTTAGTGTTTCCTGGAAAATTTCAAGTGTTGGCTGAGAGAAGAGGTCTTACCTAACCAGTATCTGGCCCTGTGTTATCAGTCACTGGGTCCTAGTCAGGTTTTCACTTACAGATGTATCTGGTTTTGTTCAGTAGACATGTCCCCAGACTTTAGTCATGCACATTGCATTTTACATGCACTAGAGGATTTTAACTACTTTAAAGGTGTGGTGTAGAGAATTCATCTGTACGGGAGACACTCATCACTTTATTTTTGTAAATCCACATTAATGTCTAGCTTAAAAAAAAACAAATTTTCTTTTTATTCCCATGTCCCAATAACTTAAAGTGGACATATTATCTTTATATAGTTGGTGGTGGAACCAGAAACATTTGCATTAATGCTGAAATATTCTGACAAAAGGAAATAAAAGTCACTGATTTCCACAGTCATTGATGCTCTAAATTATGTTTTGCTTCATGACTTTCCTTCCATCCAGCTAAAGGGTTCCTAGGACACTGGACCACTTTGGTCACTCACTGCCTCTGGCTGTCACGTCTGCCAGCCAGAGCTGGGGCTGGCTGGTATCTGTGTGAGACAGACTCAAACACTGCACAGTCTAGCAGGGTTGTATATAATTATGGTTGCATGCACATGTAATTCTGGGGCTGGGTGAAGGATCGTTGGAGTAAGAATCAATACCTGTGTTCCGTCTGCTGCATCTTATGTAACACATCAATGGGGCCAAGCCTCAGTTTCTTCATCTGTAAAATAACTAAACACTGAGATTACTTCCAATTCAAGTTATACTTTATCTTCTACACTTAATTGCCACACTATTTTCTCACTTCTAAGAACTAATTTAAGCATTTTGACATCTCCAGCTGGTTTACGTAGTTCCTGTGTATATTCTGTGTAGTTGTGCCTCCTCTTTTTTTTCTTGAGATGTTCTTAAATTGACGTGTAGGTTACAATCAGTTGGGTTTTAGAATTTGGAGGCTGGGGTCCCAAAAGCTTGATTCTTAAGGTCTGTGTGGTTCCTATGTCACTGTGGCTCCTTGCTTTTCAGTTGTGTTTTTGCAAGATGTCTTATTTTCTGTATTATAAAGGTACATACACAGAGGAAAGAGTAAATAGAGCTAGGGTGCATTCCCTAGTTAGTGATAAACCTCTTTGTTTCTGGGTGATGCATATGTGGCTCAAGTATTGGAGTAAACCCCAGACTTTGATCTTAACGCTAGATTTAGGCCCAGCGTTGCTACTTGAAGCAGTTTGACTTCAGGAAGGCAACTTCATTTCTGAGCTTTAGCCGTCTCATTTGTAGTGACAATACCTGTCTCACCTGCCTCATAGGATTGCCAAGCCGGTGAATCCTCAGTCATGTGTGTTAGGGTGAATCAAACACCTGTACTCTAACTTGCACATCTTTATAGGAACACCGGGTCAGCAGGCCTCTGATGGCACTATGATTGCCTGTCAGGTCTTAGGCAAGAGATCCCTTTGGTGAAGGTCATTCTGCTTCCTGTTCTGTACCCTTTTGCTCTGTTCATCAGATACCTGGTTTTCTCATGTGTTCCTTTGGTTTTTCAAGGTCCTCCACTCCTTAGTAGCCCTGTGCAGATTTCCCTGAAAGCTGAAGCTCTCATGCTCCCTCTAGTGTTCCTGGACACAACCGATATTCCAGCACCACGAACAGTGCTCGGTGGCCCCCAGCAGGTTCTTGATAAATGTTGATTGAGTTGATTCTAGGTCTGCAGATTCATTTTGTCTGTCTGATCTTTATAACAGGGTTGAAATATCTGATACAGTTGGATGATCTCTGAGGAGTATCTTTATTTTCAGGGAAGTCCTTATGTTGCATGACGTGTAGGGATGTATATTTTTGGCGAGAAAACCAACCTACTGTTAGGAAGATGGATCCCACCCAGCTGAGAAGTAAAGGGGCCCTGATCCTTCAGCCAGTGAGTCAGTAGAACCTGGGGCTAGAGAGGCCCTAAGAAACCGGCTTCACCCTCCACCTTAAAAAAGAAAGAAAAGCAGACCTAACTTAGAGGAGGATTTAGACAAAGCCAGTTGCCGTAGAAAATATTTGTTTGTTGGATGTAAATAGGTGCCAGGAGTGTTTTTGACCCGCCCCCCCCCAAAAGCGATTGTTTCTATATTCATGCTTTTGATTTATTTTCCTTGATCATTCAATCGAAAGTTTGTTCATTATTCCCTCTCCTAACATCTTATTTTCTCTGTAGCTCTCACCAGAATTTACTGTTTCATACTTACTGGGTTGTCTCTCTTCCCATACTATATACTCTGAGCTCCTTGAAATCAGGAACCATGTCTATTTTGTCTATTTTGGGTCTTACTCTTCAAGTATGGGAGAAAGTATGTTTTAAAATGTATTTGAGTCAAGATTGTATTGCTTTCTCGTATGGTGTCGAGCATGTACAGTCTTTCACCCTGGCCTTGGCTAATTTTTTTTCTAATTCTCTAAGGCTTCCTCTCATTTGTAAAAAGGGGAGTGGTAATAATAGTATTGTATATGTTATTGTATATATTTAATGTTTTTATTATATAAGTTATATGTTGTATAATTTTTCACTATATGTTAATGAATATTTTAATAAATTGTATACATTAAAGGACTGTGATGTGGGTGACTGGTATGGTCTCTGTGAAGTTATCAGCACAGTTCTTGGATCATAATAAGAGCAATAGTGTGAAATGGTGCCCAGAAAACTAGCCCTAAGAGGTGTCCCTCTGTCAAGCCCAGGACTGCATATCACCCCTGCAGCACTCAGTTCTTCACCCACATCTCAAGCAGACATTTATTTAGCTGAGTGTTGGACACTGCTAGGCACTGAACAGCATGTATCCCCAACACATAAGTTGGGGTGCTCTTTTGCAAGACCTGTCTCTCAGAGGCCCAGTGTGTCTCTTGCCTATTTCTTTCTGCCTCCCCTTTTTTTTTCATTTAACTGCCCATGATAAAGCTCAAAAAAAGTTTTTTAGTTTCATTTATCGGTTGCACATGATCTTGTCAGAAGAAGTGAATTACTGTTGGCAAGTAATACGTCTCCCTGAGCCTGTTTCTTTTAATCTGAGACTTTTTGTGCCACAGTTCTGTGATTCTTTGAATTAAGATACTGTTGAAATGCTTGGTGAACTCTGAAGACCTCTGTTCATGTTTCTCTCTTCACAGTCCCCACTTCTCTCCTGAGTTTAAAGTCTTAGGACAGCTTCCCCTGGGTAGTGCTGCTCTCCTCAGATGTAGCACACCAAACTCCTGTCATCTTTCCTGCAAACGTGTTCCTTCTGTAGTCTCTGACTCAGTTAGTGGCAATCTTCTAGTCTCCACAACTGAAACTTCTGTCCCAACTAGAGATTTCTGGCTCATCTTGAAGTCCTTCCTGTCTCTCACCTGTATCTGATTTGTTACTAAGTCTTGCCAAGCTTGTATTTGAAATATCACACTTTTCCTCTCTCTTCTCATCTGCTGCTACTGTTTGTCAAATTTTATTTTCTAACCAGTCTCTCTGCCTCGAATCGCATGCTTTTCCATTAGTGGAATCCTTTTTAGAGTACAGTTGAGCAAATTTTCCAATCTTTCATCTGTATAAGTAGGCGGGAAAGTGCCTACTTTACAGGGCATGAGAATTAGATGATAAAGTGAATATAGGAAGCGCTAAATGAATGGAGGGGCTATTATTGTTCTTAAAAATGGAGTTACAATAAGAAAAAAGAATGTTTTATGAGATACCCAACAAAGTATATTCCACTGTAACAAAATCTGTAGTCCCTCTGAGTATTGACATGTGAGGTGTAGTTTGCTATGGTTGTTAATTATATATTGTTGCCAGAAGTCACATCCTTTTCTTCAGGAGCAGTAGGAAAAGCCAAGCTGATCTCAACTCTGTAGCATTAATTAGCACCCCTGGTCCTTTTTTATTCTCTTGAAAAATTGTACTCTTGTAATGGAAGAGGTGATGGGATTTTTTTCTTGGGGAAGTTATGGGTAGGATGAGGAATGAGGGGAAACTTCTACTTGATTGTTTATAAAGTTTTGCGAGTAATGCATCAACATGTCTGGCCTGTTTCCGCCTAAGCTACATGAAAAGAGGAGGTACTCGGAGACCTTTATTGTATTAGCAGTTTCTGCTCATTTATCTTTGTGCTGAACCTTTTTTCATTTTACTCATGAGGCATTAGCGGGGTTAAATGACTTGTCCACAGTCACGCTGCTGGAGAGCAGTGAATGGAGCCAGAGTGGCACCAGAACACTGACTATCCCGTGCCTCACCCCGAACTACGGTGTGCGCTGCCCCCTGCAGTTTATCACCTGGCAGACCCAGGCTGGGCTGCCTAAGACCCAGCCCAAGAATCACCTTTTGAAAGTTTTTTCTCACACTTGTCTTTTTGCCCAGTAAGAATTGATGTTTCTTTGTTCTAACTTACCTCACAGCTTCTGAGGAACCGTGGGCTGAACTTACAGACCCTTGACACTAGGTGGCATCTGTTTATAGAAAAGTAAGATGCTGTTTGGGTCTCAGAGAAAATGGTAACAGGAAGCATTCTTGATTTTAATTTATAGGCACTGCTAGGTAAGCAGATGGGTCACGTACGGAGAGATGGGGAAGCATGTTTTTTGGGGGGACTGGGAGGCAGAATTTCTCTCATCAGTTAAAGCCTTTATTTAGAAATACCTACTGAGACGATTGGAGACACGATTCTTATATAAAACCCTTTGTTGTGATATATATTGGCATACATATGGTGTACATAAATAAAGAACTATAAAGCAGTATTTTCTGCAGTGGGGAGCATTACATGCCCAACTGAAGATCAGGGGCTGAATAAGTGTAAGTGTTGTAAACATCTGATCGTAGACTGAGCAGTGGTGGATATTCTGCTGTTTAAAATGGTCTGCTAAGTGAAAATTTTTCATCTTTTATTGTAAATTTTTATATAAAAATGTTCAATGTAGTAATTCTAAAGAAGGCCTTGGTTAACTGGGCTTAAGCTCAGTGTATGAGTAATTAGGTATGTAACTGAGACTCCAGCTTTATCTTCAAAATCCTTATAGCTCTCTATGCAGCCGTGTTTCCTACATGCAGATGAAGAGGGGATGACTTTAAAAGTGTATGTGAAACAGCTTAAAATCTTTTTTCCTGTGACACGTTGGAATTTTATGTATTTCTGGAGTCAATCTAGAAAGCAATGTCACTTGGTTTACTTTTCATGGTCTCTGTGTTAGTTTCCTGTGAGTACCGTAAAAGTCATCACAAACTTGGTGGGTTAAGACAACAGATGTGTATTTTATCACAGTTCTAGAGGCCAGAAGAAACAGAAACTCAACAAGAGTTTCACCGGGCCGAAGTCAAGGTATGGGCGGGCTCCCTCTGGAGGCTGTAGGAGAAAAATCTCTTTGCCTTTTCCAGCTTCTGGTGACTGTGACATTCCTTTGCTTGTGGCCGCATCACTACAGTCTTTTTCTCTCCTTCTCAAGTGTGTATGGTGTCAAATCTCCCTCTTTTAAAAGGACACTTTAATGACAGGGCCCACCTGGATAATCTCTTTCATCTCAAAATCCATAATTTAACCGCATCTCCAAAGACCTTTTTCCTTATAAACTAACATTCACAGGTTCCAGATGAAGACCTACTATCTTTGGGGGCCATTTTGCAGCCTCCCACAGCCTCCTTTAGAGAAGTTACCGCAGCCAGTTTAGCATGATTAGTGATGCTGTGTCTCCCATCATTTTATCCTGAAAGGGATTGAGTGGAACATTGTTATGATTGGCGGGAAACTGCTTGCATCAGGCTCCAATCTCTTGCTAGTAGCTTTGCCACCTGATGCTGCTTGAAAAAACTGTTAAATTAGCTGAAGCAAAATGCAGGAGTTTGACTCTGCAAACGCTGGAAAAGGAAAGCAGAAATGATACTTTTAGTAAGAGCATGTCATTAGTAATTATTTTACAAGTGTAAATACCTATTCTTTGCTCTGGAGTTTGGTGCTATATAAAAGATTATCATTGAACTTGCAAGACAACGTCAGTCTTAAAGCAATAGTTCTGCCTTGGGTAAAGGCTTAATGGTGAATCCAGACAAACAAAAAACCCCAAGACTTTTCTTTCATAGCACTAGCTCTGATAGGTCATCTAAATTCTCAAAAGAGATTTATTTCTGACAGTATTTATAGGAGCCATGTTTAAGGTTACAGGTGTATCATAAATTCATGGTAATTTTCTAACAAATTGGCAACTAAGCAGTTACCCTGTCAGACTGTTAAGAGTATTACAGGTGCTCCCGATAGCTTTGCCGGCTTCTTCATTTGGCCTGATTGTGTGATTATCACTGTAGGTTCCACGGAACCTTGGGTGTATATTGGTTGCAGATGAATTTGGAATAGCCATTGATAAAGACTGACATGAAATTCTTTGGTATGTATATTTTAGAGTCCTTTTGTAATTTTAGGTTTGAATGGAAGAACTAATAACCACTTGGGCTTATATGTAGCAGTTAGATTTGAGACTAGAAAGGGGGATGTGATGTGAATGGACCTGTAGTATGTTCGACTTCGTGCTAGGTTCCCGTGATATGAAAGTGCACCTTAGCTAGTTGATTCTGCAGTGGGGAGGGCAAGAGCCATCAAGTAATTACATGAAGAAGTGAACGCAGTTGTAATAAGCACCATGAAGAAGAAACAGTAAAGCATATGTCAAGGCAGTCTACAGAATGGAGGACTGGAAGGTAGGGGACTGGTGGGCAGATTGGCAGTATTCTAAGTGCAAAGGCCCAGTAGTGGGAAGATGCCAAGCACACTGGAGGGATGTAAGCTAGGCTGTGTCTGGGTGTTAGCTGGAGCAAGGGGGGACACAGGCAGGGCTGGATCATGCAGAGCCTGGCATGGTGAGGTAAATTCTGGTAATCGAAGTTCTTAATAGTTCCAAAATACTTATATTTTTGCTATTGCATGTACTTTTCACTTGTGAGATAGGCTGCACATATGAGGCCCTAGAATGGGAGATTGGTTTTTCACTTAATTAGTGGGGTGTTGGAACTGACAGCAGTCCCAGTAGTCTCACTGCTGGTCTGCCCCGGGCTCTTTTGTCCTTTTGGGATGTGTGTGTTTGCTGTTTCCTCTTTGGACAGTACTTTCTCCCATTTCTATGCTTTCTATTTGTGTTTGTCTTCCTTGCGCTTATTTAAAATATAAAGCTCCTGGGAGTCTGAAATTGTGACACTTGAGTATCACAGAGTCCACCGCTAAAGGCATAGAGAACTTGTGGAAGTTTTCAGTGACGTTTTTCACTTTCCATCACCTTAGAAGTCTGATTTGTGAATTGCTGTGCTTAGGTTTAGAAGTTGACTTTAACTTACGTACGTATGGATGAGTCAGGGTTTTTGTGAAATGTTTTGTTTTCTTTTTTTTCTATATATCTTTGAAGTTTCTTAATTACAAAAGTAATATATGCTCATTTTGAAAAGCTGAACCTTTCGAAGACTATTATCATGTAATGGTGTAAACATTGCTTGTAATCTCTTTCTCCAGAGAAGATAGTTAACCATTTGGTGTGTTGAATTGTTTTATTAGCAACTGTAGCTGAATCACTTGAAAAATGTTTGTTCTGCTTTTTCTCCATAAAGATTTTCAAAAGTTGTCTAGCAAGCTAGAGCTTGCTTTTTTAAAATGTGTTAACATTTTCCTTTTCAACCACTTGGGGATTGTTTCCTTGCCACTGGATAATTTCTCTGAGATAAACTATCTGTGGACAAGTTCAATTTATGAACTGATTAGAAACTTCTTGGTAATATCACAGGAATTATGTTAAAATTCTTGATAGTCTTTCAGAATCAATATTTTCATTTTTATGACAGATTTTTTAAAATCCTGGTTTGGTTTAGGGTATTCAACAAAAACTCCTACAAAAGCTTCAAGTAAAAAAGGATTGAAACCAGAGTTCTCAATTAAGCAGCTGAACTCAAAAGCCGCTAGGCAGTTTATGATCCACATGTGTGCCCATAAAGGGACAGTGAGAGGCTGGAAGGGTGTTGACACTTGTTGAGGGTCCATCACTGGGAATAGAATGGGCACTTTACATAAACCAATCACCTTTTCTATGACACAACTCTGTGCTTTCTTTAGAAAATTTTTCAAGTATGGAAGGTTTTTGTTTTCCAATGATAAATAAATAGGCTCACTGTAAACATTTTGGAAAAGGACTGTTTATGATGTTAATCCCATTCCCCCAAAGATAGCCATTGCTGTTGGTGATTTGGAATGTATAGTGGGGTGTGTGTGCTTTACCTTAGGTATTAAAATGTGATTAGAAGTTTCCTCTTTAAATACAACTCTGAAGAATTCTTCAAATACTTTCCTCTTTAAGTGCAACTCTTATTTTGGCAGTTGTATCAGTATTATCATAAATTATGCATGCTTTTATTTACCTTTGATACTAGAAACTGAAGTACATGCTTCCTTCCCCACTTGTTGGTCCAGTGAAACCTTTCCTGTTGATTTCAGTGTCAGGTAAACTGCGGGGTGCGGGTGGGGCGGGGCTCCCATCTCGGAGCATAGTCACAGCTGCATTTCCTCAGAGCCTGGTTGCCTCATTTTGTGAACACTCATAAAACTAGAGGGAGCAAAGCCTTACACAGAGCCCTCAGGAATTCCGTCCGTCACCATACTCAGGTGATCTTTATTACTCTAGTCCAGAGAACTGATTAATCTGTATGAAGCCTTTTTTTTAAAACAAAGATTCCTATAAACTCTCTCTAGGCACACTGTTCTCAAATTAACTTGTTCCCACCGTCTCCCGCCCTCTGAATTTAATTTTTCATATATCTTTTCTGAAACATGAAATTTCGACTCTTTTCTATAGAAACAAATGACAAGAATTTAGTACTATTTATTTGTTATTCTTATAGTCCCTTCTGCCATCTAATTCTCTTCTCCCCAAACCCACGTTTGGAGACATTATGTCCATTTCTGAAGTTCTCTGTTGTTTCTGAGGGAGGCTTGCAGATTGATGTTGTCTCATCTGTCCCTGAGTTTTGACTCTCACAGGTTGGCCTTATGAGGACTGTAGCCGGTGCCCAGGTTGGTCACGCCTTCCTCTTTTTTTTTTTTTTTTTTTTTTAATTTAAGTATAGTTGGTTTACAGTGTTGTGTTAATTTCTGGTGTAGCATAGTGATTCATTTTAATATATACATTCCTTTTCATATTCTTTTTCATTATAAGCTATTACAAGGTATTGCATATAGTTCTCTGTGCTGTATAGTAGGACCTCTGTTTATCCTTTTTTTCTTTTTGTCACTTCTTCCTGAAGCGCTCGTCCCTGATTTGCTCTTCCTTCGCCTCCTTCCTCACTAGTTGCTCCTTTCAGTATCCTTAGCTGCTGTTCCCTCATCTTGATCTCTAAATATTTGGGTGTCCCTTCAATCCTTAGATTTCCTTCAGCTATACTCACTCCCTAGGTAACTTCATCTTGTCCCATGGCTTGAAATCCATGGAGTTAGTACCCTGACTCCAGATTTATGTATCCAGCCTGGACTTATGCCCCAGGCCCTTGTATCCAGCACCTGAACATCTCTGCTTGGTCTCTAATGGGCACCTCAGACATGAGCAAAACCAAACTCCTGCACTGGGATTTCTGCCAAAACCTGACCTTCCTGTAGTCTTTGTCTCCTGCATAACTAAACAAAAATTCCATTTTCCATTTGGAAGCATATTTGAGTCCTCTTCCTTTCACACAGTCTGTTAGCAAATCCCGTCTATCAGCAAAACCTTCGGAAAGGATCCCCAAACCAACCACTTCTGCCCACCTCTGCTGCTGCAGGCCCCCAGCATCTCTCCTCTTATTGCTGTGGTCTCTTTTTTTTTAATGGAGGTACTGGGGGTTGAACCCAGGACCTCGTGCATGCTAAGCACATGCTCTACCACCTAGCTGTTACACACCTACCCACCCCCTGCCATGATCTCTTACCTGTGCTTTTTCTCTCATCCCCCCCAAATTGTTAGTCGCTTTACTAGGACTGCTTTTTCAAAAAAGCATTCACTTGTGAACTCTCCTCACATAGCAAGCAGCTGGCTGGATCTTTAACGTTGTATAACTTGAATCTGTCACTCCTGAGCTTTCCATCTCACTGAGAGTCAGCAGGGGCTTGGAGGCCCTCTATTAATGTTGTTTCTTCTAGCAGCCTCTCTGGCCCCTCTTACCCCCTTACTCTGCTCCAGCCACATGGGGCTCTGTACTGGTCCTCAGACACACCGCCTGCTCCTCTCCCTCAGCTGTGGCCCTTTGCCTGGTGCACTGTCCCCAGTGCTGCCTGGCTTTTCCCCATCATGCCCCCCTCCTCCACCTGAAACACTCCCTGCCACTAGAAACTGCTTTATTTTCTCCAGGGTGCTGGCATTTATTTAATTTGGTTTTCCCCCCAGAGCTCTTCACTAGAATATAAGCACACATGAGGGCAGAAACTTTGTTCTTTGCTGTATCCTCAGTGCCTGGAAGAGTGTCTGGAATATAGCAATTGTCTAATGATTTTCGTATTTTTATACTGGGAAATAAGAAAAGAGACAGATTTGTAGTTACCATGCCATTTAAGGAGTAGCCAGCACATCTTTCTTGAAATTTTTTTCTACCAATTTTGGGATAAATTTGAGGTAATTTTAACCTCTAAATATAGTCAGTGGCCAGTTAGCTCTGATACTGTCAGCCAAGCCAAACCATGGTGTATGTCCATGTGAGCCAGCTGGGTTCCAGGCCAGAGAGACTGCACTGAGCTCAGTTGGGAGGAGGACCTCTGTGGGAGTCATCCAATGTCTTCAACTCCTATTTCTCCACAGCCTACTAAATATCCACTTTGGTTAGGTTTTGAAATTCCATCTCCACCTTTAATATGTAAATATTCTTCCAGCTCATAGTCTTATGGGAATGATCATGCTAACAAGACAGATTCTGCACTTAAGAAGGTAGAACAAATGATGACCTGATAATTAGCAGTTTATATTGATTTTGAGCTAAAAATTTATAAACAGCCCCCAAATTTCTGATAGCTTTATTAGAACTGCTTCTGCAAAATATTAATTTGTGAGCTTAAGTCTTTTGCCTTAATGATAGCTGCTGTTATCTGGACAAGTGGGGAGTATTGGAGCCTCTGCTAGTGTGTTCATGCAAGTGAAATTCAGCCAGTCTGTGATTGACAGGGTGCTTATTGCACTAAGGTACCTTAAGTACAAACAAAATAATATCACTAACTGCAATATATCTGAGACCCGTGGTTATGAATTTGTTCCAATATGGGTCATTAACCCACATTTAATTGAAATTATGTATAAGAGTGGATCTCAGTCTGTGTTCCATGAATTGAGCTGAAGTGTACTACTAAAGTGTTTACTGGTGAACTTTTCCTAATTCTCAGAAAAAAATAGGTTGATAGGTATAATTTCCTCAAATTAAAAAGTTTTAGTCTGTAATTTTCCCTAGAATTTTGACATCTGTTCTTTGCCCTAATAGGTGATCAAATGAATGATCATTCTTACACTTATTCATTTGGTCATCTTTAGGGCAAGTAACTTACAACAATGGTTCTGACACTGGGGCTTGCATCAGAATCACCTGGAGGGCTTATTAAAACAGGTTGCTGGGCTTCATCCCAGGTTTTCTGCTTTTTATCTCTGAGTGGGAAGCTTGCTTGGGACTTAAGGATTCTCTGTGCAGAGATGACTTGCTCTTTCTTTTGTCTCTTAATTCTATCCAAAGCCATATTGCTCTTTTCTATTCCATGTAGTTACATTTTATGTCTTATCATTGAGGAATATTAGGACTCCTAAGAGTCTTAAAAACACATTTTCTTTGATCATTTTCTGTGAGTTGTGTGTTATATGTGGGCATTCTTGAGATGGATTTCCTAAAGGACCCAAAGCACTTTACCACTTTCTTGTTCTCTTTCTCTAGAGGTGCAGAGTTAAGGGGTGAAACAGAAAGCATATGACAGGTGGGAGGGAAGTTTGCTGGCGGTGGTGGCTGTGATTCCCACCATGTCTGTTGCCTGCGCCAGAGCTGCCCCTGCCGCCTGTAACAGCACAGGCATCTTGAAAAGGGAGAGAATTTGAAGAGATCAAAGTATAATTTATAGTTGTAAAAAATACATAAGTGGCAGTTTCTGTTAGGTGGTTAAGACCACAACCTAATTTGTTTATTCTTTCTTCAATTGAATGCCTTTGATCTACTTTGTGCTGTGCTAGAGAAAAGAAAAATAAACTCTTGACCTCAGGAACTCTCAGTCAGTTAAGAAGGCAGACAGGCCATCACTATATGGTGGCATAAGTGCCTTCACCCAGTTTTTTAGTAGGAATGTCTACCTGGATTTGTAAGTAGGAGCAAGGAAGACTTCCTGGAACACGAAGGAATCACGTAGACAGAAAGAGTCGTCATGTTCTAGGCAGCAGAGAAAGTGCGCATGGGCACGGCCTTTTTCTCAAGCTTTCTTTGCCTTTATGCTTCAGAAGTATACTGCTCTTGAGTTCCGTGCTGTTTCCTCTGAGTTTAAATATAAGATAATTGATCATCAGTAAGAGGTCTTCTGTTTAATTTGATATAATGTATTAATTGAAAAATTAGCTTATAACTGATGTATGTATAGTTTTACTTGCCCTTTCCTATTATTTGAGCAGCAGCATTTTTCTGGTTTTAGTGAGGCCTGTAAGAATCAAAAGAAAAGCACAATAAAAGTTGAATACTAATTGAATTTAAATAGTGAAGGAGCCAGGAGAAAAATATATGTTAGAGAACAATTGTAAAAGTATCCCTAATGTGGATCAGTTGTTTTCACCTTTTTCCCTAAGCCTGCTGCTCACACATTTTCCTGCACTGTGAATTCACACAAAATTCTGTAACATGAAAGATAACGGAGGTCAAATAAAAATAAATATTTTGTATTTATGTTCGTTATCATTAAAGGCATCGCCAGGTATACATTTCTGGGAGTGCTTTGAAGTAATTTGTCATTTGTATTTTCTGTGTGTTTGGAAAAAGTAAGGGAATTGACCATTGTCTGGTGTAGTGAGAGCCCCTTGGGCAGCAGTGCCTAGGATCTCCTCATGCTGCTGCTGCAGGCTGACTGTGGCATTGGGCATGCTCCCTCAGTCTCTCTGGCCTCAGTTCCATCTGCAAATTGAAGGAGTTGTATTAGGATCTTAAAGTCCCTTTAGCTCTAAAGTTCTCTTTTGCACTTTTAATCCTAGAGCCTTTTTAGACTGACTTACACCAAAGCATAATTCCATAATGAGTTGATGTCACAGACATCCTTTTTCTCATTCCATGATCAACAAATGTAATCTATCATACCTTCACTTCCAAAGATCCTTATAAATTACAAGCAACCCTCACCTATCCAAGTCATTTCATCCCCAAATTCAGCTAATTAAAATTCAGATAGTGAGGGATACTGCTGTACTAGCAACTGTAATAATCTCTATTTTTGTTGCCATTGTGAAGGAATGCTAAGGCAGGTATTTCATGATGGGCAATACTTTGATATTTGAATGTTGGTCCCTTAAATACCTTGAATGCTGATTTTGAACAAACAGCAACAAAAAAATGTGACAAAGCTGTTGTGGACCAAGCTTAACTTAGTTGCCTTTCTTCAGCTCCTCAGAACAGAAGCAGCAGCTTCCTTATAGTTTACTCACAGAGTAAACAGAATGTTACTAAAACGTGTAATTTGAGCAGGTTATTGAGCTGTACCTAGACAGCAGGTTAGTAAGCAGCAAAGATGATTCTTACTGGCAACTGAAAGATAAGTATCTATTGAGCACTTACTAGTTACCAGTTGCTGTTTGAAACACAAGCAATGAGCAAGACAGAATGAGTGAGTCCCTCTTCAGTCTGGGGGCACTGTAGACCTCAGCATGACTCTGGGATGGCGGGGGAGCCGAGATTGTCATTAAAGAGTGGAAACAAACATTCATTGCTGAAGCTTTCTAAAGGGTCTGTGTGGCATAGTCTTTTATGTATTGACCTCCCCGTTTTGTTTTGTTTTTCATATTTTGTTTCTGTTAGGAGAGAACATTGACATTATTCTCTAAGCTATTTGAAGAGAGTGACTAAATGCACCTGGGTCAGGCTGTCTGTGGGTATGAAGTGGTTGGGAGAATCCAAGAACATGGTGGTGAATGGCAGGAGAAATGGAGGCAAGTTGTCTAATGACCATCAGCAGAATCAATCAAAATTACAGCACACGGGAAAGGACACCGTGAAGGCTGGCAAAAACGCAGGCGAGAGGAGGTCAAGCAGATGTATGTACCCACTTCAACTGTCACTCTTTTGATTGTGATATGGGGCAGTAATTCTTTCCAGTTTGTAATGTGTGTTCTGTCTGTTTTCAAAATTTGTTTATGTTCTCATAGTTAACAATATAGTTTTTTTACTTTTTCAAAATGATACCAATTTTTATTCTCATCAAACATTGTATACAACTCAAATTTAATTTTTAATGTAATATAATGCTTTTATACCCATGGCTTTATATTTTATAGAGTTTATACCTGAATGGCTAATTTGTTTTATTAAAAAAAATTTAAGTACTGCTACTGAATTTCTTACAAGTTCAAACTGTATTTTTTTGTATTTGATGTAAGTGTAAGTATTTCTTTGAAAACTTTAAGTAGAGTAATGTGAATAATAAAGTCTACTCTAGTTTACATGATAAGTGAAAGAGCAGCTTTTCAAATTGTTGCCGTTTCTTCTGTTAAATTTCTTTAGGGTGAACAGTTTATCCTGACAGAAGCACTATTGACATTGAGTTACATTTTAACTCTATACCTCTTGGTGATAATGAGGCTACTTGTAGAGAGTTCAAGAAAGGGTAGATTTGATACATGTTTTATCGTTCTTTTAAAAGTAGTAAGATGCCCCAGGATTAGTATAAACCTAAGTCTGCAGCTATATGAATATTGTCCAAAAGTGTATGGCCATGTTAAGGACAACTTTTTCTGTTTCTTGCTTTTCCTAAGGTTAATGTAGCCACATTTGAATAGTCTTGGTTTGTGTTGGAATTGGCCTACTCCCAGTAGATTTGGATTGATTAGCCTGAGTTTTGCTAAAGTTTCAGATAGATTGCTCCAGTTCTGATTTCATTTCCTTCTCACCTTTTACGGGTTTATGCTATTCATTGGATGCAGACTGCCCTTAACTTTTCCATATCAAATGACATCACTGTTTCTGTACAAAAAAAAAAAAAAAAAAAAGACAAAAACAAAAAAACCCAAAGCAGAAATCCTTGCTTGGGATAGGAGTAGGGAGAGAATCTAAGACTACATGGATTCTCCTCTGCATGGACACCTCCTCACCCACTTCACACATAATGGGAACCTTAAGGAATTAAGAAACGTAGCAACTGTAGCAGTGGTGTTTGGCTCTCATCAGTAAATTAGGCACCTCTTAAAAATTTGTTTTTCAGATTGCCGTTGGCCTCCTTTTGTGCATCAGTACAAAAAGGTTTAATTAGTTTAGTTGTTGGAGGTACATAAGAGTTTAGAAAATGATGATTATATGGGCTCCACTTTGCCAAGTATAGACAGATTTGGAGGGAAAAACCCAGAGAGTATGAAGGTGAACAACATCACATTGAATGTTACTGGGCAAGAATAGAGTCAGTGATGAAGAGAAGCAAAGCAATGCACCATCTTAGATAAACTGCAGTGACTTCACCTAACATCAGAGCCACAAAATACATGAAGCAAAAAACTCACAAAACTGAAGGGAGAAATAGACAGTTCAGCAATAACTTGGAGACTTCAGTTACCCACTTTCAAAAATGAATAGAAGAGCTAAGAAGATCAACAAGGAACAAAGACTTAAATAATACTCTAAATCAACTCTTCCCTACAGACATCTGTAGAACACTCTACCCAACAGCAGCAGAATACACATTCTTTTCAAGTGCACATAGGACATTCTTTAAAACAGACTAAAGACGTGGCCATACTCCAAGACTCAATACATTTAAAAGGATTGAAATCATACAATATGTGTTCTCTGACCACAGTGGAGTAAAATTAGAAAGAAAGAACAGGAATTTAGGGAATTCACAAATAATGTGGAAATTAGCTTCTAAATAAAACACAAAACCAAAAGGGAAATGAGAAAATACTTTGAGATGATTGAAAATGAAGATACAGCCTACCAAAACTTTGGGGATGCAGCTAAAGTAGTGCCTGGAAGGAAATTTATAGTTGTGGTGTTAAAAAAGAAGAAAGATCTCAATCAGTAACCTAACCTTTGACCTTAGAACACCAGAAGAAAAAAGAGCAAAATTAAACCCAAAACAAGCAGAAAGAAGGAAATAACAGAGGAGAAATTAACAAAATATAGAGTAGAAAGAGAATAGAGAAAATCAACAAAGCTAAAAAGTTGGTTCTTTGAAAAGATTAACAAGACTGGCAAATCTTTAAACAAGACTGATTAAGAAAGAGAGAAGACTCGAGTCAGCAACAAAAGAGGGGGCATTACTACTGCCTTATAGAAACAAACAGAATTCTAACAATACTGTAAACAACTATATACCAAGAAATTAAATAGATTAAGTGAACAGATTCCTAGAAAGTGACAAATTACTGAAACTGATTTAAGAAGAAATACAAAATGTGAATAAACTGTAGCGAGCAAAGAAGATTGAATCAGTAATTTTAAAAACAAAATGAAAACAAAAACACTACCTCCAAAGAAAAGACCAGTATTATCCTGCTACCAAAACAAAAGACATTATAAGAAAAGAAGACTACAGACCAGTGTCAGTAATAAATATGGATGTAGAAACTCTCAATAAAATACCAGCCAACCAAATCCAGCAACAGATGAAAAAGATTCTACAACATGACCAAGTGGGATTTATCCCAGGAATGCAAGTTTGGTTTAACATGTGAGGATTGGTTGATGTAATACACCATATCAATAGAATGAAGGACAAAAACCATACTGTCATCCCAATAGATGCAGAAAAAGCATTTGACAAAATCCAGCACCCTTTCAGGATAAAAACACTCAGCAAACTAGGAATAGAATAGAATTCTTCAGCCTGATAAAGACATGTTAAAAAAAAAAAAAAACCCACAGCTAATATATTTAATGGTGACTGGTTCTCCCTAAGATCAGGAACAAGACAAATACATCTCTTCTCACCACTTCTATCCAGCATTGTACTAGAAGTTCTAACTACAGCAGTAGAGAAGAAAGTGAACTAAAAGGCATACAGATTGGAAAGGAAGAATTAAAACAGTCTCTCTTTGCAGATGACATGATTGTGAATATAGAAAATCCTAAGGAACCCACTGAAAAGTTATTAGAACTAATAAATGAGTTCAGTAAGGTTGCAGGATACAAGATAAGTCTACAAAAATCAATTGTATTTCTCTACACTCTCAATAAACAATCCAAAAATAAAGTTAAAAATTTCATTTACGGGGTCGGGGGGTATAGATCAAGTGTAGAGTGCATGCTTAGCATGCATGAGGTCCTGAGTTTAATCCCCAGTACTTCCTCTAACAATAAGTAAATGAGTAAACCTAATTACCTTCCCCCACCAAAAAAAAAAAAAAAAAAAATTTCATTTATAGTGGCATCCAAAAGAAAAAATAGTTAGCAGTAAATTTAACAATAAAGTGTAAAACTTATACTCTGAAAACTACAAAACATTGTTGAAAGAAATTAAAGAAGATCTAAATAAATGGAAAGGCATCCATCCCATGTTAATTGATTACATGACTTAATATTGTTAAGATGGCAGTACTCCCCAAATGATTGAATGCAGTCCCTATCAAAATCTCAACTGACTTCTTTGTGGAAACTGACAGGCTGATCCTGAAATTCAGGGGATCCAAAATAGCTAAAACAGTCTTGAACAAAGTTGAACGATTCATACTTCTTGGTTTCAAAACTTACTATCAAACTACAAATAATATCATATTATACTGGCATGTGGATAGACATGGAATAGAATTGAAAATCCAGAAATAAACCCTCTTGTTTACAATCAATTGATTCTTGAGAAAAGTGCAATAAAATTAAATGAGGAAGGAATTGTCTTTTCAACAAATGGTGCTGGCAAACTGTATATACATATGCAGAAGAATGAAGTTGGATCTGGCCTCACACTCTATGTGAAAAATTAACTCAAAGTAGATCAAAGATCTAAATTAAAAGCTTAAACTATAAAACTTTGAGGAGAAAACAGGCATAAATTTTCATGACTTTGATTAGGCAGTGGTTTCTTAGATCTGATACTGAAAGCACAGGGAACAAAAGAAAAAAGGTTAAGTGAAATCCATGAAAGTTGCAAACAGTGCTTTAAGGGATACCATAGATACCATCAAGAACATGCAAAGACAGCTCTCAGAATGGGAGAAAACATTTTCAAGTCACATATCCAATAAATGACTAGTACTCAGAATAAATAAAGAACTCTTAACAAGTCAATGATAAAAGACACACTCTGATTTTCAAATGGGCAGGGGATCTGAATAGACAGACATTTCTCCAAAGATATACAAATGGCCAATACATGAAAAGATAAAGGTGCTAAAAGTCATTAGGCATCAGGGGAATGCAAATCAAAACCACAAGATACCATTTCACAATCACTCGGATTTCTGAAATCAAAAGGACAAATAGTAACAAGTGTTGGCGATGATATGGAGAATTTAGATCCCTCATACACCGTTTTTTGGGAACGTGAAATGGTGCACCCACTTTAGAAAAAAGTCTGGCAGTTTCCCAAAATGTTAAACATCAAGTTTCCACACGACCCAGCAGTTCCACTCCTAGATATGTGCCTAAGAAGTTGAAACATGTACACACAAAAATTTTTTCTTGAATGTTCATAGAAACATTCATAATAGCCAAAAAACGGAAACAGCCCAAGTATCCATAGACTGATGAATGAATAAACAAAATGTGGTATATCCATACAATGGAATATTATTTGGTCATAATAAGGAATGAAGTACTGTTGCATGTTACAGCATGAGTGAACCTTGAAAACATTATGCTGATTAAAAAAGCCAGTCACAAAAGACCACATATTGTGTAATTCCATCTATATGAAATTTTCAGACTAGGCGGATCCATAGAGACAGAAAAAGTAGATAGTGGTTGCCAGGGGCTGTGTGGGAGGGAGAAATGGGTAATAACTGCTAGTAGGTATTGGTGTTTTGGGGGTGCTGAAAATGTTCCCAAATTGATTGTGATGATGGTTACACAATTTTGTGACTATGTTTAAAGCCACTGAATTGTACACTTTATAAATGGGTGAATTGTATGGTATGTGAATTAAATTTTAATAAAGCTGTTAGAGAAAATGTAACAACTTTGATAGCTGGTCACATACCTACATGCAAATAATTTGATTGCAAAACATATACGGACTGACCCTTTGGCAGGGACTTAACATGTAAGTGTTTACTTATTTATTTTTGGAAAAAGTGGATGAAAAGAAGTTTACACCTCTCTGTCTCTCATTCTTCCACCTCTTAATTTTGAGAGGCTTAAAATTATACTGCTGGTATCCTCTGTGTTGCATGTGCTGACTCCATGAAGACTCAGTGACGTGTGCATAGAACTTAAATCAGCACTGATGGAACTTCATCCATACACATTTGTCCTTCCTTTCCTCTCTTTACATTGTTTTTCTTCCACAGTTAAACCTAGTTACTTCAGTTATATGTTTCAGTCACGTCCCTATTTTTATCCATTTGTTAAAATCTATTTCAAACAGGTCAGTTAGAAATAAGCCTGTCAGTCTGTCTGTACTTCTTTCCCGTCCTCTACTGCCTAGCTCTGCACTCACAGGCAAGTTTCTTAACCTCTGGGCCTCAGTTTCCAGCGAAGTGGGGAGAGTAGTCACTCATCTGCCCAAAAGCAGGATGCAGAAGTTAATGCCTTGGGATTCCTTTGGTACTTGAGATCCACCCTTGTGGCACTTAGCACAGAGGGTATCTTGTGTTCCTCATGTTTCCTTCTCACCCCAGCCCTGTCTGTAGGGGCCCTTTATGCTGTCTTGCTGCAGTAGTGAACATCTGCCCACCCCATTTCTCAGCTCTTCCTTGTTAAGGGCAAATGAGGCATCTGAGCCAAAGAGTCTCACAACCATCCAGACCCTGTTCTTGGGAAAGCTGATAATAGTATCTGCTAACCAAAATATTCTCAATAGTTGGGTTAGTTTGCTGCAGTTGGTTTTCTGTTTATACAAATGGTACTCAATTAGTAAAACTGATTGAAATAAGTAATTTCAGTTCTTAATTTCTAGCTTGAGTGAGCAGTGAAGCTCAAGGTTTTTAAGGTAGCTTTAAGTAGTGTTAAGTGGGAGTTACTTTACTTTCTTTTTTTTTTCACAGGTAATGGCAATTCTGGATTTGAAGGACAGAGTCGATATGTACCATCTTCTGGAATGTCTGCCAAGGAACTCTGCGAGAACGATGACCTAGCAACCAGTTTGGTTCTTGATCCCTATTTAGGTTTTCAGACACACAAAATGAATACTAGGTAATTTTAAGTCTTTATCCTGAGTGGAACAGATGATGTAATTGAATTTAAGAAAATAGGTAGCTAATACTAGTTTCAATCGAAATGTAGAATGACATTAAAGGAATGTTTTCACTACAGGAGGATTTTCCATGTGTGAGCCAAGAAAAGCTTCCAAGAGTTGTCAGTTTTAATTTTGTGTTCTTATTTTATCTCAGGGTATTTCTATTAAAATATAAAGCTGGAGGAACATCTTCATATTCTATTTTAAATGTTGTTGAGAATTAGATAGAAGAAAAATCTTACACATCCTGTAAAACCTTGAAAATGTGTATGGTTTTTCTGTACTTAGGTTGCAGCAGTTTTTTTTTTTTATGATTTTACTACAAAGTTTTCTTCTATTAAATAATTACCTGTGTATATGAGGAATTTTACCATTATATTTAATCTTTAAGAGTCAGCTAATAATTATAAGTTAGAGTGAATATTTTAAAGACATGCTTATATTCAGTGTACAGATAAGAAAATACCTGTATAACTGATTTTTGAGTATCAGATGCCATCTGTATAAAATATTATATAGCTCTTGAAATCTGTCATCCTTTAAGTTTTTTATTCTCGTTCTCTTGAACATCATATCTCCCCTCAGATAGGCCGTTAGATAACTTTCTAATCGACTACTGCCAAATGCTAAGTCAGAGCTTTACAACTTTATCTTTTTTTTTATTTTTATTTATTTATTTATTTATTTATTTATTTATATTATTGGGGGGGGTAGTAATTAGGTTTATGTTTAGAGGTGGTACTGGGGACCAAACCCAGCACCTCATGCATGCTACTGTGCTCTACCACTTGAGCTGTACCCTTCCCCTCTACAACTTTCTCTCTTAATTTCCATGACAAAGGGTTTCCAAGTCTGGTGGAAAAGTCGAAGAGCAGGAATTTAGAATGTAGAGAAGTTCTGGGCCACTGTTCACTCCACCTCCCTCGCACTAGCACTGGTGTTTTGTAGCTCCAATGTCAGTGACTCCCCTAGAGGGACTTAATCACCAGATGGACAGTCACCAGTAATTGTTTGAGGGGAGGTGATGAGAGGAAAATCTTGTGTCCATTTTTTTCCTCATTTAATTCTGTCTCTTGCTAGAATTAAAACAAGATACTGTATAGTTCATTTATCAATTATATTCTATTCCCAAAAGAAGAAATTCAGGTTAAAATGTGCTTTTGGCATTTTTATGTAATTTCCTGTCATCATATGTCTTTACTTATTACTAAAGTGAAGTGGAAGTTGGAATGAACTTGAGAGATGATTTAAATAGTTCCTACTGTCAGAGGGGCACATCCTTCAGTTTTCTCCATGGGTAAATGGATGGCTGTTCTCTGGGAAATCAGGATTGGATGCCCTAAGTGTCCAACTAAAATCTAGTTTGCATTATTTTAAGCTTATATCCTTTTTTCCAGTGAACATAATTCTCCTTCTAGAAGGTCCTAATGATATTGATTAGCCTCCTCCCCACACCCTCCCCCCCAAGTTAAGAACTGTGAATCACTGTTCCACATAACAGTCCAGTGGCATTCAGGGTATCACCACAAAGGCCCATAATTATGGCCTGGAGTCAAGAAAGAGTCAGATTGTGTCCATTACGCCTCATATATTGAAATACGGAACCATGTAAACCATTTTAGAAAGTTTTCCATAAAAATTACAATGGCTTAGGCAAGAACTCCATGTATTCAGAAGCCCCTGTATTTTGACTGTTCCAGAGGATGAAGAGTTATGTGTTACTGGGTTCTGCAGTAGGAAGTAACTCATGTTTTCTATAGAAGTCGTCCTTGACAGCTGCTTGTCATAATTGTTTACATATGACTGGCTTGAGGAATCTTATTAATAAGATGCAGGTTCCGATTCAGTAGCTATAGGTGGAGCCTGAGAGTCTCCAATTCTAACAGTCTTCAAGTACACTTGGAACGCAAGGTCCTAAACCATCTGGCCCACTGAGCCTTGTTGTGATGTGATAAATGGGTAGAAAACTCCTTATCAGTAGTTTTCTAGGGTTCCCTTCTACGTGTTTCTAAAATGTAAAAGTTCAGGGTTACCACACAAGTATTATTAAAACTTAAGACCCTTACTATATTCAGGTACCCTTAAATTAAAGTGCATTCAGTACATAACATTTTTTATGAATAGCAACTGAAGGATCTAAAATTAAAACTGGTTAAACCAAGTTAAACATGCAAACGAAAATATTCATATTTTAAGTTTTACTCAAACAGTTCCTAAAGTAGCCTTTGATGGCGTAGACAATACTGCTGGCTGTTCCCTGGTTAGACCTTGTTGATTTGTAGCAGTGTGGGCACTTTGGGCCAGTTTGGTTAAGCAGTTGACGTCACTGTGTCATAGCAAGGCATGCTCTCCATCTCTCCTCAGAGGCATTTATTTTAAAGGTATTTTAACAGACTCTTTAAGCTGGCATTTGAAGAATATGCAGAATTTTTATTAACGAAGCTTGTTAATCTTAGTAAAAGGTATATACATTTTCATTTAATCTTAGTGGACTTGTTTGAAAACAAACTGTCATTCTAGTTCTTTATCTTTTGAGCAAGAACTTATCAGAATGTCACCTACACCATTTTCAAAGGTATTTTATAGAAAAGAAGAAAAATCTGTAGTGCTTTGTTTGAGTGACCATAAATATTTCTTAAATTATTAGCTTCTCTTTCTTTGTGGTGCAAAAAAAGTGACTGGAAGATGTGATTGGGGCTTGGATTTTAATTCTCCAAGCTATTAGTTTCTTTTTTTATGCCCTTTTCCTCCCTTCTACTCATTTCAGTTGTGCCATCAGGAACACTGTTCAAAAACAGATGTTTAATGATCTGAGAATTTCCCAAACTGGCTATAGTATGAATTACTTATGTTTTAATCTTAATATATCCCTGTATTTACTAACAAGCGATCAGAGTTGTGGCATGAATGCCTAGAAATAGCATAAACAAAACAGTAATTTCAGTTTATTGGGAAATATTTAAATTTAGTTGACTTCTGTCAGTTGTAAACTTATATTCTTCCGTTGAACCAGAGAATAGAGTTGTTAGTAATACTTTAAGTTTTTTTAGAAAGTAGTGTGGAGATGAGTATAGTGAAGCAGGAATGGATGCTTTCAGCAGTGCCTCCTTGTTTAGGCTGGGCGACCAGGGGTCTCACAGCATCCTGAGGAGCCGGGGGAACACCACCTTGTAAAGAAATGACAAGAGTCGTCTCAGCACAGACTTCAGCCTGCACAGTCCTTGCTCATCCTCCCACTACTGCAGCCGTCTAATTTTTATTTTACTTATTTATACATTTGATTATTCATATCCATTGTTGAATATGAGTGTATAAATCACTTTAAATGTCACTTTAAATTATGTGCTTGATTAGAAAGCATAAAGAAATTTTTCGGCCTTCTAACTTAATATAATCAAGGTGAAATGATGTTAAATGGGAATTTCACATCCTAGCCTTTGTTATCATGCTGAGCCTACCCATGACTTCATAAAGGTCTTAAATACCACAGCATTTTAGGGATTTCTGCTACAACTAGTACTGTAAGTCTGTTTAGAAATTACGATTATAAGTTATACAAATAGTTTTTCATTGTTGTTTGTTTTTGCATTTATATAGCGCCTTTCCTTCGAGGAGCTCAAGGCATTTTTCAAAATCTGACAGTTTTCCTCACAACAACCCTGTGAGGTAGGTAGAGAGCATTACAAACAATAAGATACCGACTAACCTGTTTCAGCCTTTATAATGTTCTTTTATGTTACTTAATTGGAGGTGTCAGCGTAAACACAATTTTAGAACATTTTGCAAACCTTTTTGAAATAGTTTGGTCTTAGTAATAGTAATAGTAATAGTATTTAAAAAAACCGCTTGTACTCCATAACAGGGTAATTTTAAGAGAAATCATTCATCCAAAGATCAGGAGTCACTCCATGGAATTAGCTGAGCACTGATTGCAGGACTCAGCCAGGTATGTTTCTGGTTGTTTATTTTCAGGTCAAGAAGGAATGAAGAGCTGTGGCTCTAGCATGACTCCTCTCAGCACCTACAAACTGTCAGTTTGCAGTTAAACTTTCTTCAAAGGGGGAAATGTATTCACGGTGTTGCCTCGTGGTTTTATATCTTAAATATTTGAGCATTTTTCTCTCTCTTCCTCTCTCCTTCCCTTGATCCCTTTTTTCTGTCCCCTCCTTTTTCCCCTGCCTCCAGTCAGCTCTTGGTTGTACATGCTGATGGAAGGGCACGTAGCACAGCTAATACAAAGCTACAGCTTCATTGCCACAGTGGTCTCTTGGGTTTGGAAACAGAAAAACCAAATAGCAAGAAAACCTGGGAAGTCAGTCTCTGGAAAGAGTGGGGAACAGGTGTGTGGGAGTGTGAATTCATATGTTTTTTCCCTGCCCTTTTTAATGATAAACAATTATAAATGACATATTTTTAAATTTATTATACCAGCCATTGATCAGAGAGGTGTAGGAAGAGAAAAATAAATGTTCGGTTTATTTAAAGTTGCAAATTTTGTATTAAGAAGAGGGAGGAGGAGGGGCATATTGGTTTGGAAATGCCAAATACCTGTTTCTCTTGCCTCCCTGGCCACCTCATCCCCAAGTACTCAGTTCTAAAGTATATGTTTGTGTCCCCCTTTCACAGTGTTGTTAGTGTACCAGCCAGCGCTGTCTCCGGCTGGGCTCAGTGCTGGTACTCAGTGGGAAACAAGTCAAATCCTGTTCTGGTCATGAAGAGACACAAGAGGGCCCTCACAGTCCAGATAAGAGAGCAGGGCTGAGGAGGCTTGTGTGGCAGTCCCAGGCCTTCCATTAGTTAGCCCTTGTGAGGCCTTAACTTTCCTTATTTATGGAACAAGAGGGTTGTTTAAGATAATCTAAATTTTCTTCTAGCTTTAAGAGCCATGGTGTAAGGATAGCTTTGTGCAGTTTGTAAGGGAGAAGAACGATTGTGGTTAAGGGGAGAGGACAGAGTGTATTTTTCTATTTAATAATAGAAAATAAATTTTTATAAGGTCCTCAGTGCCTTTTGCTCTGGCCCAAGAGTTATAACAATTTCATGTTATCAAATAATTTCTATTTTCCCTAAGTTTTTGTTGTAATGGGATTTGACTTGAACTGTCAGCCAGGTGGTTTTGATGTTCTGTGGGGTTATGGAAGACAGCTGTCTCTTCCCCTTCCTTTCTGCACCCAGAACCATTTTCTTCCTCCTTTTCCTCACTATCGTTTCACACCTATGGCAGCCATCTGTGACAGTTAAGTTTTGACAGTAAATTACATTTTAAGTGAAGTGGAGATTCTTGCTAGCGGGTGGCAAGGGGCAGTTTCGGGGGCTTTGTGTTTGAGGCATTAGTAGTCAGGAAAGTAGAAACAATTCCCAGGAAACTTGGAAGGCATAATATTATTAAATCAAGAGTTGATTATTTTGTGTTCGTTTTAGTATATAAATTGTTCGGCATTATGAACAGAGACTAAACAAAAAGATAGCTGAAAGCCATTTTAGATAGGAACAAGTTTCAGGAAGCAGAGAACACACATAAAACCTATCAAGACTAGCCAGTGTCTAGGGAGAAGAAATCTGACTCCACACTAGATCTGTTCCTTTTTTAAAAAAAGAAGAAGAAGAGGAAGAAAAGAATTTCCAATGTCCATTCCAGGTCTGTGACTTATTTTCTATCATGTTCTCAAGATCTTCAGGTGAATTTAATGCTGACTCTTGCTTTCTAATGTGTCAAGCTCTGTAGTTATTTTAGAAGAGTGTCACCATTGGTCGGTCCCACACTGCACATGTGAAGATTGCTTGGTCTTTCTGTCATTTGTAGCCCTGCCACTTAACATCATGGATTATCCATCATATTTACTCAAAGTGAGCTATTGCTTTTCTGTTTACTGTGTGAAACACAAAACAGATTTGTTTCCCGTCATTTCACATTGCCTGGAGTGGTGTGCCTTTGCCAGCAGCTGCTTTGGTTGTCCTGTCTGTCCTTCATCCGTATATAACCCCATAGTACAGAGTTGTAGCAGGAGGCTTTAGACTGGGCTTCTTAGAGAAATCCAAAACCCAGTCTTCAGAGAATCACTTGCGGTGGCTACAAGTAAGTAGTTTAATACTATGACTGATGGAAGCTTGAATACTTTCACAATTCTACAAGTGTAGATTATTTTTGGGGTAATTCTCTGATACCACATTCTGACAGCCTAGTTAAAGACATTCTGAATTGTTAAAAAGAATTTCTCGCAATAGAATGGGAGAAGTAAATCCTAAATTACAGTAATTTATTTCCAAAAATTTTTTTAACCAAAAATCAAAATTAAAAAAAAATAAAATTATAAGCTTGCTCAAAGGAAAAAAAAGACTTTCCCTCATCTGTCTGGGAGGGCCAGTGTGCTAACTGATTGAAATGGAAAATAAAATAGAGCATTTTCCATTTCTTCATATGGCACCTCTAGGGTGTGTTTGAACTCCATTACGTTGTTCTGCTTAGCAGTCGTGAGAGCTTCCTGACACTAGCGCCTGTAGCTAGTGAGGGCTCTAGAGATCCCGTACAGTGAACAGTGTCATGCCTGTTCTGTTCCTCACATCTTTCCCTTCCTTGTTTTAGTGCTTTCCTTTACCTGTTGCTAGCCAGCCAACTCCCTCAGCCTCTACTAAGAATTTCTCTCACTTTGCTTGCCTTCCTTCTTTTGAGTCTTTCCTGCCTATAATAATATTGTTTTTCCTTTAGAAATCTGAATTCACTACTTTCCTCATTGCCCATATCAATGTCAAATCCTAACCCTCCCTTCCCAAACGAATCTTACACCTTAGTTATAATTTCCGTACTTTAAAGTGCTGTACCAGTGTTGTTTGTACCATATTAACGTGTATTTGCGTATTATTGCCTTGTTTATCTGTTTGATGCACGTATTTGTCTTTCAGTCCCGACAAAATTTTCCATCCAAGAACAGTAGCCATATCTTCTATCTTGTATTTTTTATCATAACACCTGTGTACACAGCACATAATAAATAATCCTTGGTGAAATATTGTGGCTTACAAATCTTACTGAAATATTATGAGTACATTTTGTGATAGCTTATCTAGAAAAAAAAATACTGCTTGAATGTTTCCTTTGCTGGAGTTTATGCTGAATCTTCTTGGTTTTAGCATTTTCAGATTTCTGAGGTTTGTATTTTTAAATGTTAAAGTAAGACACATAGTTCAAATATTTTTTCTCCTGAGACACTAACATTTTTTCTTAATGTATTTTTATTTGACTAGCAGTCCATAATTCCTTTTTTTGTTGGATGTTAATTTTTTTTAAAAAGCACTTTATTTTGGAAAATAAACCTAATGAAATTGACATGAGAAAAAATTTTGAAATTAAGATCCAAGTACCTTTAATTATAGTACACATTTTTTTTGAGAACACAGGTTTAAAATGAGGGGCTTACAGACTGAAGTTTTACTTGGACTATGATTGTATCACGCGTTAAAATGTGCATAGCAGTGTAATATTCTGAAGTCATTATAGCTGATTTTACAGTAGAAGCCTTTTAAAATTCTACCCTGATGGTTTTTCCATCCATCGCCAACACAGTATCACTGTTGGAGTTGTACTTCTGCACTCTTTTTGTTCTTTGAATGCAGTTGTCAAAGATTAATTTGACATGAATACTGGAACACCAAGGTGTGTTTCAGGACCTGTTGGGATATTTAGTTTGGGGTTTTTCTAACTGTGTACATAGAGAGTGTTTTTGTTCATGGCATGATTTTGTTTGCTTCATCATTTCTTCTGAAGTTCATTGCCTTGCACAATTCTGGCTTGATTCTGCATGTTTTTAAAAATTCTTGTCTTTCTGACTCAATTAGGCAAGCTCTGTTCTAGGTCTGTCATTTTGTACCTCCCCAAGCAAATGACCAGTTATAAGCCTGAATCAGACAGCTTTCATTTGAATCACCTGGTCACCTCTCAGTTATCAAGATAACAGTGAGATAAGAATATTAAAATACAGTTTGAAGAAAGAGAAGTTGTATTTCCTGGTGATCAATATTACTTTAGTAATAACTATCAAGATTAATCATTGTTCTCTTTTGCTAGGTCTGTTGTTTTTAGGTTATTTTTTTCTCAAGCTCTCATAGTGGCCCAAGGATGATGAAAGATAACTAAAGTTATTTTAACTTCTTTCAGATTTCGGCCTATTAAAGGAAGGCAGGAAGAACTAAAGGAAGTAATTGAACGTTTTAAGAAAGATGAGCACTTGGAGAAAGCTTTCAAATGTTTGACTTCAGGCGAATGGGCTCGGCACTATTTTCTCAACAAGAACAAAATGCAGGAGAAATTATTCAAGGAGCATGTAGGTTTATTAATAAAATTAATACTGTTTATCTGTTTGGATAAGAGTAAAAGAAACTAAAACCTAAATTTTAGTGAACACTGTAACTTTAAATCAAAAATTTTCATAAAAATTAATATGAATAAAGCTCTAATAACACATAAGATCATTTATATGATTATCCAAAGAGGAAATTCTGTCACCTAGAAGTGAAATTTATTGTGAACTTTTAGAGTACCATAGTGAAGAAACCAGGTACACAAATACGTCAAATTTTGAAATAACCACGAAATTTGTTACTTAATGATCTTAAATTTTTTACATTGTTGGTGATTTGTTTTTATAATTCTGAGGAAGTCTAGCAGAATAAATAACTCAATATAAAGTTACTATCAATTTTTTTTTTGTTTTAGGTATTTATTTACTTGCGAATGTTTGCAACTGACAGTGGATTTGAAATATTGCCTTGTAATAGATACTCATCAGAACAAAATGGAGCCAAAATAGTTGCAACAAAAGAGTGGTAACTATTATACTAGTATAAACCCATGAAGTAATTTTATTGAAGTTCTCTCTTAAATTACCATTCACGTGCTGAGAAAGCCATGGGGAGGAATGAAGCCAGAGTTTACCCAAAGGAGCCAGTGCCGTGCCAGTGCCTCAACCCAGTGACAATGAAATCAGAAGTCCTGAGTTGAACCAGATCCTGTCTCTAAGTCAAAGTGCTTTGTGCTTTCCCTTGTTTGGGGTCTGGATGCTGCTCAAGGACTGCAGTTAGATTCGGGATGCTGGGTTTGGATAACCTGGCTTCCAGAGTCAGTCTTTTCCTGGCATATAGGAAAGGTTGAGTATGAAGTTTTAATGATCCTAGGAATTTGATGGGTGGAAATTTCCTAGCACATTGCCTGCTTAAAAATACATATATAATGTGCAAGCTTAAGTTAAAGTAGTAAAGTTGAGCCCAGCTAGGAGGGATAAAAGCCATACGTGAAAGAATATTTTTTATAGTAGAGATTTTAGGGTCAGGTACCTGAAAATGGACTGTGCAGGGGCAGTGCTTCCAGATCTTGGGTGTGGGTGTGTACGTGAGTGTGTGGTGTTCGCCTTGGGATGGTATCCAGCCTGCTGACTGGCTCCTGTGGCTCCTTGTATTGGAGATGGGTGTGGAGGTGTGAGATCTTGGGTTCTAGGTCTGCACTGTCCAGTGCAGTAGCCACCAGCTGTGTGTGGCAGTTGAGCCCTTGGAATATGGTTAGTCTGAATTAAGTGCTATAAATGTGATATACGTGCCAGATTTTAAATTAAAATATATTTCTCCTTAATATTTTACAATGATTACCAGCTTAATTAGTATTTGGGTTATATTGGGTTAAAATATATTGCTAAAAGTACTTTCAACTGTTTTCTCTTTACTTTCTTAATGTGGCTACTAGAACACTGAAGAGTCCGTGTTTGGCTTGCATTATGTTACTGTTGGATGGTGCTACCCTGGGGTGGCATCCCACTTCTGGGTTCTCCTAACCCTTTACTGCTGCTTATCTCTGTCTCCTTCTTCCAGTGTCCACAAGTTGAATTCAGTGCAGTGGGTATTCGAGTCCTTTCTGCCTGCAAAACACTGTGCTGGGCGCTGCTGGGGATTCAGAGACATAGGTAGCACACCTCCTGTCCTGGAGGCCTTCCCAATCTTGTGGGATAAGGCTGCTACACAGGGCTGTGGGGCTTCCAGGAGGGAGACGTGATATGCAGGTGGGGATCCAAGTGAGTCCACTAAGATGCACACAGCGAGGCCTCTTAATTCCTGGTATCTATTGGACAGGCTTATTTTATTAAAAGAAGCCTTACTATTTATAATTACTAGTAATTTTTAACATCGCATATTTTAAATAGGAAACGAAATGACAAAATAGAATTACTGGTGGGTTGTATTGCCGAACTTTCAGAAATTGAGGAGAACATGCTACTTAGACATGGAGAAAACGACTTCAGTGTCATGTATTCCACAAGGAAAAACTGTGCTCAGCTCTGGCTTGGTCCTGCTGCGTTTATAAACCATGGTAAGCTCTATTTCTAAGGTGTTAGCACTAGTGTTGGGTAGCACTACTAAAACTTAGAATAACCTTATCTTCCTTTAAAGGAGGACTGGAAATAGAAAAATTTTTTTTTTGCACACACTTATTAAAATAAATATTCCTGTAGTTAATAGCTTGAGACCTAGAACTTCTGTCAAAAGCTGGTAAAATTATGTGAAAAGCTTATTTCAGATTTCTGTAATTGTTCGTGTTTCAGATCTTATCTACAGTTAATTGACTTTATCTTTTGGACATTTTTCAGATTGCAGACCTAACTGTAAGGTAAGCATTAAAATTTTTTTATCTCAAGTATTTTGTTTCTGCTTCAGGTATGAGTTTCTTAATGAGTTAATTTTATTTCAGTTTGTGTCAACTGGTCGAGATACAGCATGTGTGAAGGCTCTAAGAGATATTGAACCTGGAGAAGAAATTTCTTGTTATTATGGAGATGGGTTTTTTGGAGAAAATAATGAGTTCTGCGAGTGTTACACTTGTGAAAGGTAAAGTATTAAGTAAGATGTTTGGCCTTTATGTTCTTTTAACCACCTGATAATTTTGGGCATGAAGTCATATTATCTTCTCATCATTTGGATGATAGGGGATAGTCTTTTATGTTCTATAGCATTACACTCAGTGCAGCGTACATAAACAAAGTCAAAGAATAGGGATGGGGGTATAGCTCAGGGGTAGAGTGTGTGCTTAGCGTGCACAAGGTCCTGGGTTCAATCCTCAGTACCTCCATTAAAATAAACTTAACCCCTCCCCCCCAAAAAAGACAACTATTAAGGGACACCAGCACTTGGCCCTATAAAATCTTATTACCAGCTGCACCTTACATACACACATGTGCACACGCACACACACACACACACACAGTGCCAGGGTGGGGTTGCTCCAGAAGTGGCAAGTGAAGTTCACCACTGATAATCATGGGAAAACCCTGAGGTGGTTTTGTGTATTACCAAGCTGTGTCTTTTGGAAGTTTTGTTTTGATGCACATGCTCTTAGTAATTCCTAAATTCTGTTACTTGGTGAGGAACTTCTTTCTGTGACCCATCAAGATTCTCGGGTCCTTGTAGGAATCCCCAGTCTGACTCAGCAGGCCTCCTTGTCCACACTGCTTATGGTGGTAGCTTCTGCATACAAGAACTCATAGAGGCAGCGTCACCAGCTTGGCTGGCCAGTGCTGCAGGAAGGCCCTGTGATGAGGTGGTGCAAACTTGTATAGGCCACACAGGGAGCAGCCCGGGGTTCGCTGAGCCTGTTTTATGGGCTTTGTACTGTACTGGGTGATTTGCTCACCTTGACTCACTCGGTCCTCACAGCCATCCAGGAGCGAGAACTGGCAGTGTGGCCACACTGCAAGTGCAGAAACCCAGGCCAGCTTGACCGTAGAGCCCCGTTCTTCCCACCTCATAGGCATTTTCACATAGAAGCAAGAATATATGGTAGTGCTACTTCTCCCACTGAGAACACCCAGCCAGCAGCCCACCAGCCAGCCTCGGGAGAAATGGTGATGCCCCAGAGCCCTCCTTTCTCTTCTCTCTGGGTAGTCAGACATTTCCCCTGTGTCATGAGCGAGCAGAGGCATGGAGTCGTGGTACTGCCTGAGCTGTTTTCCAGCACTGGGGCCTGCCAGGAAGGCACCACACAAAACCTGTTCCTGATGCTGCTGAATTTTTGCACCTTTTTGGGGGGTAGGGCAATGTAGGGGTTAAAATTTATCTTTTTCTACGTAAAATAGTAGTTCAAGCATTGGTTAAATCTTAGACCAGTCCACAAAAGACCCTTTAATCCATGAAGTAGTTTAATTACAGGTGAATAATGCTTTAAAACCACTTTATAGAAACAACATAGTGTAGCAGTTACATGCCTAAGATCTGGAGTCAGACTGCCTGAGTTGGAATCCTGGCTACATTTTATTAGCTATGCAGTCTTGGGCAACTTAGCTGCTTTTGTACCTTAATTGCCCCCATCTGTAAAATGAGGATAGCATTAGAAGCTCTCTCATAGGGTTGCTGTGAAGATTAAATTTATCTCACGAAAAGCATGTAAAACAGCACACAGTTAATACTCGGGATGTTAGGTATAAACTTACTGTGTGATTTCTGGTTATTTTCCCATTAGAAAATAAGCTCCATGAAGGCAGAAATTTTTTTCTTTTAAATTTACTGCTATATTCCCAGCATCTGGAACAGTGTCTGACACAGAGTAGGTGCTTGATTTATTGAATGGGTGAATGAATGAAGCAAATGATACACTAAATAAGTTTATGGAGGCTATCCTGAAAAACATAACCATGTGCACAGGATTCCAGACAAACCCTGAAACAGCTCTTTTTCTAGGTTAGGACTGCACATAGTCTCATTGCTTGGGCACATTAATCTCTTCCATGAGACTCAGTTTTCTCACTGGTCAGATGGGGTAATCCCTGTATACTCCTCAGGGTTAGTGTGAGGAATAAATAGAAACGTGCAAATCCTTTTTAAATAGGCCGAATACAGAACAGTAGGCATGGCTATTGTCAGACTATTTGAGGAGTTAAATTTGAAGGTTGGCTGGGAATTTTCTTGAAATTCTCAGAAACACCAGATTGTTTCTGCCTTTCCAGAAATTAGGTTAGAGGATGAGGCTAGTCAAAGGAATTCATTCGATTCCTCATCATATACTAACTGAATAGTTATTTTATGTTAGGCCCGGTACAGGCAGGGTCAGCAGGACTTGCACAGTGCCAGCTGTGAGGGCAGTGCCGTGAAAAGGACACACACAGTGTGCAGTGTGCTAGCTGCTGAGGGCTGAGGAGAGGTGGCCCAGTGAAGGATGAGTGGACAGAGTGTTTCCAGAGGTGCTGACGTCATGGGGACAGTATCCAGGATACATTTGATGTGTGTTTCTGGGCAGTAACCATCCTGACACAATAGTAGTTTTAATACTTTTGTGAGTAAGTGCTGCAGATTTCACTTCAGAAAATTTGAGGAATAAAATCTAAAAAAGGGCCAAAGAGTATGAAGGACTAAATTATTGTAAAGCTTATATGAAAGTCTTATGACAGCCAAGAAAAAAACTTCTCAAATATAGTTAGGGAAGATTTGCCTTAACAGATATTAAAAATTCCTGTGAAACAGTTGTGATCAAGACTTGTTGATATTGGCCCAGATATGGACAGATAGATAAGAGGATATGAACAGAGTCCTGAAATGGAGCCAACTGTATGTGAGATCTTAATACCATGAATGGGGAAGAGGTGATTTCTTTAATACATGAGGTTCATTGTGCATCTGGAAGAAACCAAGCTAAACCCTCATCTCACACCTTTTATAAGATGAATTCCAGATGGATTAAAAATTTAAATTAAAAAATATAATGTGAAACTATTAGAAAAAAATTTAGGAGACTACATATGCCTATCCTTGGAGTAGTGGAAATCTGAAAGTAAGACAAGCAATGATAAATACAGAAAATTTTGAATAGTCGAAAGTGACATTCAGACAAATGATAAACTGAAGGGGAAAAAAGTACACATTTCCCAAAAAGGGCAAAAGGCTCCTGTAAGCTTATAAATAAGCCAGGCTTCCAGTAGAGAAAAGAAAGGTGAGGAAGATGCTGCACAGAAAATGATGGCCATAAACAAAGAAAATGGAATGGTAATTCGGTATTCATTTTCACTATCAAATTGACAAAATTTAAAGGTATACTCTATGCTGCCAATGATGATGTAGAGAAGCAGGCACTTATATAGCGTTAGTATGGCTGTAAATTGCTAAAACCTTTGGGAAAGTAATCTGGCAATATTTGTTCAAGATAATCACACCCTTTATCTGGCATTCAGTCCCATATGGCAGAATCTATCCTATGGAAATAGGAGCGCTAGTTAGTAAGGCTTTCGTTTCCAGAGCAATAGAGCAGCAGTTTTCGTGGTGCAAGCAGAAACAGACTTAGGAGTTTCAGTAGTCACCAGTGGAGTGCTTGAATAAATTATGAAATGTTTAGTCCATTAAAAGATACAGCTTTCAAAACGTACGTTCAGTTCAGGTTTATTTGTGCATGATGTAATGATAAGGAAAGCTGGTTACTGAGTAAAACGTATGATATTATCCTATTTTGGTTTTGTTCGCTTAAAAAGAAGCAGCAGTAGGTGTAACCAGGTGTATGTGTAGCCCGTGGCAAAGGAGTGGAAGATGAGGTGCTGGCACTGGCGCCTGGGGGCTTTGGTGGGGAGTGTGCTTGGGAAGCACTGTTAACTTTCACTTTAGGGATACGTATCCTAAGGTGGTTTCACTTGTTGCGGCAAACAAGCATGTATTACTTTAATAAGTTACACAAAAAAGATGTGGAAAGTAGAGAAGCAGATGGTAGTTTTACTTTTGAAAACTGGTTTCCAGATAAAATAATTCCACTGTGATCATTTATTTTATATTTAAATATGATTCATCTTTCCAGAAACGAACCAAAAGTTATGGTGAAAGGGCATAGAAGATCTGAAAATAATTTATGAACTTCTTAATCCATATGAAATGAAACAGCCTGCAGGATTAATGCATTTACCTTCTGAATACACTTTAGGGTGGAGTGGACTGTAACTGTGAAGATTACCTAGAGGTTTTTACAGTAATTTCTAATGCAACTTTTGAAAAAAGAATTGAGGCAGTCCCACAATAAGTTTGTTGTTGTTTTACAAAAGCATTCATAAAAAATAGAATCAGATCCATTCTAGGGAGATGACGAAAGCAGTAATGCTCACCTTACTAACCAAAAGTAGTCTGTATCAGGAGTAGGTCTGTGTGCCCTAGCATTAAGTGGTTTAGGAGGATAGGGAGAGAAAATGAATTTTTTCTTCTCTCAGCAAAAGGTGAACACTCAGATTCCTTGAGGGAGAAAATTATTTTCTCTTCATCTAAATCCTGGAGCGAATAAATCACTTGGGATCTTACAGAGAGCAATATTGCTTGCATAATGGAGGGTGTTCACAATTTTGCCACAAGTTCAGAGGCTGTCATATGGTTCTTCAGTAAGCTAAGGCCAAAAAAGGGCAAGTCAGTGAAGAAGGCACTTTTGGCCAAAGAGATTTCTCATTTTTTAAATGCAGTATTTAGTGCTTTATTTTTTTAACCTCATTAATTTATACTTTACTTATTCTTTTGAATAGAGCCAAGTAGAAATTTACCTTTATCCATTGAATAAAGCAAAGATTTGCAAAGCTAAATTGATTAAGGAAGCTTAGGAGGACTTATTAGGCACCCACTTCAGAATCATTTATACAGACAATTAAAGCAGGTCACAAATCATTATTAGCCAGTGGTAAAAGCACGTCTTTTAATGTCTTTTATTTAGTAACATTTTGTTAATTGTGTTCATTCATATTTATTTCAGTAAGGGTTTAAAGGTTGAATTTAACAGTTTTTGTTGTTTCAGAAGTCAGATTTTCACTAACATAGTCTAGTCTTATACAGAATTTCAGTTAGGATTTGTTTGTATCTAACATTAAATTCTAAGTAATGACTTTATTTAGGGAAATTCTCTGATTTCTTTTTTAATTTGTTAATTCTTGATGTTCAGTAACATAGTGTTAAATAGTGCAGAACAAAGCTGGGATATATTTAACAGGTGGGTTATTTACACTACAGGTTTAGACCTAAGTATTGTACCATCTAGTTTTGAAATTGAAAAATTAATTATTTTTACCTACACTTGATAGTCTATGGAGTCCAGTAATTTCTCATTCGCAATTAATAACTGATTAACAAGAGTCATAACAAATTGTTTTTAAGCCTGCATCTTTTTTTGCATTAATTTTATATACATATTTAATTTATTTTAAGAGTTCTACACTTGGCAGATTTCTAGTAATGATTCAGGCCTCATCAGTTCAAGACATCTGTTGACCTAATGTGGCCCAGTGCCCTCAGCAACCAGGCTTATTGTCAGTAAGTATGCTGTTTGTTTAACCTGTGCTGTTTCTCTTTCAGACGGGGAACTGGTGCTTTTAAATCCAGAGTGGGACTGCCTGCGCCTGCTCCTCTTATCAATAGCAAATATGGACTCAGAGAAACAGATAAACGTTTAAATAGGCTTAAAAAGTTAGGTGACAGCAGCAAAAATTCAGACAGTCAATCTGTCAGCTCTAACACTGATGCAGATACCACTCAGGAAAAAAACAATGCAAGTAAGTAAGGGAGATTTGATAAGCATATTTTTTTTAAGTATTTTTACACAGTTTGCTTTCTAAAGCATGCTTTAATAGTTTTGATCTTTTAAATATTGAGAGAAACTCTGGGATTCATGCGCTTCATCAGCACTGCAAGGTTCCAAAAGCAGTCTGTATCCTGCTTCCAGATTTAATGTGGTACTCTAGACTGTGCTTTCTTGACTACTTGGTAACTGGACATTAAATTCTTCATCATGTGTTCCAGGGTCATCATATGTTTGAGAGAAGCATTTTCAAAGTGTTAGTCTCTCTGTAATGATCTTGTTAGGTCCTACAAGAAGACAGAGGATGGGGTGGAATCACCCAGGCACACACGTGGTCTGAGTCTAGCCAGTCTGTTAGGATGGGTGATGGACTTGGGGGGGTTCATAGCTTCTGGCCTCAAGGCTTCCACCTTTTCACTACTTGCTTGCCTTTTTCAAAATGAACTGACCCCATTCACCAAACCACCAGTTACCAGACTCAGAATTGTGAGAGAGGAGCTGTTTGAATGTCGCTATACCGTGATGTGTTGTAATAGCCACTCCTGAGAGTAGCAAGAGAGACAAAAAGGAGAAAGAAGCAAGCTTTAAGATACCAGTTGTGTGGGGGCAAAACCTGCTGGAAACTGGAAAAAGAGAACGAAGAATAAAGAGAAAAGAGAGAGAAGAAAGCCTAAATGAGCCCAGGAAAACCCGTCACGTTGGTGGAGCTTTGAAGTCCTGGAACCACTCTGATCACTGCTGTTCTTCATCTGGGTAACACCCGTTTTCTCTGGTTGCCACGAAGCAGTAGGCTCTCTAGTCCAGCCTGTCTCCAATAGGAATAAAGTTTAAAAGTTTTAACTTGGTGATCCCACAGTAGGCCTGTTTTGGCAGGATAAATGTCCATAAATACTTCCCAGCGCTTAAGTTCCCTCTGAGATCTGATTATTCTAGGCTATTCTCCCTGTCTTCATGTGTTTTCAGCCCAACACCAGGTGCTCCTCTCCCCTACAAAAAATTCCAAAGGGAAGGGAAAATATCTCCCACGATGGTGAATGTCACTGCTATGAATTCCTGAATCTACCTGCTGCTGGGAGTCAGAGGCCAGGGGTAGCCTCTGTAGTACAGAAGCAATACTGTGTTCCTATTCTAGTCTTTAATGTCCAAGGTGAACGAAAAAGAGCAGTTAGTTCGTCATTCACTGTTGACTGTTGGTTTTAATAATAAATGCAGCATATAATCAACATTTTGTTTTCTGAGTCTGGTTCCTTGGTGAAACTGGAGACCTGTGAAACCCATTTTATGAATGTATCCATGAAGACACTTAGCTGCTGCCATCCGTACCTGGAGATGGCCCCCACACTGTCCACACGGCTCTGCGATATTCGTGGGGGGTTGTGTTTTTGTGTGCTAACTATATTACTAATGTATAGATACTGAGCTCAGTACACCACTTAGTTTAAAAGATCAAAATACAAATATTTTTTAGAAGGTGTTGAGTAGTCTACTCTGTGACCATCTAGGGAATATTTATTAATAAACCAAATACGTGGTCAAAGCCTGCTAGTTGTTGAAGGAATACAAAAAGGTGTGAGACTTGAGCCCCTCCCTCAAGGAGTTTATGCCTTAGCTCCCGGACAGGACAAGTGCACAAGTAACTGTGCAGAGCAGACAATAAATGCCACTTCCTAAAGGTTAGAGGAGACAGGTTAATTCCTCTGAGCTGTCGCCTCCGCGTTACAGAAAAGAAATACAGCACTTTACAGTAACTGCTTACATGAGGGTGCTTACTTTATTCAAATTACCTTTCTGCAGAATGATTGTCTTAGGTAATTCGAGAGTTGGTATAACTAACTGTGTGGGTCGTGTGGCCGTTGCTAGATGTGCTTGGTGTTCTGAAGGAGCTAGAGGCTTTCCCCAGTCATCTCAGAGAGCGGGGTGCACTAAACGATGTTCCCGGCAGTATTTTCTCAGGTTCTTACATGTATTCTTTTAGGCTGTATTTCTTTTTGCGTTTGTGTTTCCACCATACCCTTATAACTGTTTGAAAGACTTTTTGAGACTACAGCTGGTAGCAAAGCCAGAGCTGCCCAAGCCCCTCCCCCAAGGGGAGTGGGCACGCATCACGTGTGTAGACTGAGTACCCATCTTACCCTGCGGTTGGTTTAGAATTTAGCAACTGATGAAAAAAGAGGAACTGCTTTCTTTGAACAGCATGTATGGTCTTTTTAAAGAAACATTTCTGCCTGGTTGGAAGAAAAATTATTTCTTCCTTCCACACAGAGCCTTTTTTGAAAGGTGTCTCAAGAACCACAACTTGGCCGTTTGCATTCACACCCAGGGAGAAGACAAGAACTCCATTTTCATAAATTGAGTCCACAAACCTGACTGATAATGCCATTACTGGAAGATTCTGGGTTTTAGGCCTCTTATGCCTCAGTGCCTGGGCCACCCACCTAGTGCTCATGTTGTGGATGCAAGTCACTGAAAGTGCACAGTTTGGTGTGAGACCCAGAAGACCTGGCCAGTGGAATGAGCTTATCTCACATAAGGACCGCTCTTCTAGAGACAGCGGGCTGGGTCACCCCCCTCACTCTCGCCTACCGCAGGCATCACTGACCAATCTGAACACTTCTGCTAAGCCTGCAGGCTGCTTCAGAGTCCTTGCCAGCACCTGTTACAGGCAGTTGTTGCCTGTGTTAGTTGCAAAAGGTGGAGGCTACCTGTTAACGCCTGATAAACTCCCTGAACTGAAGTCTTTACAGTCCTGATGAGAGTTTTTCAGATCCTCACGTTCTGAAGGTGCCAGGCTGTGAGTGGCCCCTGTATTACCTCGGTTCACGCTGACTGCATTTCTGGGGCTTGTCCAGCACAGAGCGTGGATGCAGCCTAAGCACTCAGGAGCTTTGACGTCGTTCTGCTGCTCTTGTATCTGGCTGTGATTCTTGACGCCCACACAGAGCTAGCTGCCTTACGATTTTGAGGACACCCTGAAGTAACTGGCAGCCATGCCATGGGCCCTTTACCCATGAGTTGGGACTGGCCCCATGTTAACTCTGTGGTATGCCTTTGAGGCTGTGTAATAGTGCTGAGAACCTTGAGATCTGGAGCCACAGACCTCAGTTTAGATCCCATCTCTGCCACGTACCAGATGGACAAGCTTAGGCTCGCTAGTCCGCAGGAACTTGGTTTTCACATAAGTGTAGTAGCTCTTACTTCAAAGAATGCTGGTTAGGACTGAGATCATACTAATTTGACCATTTTGCACAGTACCTAGTATATACTAATTGCTAAGCATGTGTATTTCCACCTAAAATTACTGTCTAGGTTTATGCATTTGGGATTTGCCTCAGCCACAAGGGAAGAGCGCCACACGTGGTGTATTAGTGACGAAGCAGGGTGGCCGCAGACGTCTTATTACCTCCACTGTGTCAGGATCTCCTTCTGTTGATAGGCTTTTATTTGTTTGCCATTGTGACACTGTCTTCCTCCTTGAGCCTACTGTCACTGGCACTCTCAAACCCCCAGGGTACTGGGGTGACCCCACCTTTGTGGGACAGTGAAGAGCCCTAGGCAGCTACTCGACTCTCCTCTTAGTGACATTGCTCACATTTCTGTTACCCAGCCTGTCTACGTCTTTTCTGCCCTTTGACGTGATGAGCACACCTTTTATCTGGGCTTTTGATGAGATAATGAGAAAATGAGAATTCACTGGTAAATACATAGATATATAAGTGAAATCTCTTTTGAAATAATATGTAACATCAAATACAGTCTCTTGTGCTTTTGAGGACACAAACACACTGAAGTGCTTTGTCAGTGGTTCACTGCAGCCAGCTAACAATGAATGTCTTGGAAGAGGCAGAGCCCAGATTCAGAGTTACTGTAAAGTAAGATCCATCTAATGGATTTTGAATAAGTGCCAGAGTGAGGAGAATCTCAGGTGCTATGAGAATTCATGGGGAGGGTGACAGCACGTGTAGAAAGTCATGAAAGGCTCCCTGAGAGAAGTGTTTCCTAAGCTGAGTCTTAGAAGGGGATGAGAAGTTGGCCAAGTGAAACATCCGCAAAGCAGAGGGAATTTCACAAATGAAGACGGGAACAGGTGTAGGGTTTGAGTAAGTTCATCAAGGCTGGAGTAGAAGGTGGAAGGAGGGATGTGACCGTAATTTTCAATTTTGGGCTCTAAGAGTATTAGGTCATTGGAAAGTTCAAAGCCCAGAAGGGACGTGGTATACTAGGAAAGTTGTCCAGGCTGCGTGGTGGAGGACGGGATGTTGGGGGAGCTATGCCATTGTTAAGGCAGGAGGTAGTGGCATCGGGAACGGGGAGAAGCGGATGGTTCCAGGGACATTGCAGGAGTGGACTCCGCAAGACATGGTGGCTAATTGGTTGGAGCAGTCGGGGAGCACGTGTCAGGGATGACCTGGTTTCTGCTTGGGCAGCTGTGTGGATGGTATTACTGACCAAGACAGAGAACTTAGAAAAAGATGTAGCTGTGAGGATTGATGCTGAGCTGACCTTGGGCATGTTGACTTGTGAGGGCCTCAGAGAAGATCAAGATCCCAATGGACATTGGGTGATACGGACGTGTAACTTAGGAGAGAATCAGGCCAGAGAAAGTGGTTTGGGACCTGCTAGATGTCGATGTTGACCGCCAGGGAGGGGTGGATGCTTATCACCCAGAGGCCCTGAGTGGAGTTTCCAGAGGGCCTAGGACAGCAGAGGCCTGAGCATCGCAGTCCATGGGGTAGACAGAGGAAGAGTGCTGGGACATGGAGGGAAAGCGGACTGTGGTCATGAACAGCCAAGGGCAGAGGGTTTTCACAAAAAATAATGGTTAGCAGTGTCACATTCTGCAGAGAAAAAAAGTTAAAGGGCTGAAAAGTGTTCACTGGATTTCCTGATGAGGTTGTCAGAGGGATTGGCAAAGGCTATCTCTTTAGAGGGACAGGTTGGATCCAACTTGTAGAGGGGGTGCTGTCAAGGATACAAGATATAAATGACCAATTACAGAAGGGTGATTGCAGGTATGAAATGAAGATGGGCAAGAAAAAGGAAAAACAAGGTTCAGAAGCACTAAGCCTGGTCACAGAACTGTCCTTGAAGAGCCGCAGACTGAGCAAAGGATCAGTGTAGCCCCGTTTGAGAAAGCCAGGCACCCTTGTGTCTGCATCAGTATGCACCTCTGCTCAGTCACCTTGTGGAAAGCCTTGTAAGCGTAAAGAAATCCTTTAGCAAAAGGATTCTCTGAATATCCTTATATTTTAAAAATAACTTCTGGCAAGTTCTGTATATTCCAGCTCATAATACGTCAGTTGTTCTCAAATTGAGTGACACCCCAACTTTACTACTCCTACTGTTCTAAAAATAAGTTGCCTCCTTGGTAGCAGCCCACACGGATAAGCATGTTCTTGGTTCAGTCAGTGGATCTCGTTCCTGGGAATTCTGGTTTGGATATCCCAAAGCTGTTTACGAGCCAGTCTTCCTGAGTACAGAGACTTCTGTCCTTGGTGGTTTGATATTTTTGGAATGCTTGTTACGCATTCTTGCTTCCCTGTCTCAGTAAAAACTAACTAATGGTAACTTGCTCAGCCATGCGGAAAGAAGAGCAGTTGCCCTGGCGACCCTGGGTCTTTGTCGGGCAGCGTGCTGGGCTTACCCTCGTTCGTTGGTCTCTTATTTTCCCTGGTTTCTGGTGAGAGGTGGTGATTATTAGTTTGATCATCTCAATTTCCCTAGTGAATAAAGGGGTATTTTGATGGGAAGAGGTTTTCAGGTTGGGAATGGGGGAACTAAGTAATCAAGAAATTGACTCTTGCAAAACTGTAAATATAAGTCCAAAATGTTAAATGTAGAGAAAAACAGAAAAATGGTGGAAAGTCAATGGGAAGGTCAGAGGTTCACCATACGGTCAGCGTACACTTGAGTCACATATGAGCCTTTTGAGAAGCCATTCAGCTGTCACGTCAGCTCTCAGGTTGTCATTGCTAGTGGGATCATCGCAGGCTTTCTGCATCCTTGTCTGGAGGAAAGGAGTTGGGTCCGCCTTTGTCCCCAGAGTTGTAATTCTAGCAGCGTGCCTCTCCCCTCTCTCAGTTTGGTTGTTGGCAGCAGACAGTCACTGGCGGGATTGGGCCAAGTAAGTCCCGCAGCCCTTTAGAGTCTCTGCTGGTCTTCACAGCGCTGAAGGGAACAGCTCAGATGGTGTGGTTCTTTGGGGATAATTGTCTGTTGGGAGTAATAATAATATACGGTTCTCAGGGTCTCTTTGTCTTATTTGAAAGCACTGTGGTACAATTTGTCTCCTGGAGCCCATTAGTAATATATTTCTGGTCTATATTACTGGGCAAGTAATATACTTTGAGTCACTGAATAATGGATTTTAGAAACATTTAAAATAGTGATTTTAAGAAGAATTTATGAAAGGAAACATACTTCAAATATTTTATGTGGTAAAAATACTAAATCAGGAAAAGAAATATTCTGTGTGGACCAGTGTTGTGATGCATTAAGGACAAGCTTAGAGCGAAATCTGGGTCCTTGCTGTGCTGAGAGCTCTTTAACCCTATAATTACTTACCTGGAAAGTGAATAGATGCTCCTTAAATTAGGGGCAGAAATTAGAGAACAAAGGAAACCTGTAGGGAGTGCTTATGTGCTGGCGGAAACTGAGCTGGGTCTGTCTGCCACGTATTTGTGTAGTCTAAGCGTTTCACAGCTAATAGTCTGGGTGTTGGCATTGTTTTGTTTAACATTACTGTGTTACCAAGACTGTTTTTATCCTCTTATTTTTTTCTTCTGCAGCTTCTAACCGAAAATCTTCAGTTGGTGTGAAAAAGAACAGCAAGAGCAGAACTGTAACAAGGCAGTCTGTGTCAAGAATTCCAGCTTCTTCCAACTCTACCTCATCTCAGCTAACTCCTATAAGTAATTCCAGGGTACCAAAGAAACTGAAAAAGCCTGCAAAGCCTTTACTTTCAAAGATAAAATTAAGAAATCATTGCAAACGGCTGGAGCAAAAGAGTGCTTCGAGAAAACTCGAAATGGGAAACTTAGTGCTTAAAGAGCCTAAGGTAGTTCTGTACAAAAATTTGCCCCTTAAAAAAGATAAGGAGCCAGAGGGACCAGTCCCAGCCGCAGTGGCTGGTGGGTGCTTAACTAGACACGCAGCAAGAGAGCACAGACAGAACTCGGGGCGAGGTGCTGCCCTGCACGCGGAGGGCGCTGCCTGCACGTACACCACCAGGCGGTCGGTGAGGGCGAGGACGAATGTGAAGGAGCCCCCCGACGTCAAGCTGGAACCAGATTCGCTGGAGGGCTGTAGAGGCATCTTGACGGACCCCTGCGCAGACGGCGGGGAGCAGCCAGCCCCTGCGGCACAGGAAGAAGACCTGGCTCGTGAAGCTGCACTAAAGGGGGATGCCAAGTGTCCTAAGAGTGACAGCAGCATGTCAAAGAAGAAGTCACGGCAAGGAAAACTGGTGAGACAGCTGGCCAAAGCAGAGGAGGCTACTCCGGGGCACGAGTCCCCCGGGAGAGCAGGCGCGGGGCTGGACGCGGTGGGGTGCCCCCTGGGCCAAGGCGAGCACAGCAGCGCAGAGGGCGTCCCCGGGAGCTACACGGACTGGGCCCCCTCGCCTGTTGGTGGTTCAGTGGTGACGTCAGACAGCTTAAAAACAAAAGACAGCTTCCGAACTGCAAAAAGTAAAAAGAAGAGGCGGATCACAAGGTATGATGCACAGTTAATCCTGGAGAATAACTCCGGGATTCCCAAATTGACACTTCGTAGGCGTCACGACAGCAGCAGCAAGACAAATGACCAAGAGAATGATGGGATGAATTCTTCGAAAATAAGCATCAAGTTAAGTAAAGACCATGAAAATGACAATAATCTCTATGTAGCAAAGCTTAACAATGGATTTAACTCAGGATCAGGCAGTAGTTCTACAAAATTAAAAATCCAGCTAAAACGGGACGAGGAGAGTCGGGGCTCATACACAGAGGGGCTTCATGAAAACGGGGTGTGCTGTGGCGATCCTCTTTCTCTCCTGGAGTCTCGAATGGAGGTGGATGACTACAGTCAGTACGAGGAGGAAAGTACAGATGCTTCCTCCTCTTCAGAGGGAGACGAAGAGGAGGATGACTATGATGATGACTTTGAAGATGATTTTATTCCTCTTCCTCCGGCTAAGCGGCTGAGGCTCATCGTTGGGAAAGACTCTATAGATATTGACATTTCTTCCAGGAGAAGAGAAGATCAGTCTCTGAGGCTCAACGCATAATAAGCTCTTGGTCTTAATTTGACCCGGGATAACTACTTTAAAGAAATAAAAATTCCAGTCAATTATTCCTCAGCTGAAGACGTTTTAGTGGCAGCACTTACGTTGTCTCTTACTTATCAGCATAATACTGTAGAAAGTGTACAGCGTGCTGACTCTTCTTAAAAGTCTGATTTGTGCACATTTTTATTGTACTTTTTAAATAGCCTTCTTATGTGCAATTCTGAGTTAGAGGTAAAGCCCTGTTGTAAAATAAAGGCTCAAACAAAATCGTACAGTGATAGCAACTTTCCGCACAGGACGCTGGAAACAATAATGTGGCTACACAATTTTCTTTTTTTAACTTTAAGAGCATCAACTGGCTCTTTAATATATGACTAAACAATAATTTAAAACAAATCATAGTAGCAGCATATTAAGGTTTTCTACTATATGCTAATATCACCAGCAATGACCTTTGGCTTTTTGATTTATTTGCTAGATGTTTCCCCCTTGGAGTTTTGTCAGTTTCACACTGTTTGCTAGCCCAGGTATACTGTTTGTGGCCTTGGCTAAATAGCAGACCATCAGGTGGGAGTCAAATTGGTTTCTTTAAAAAAAAAAAAAAAAAGTACAGTTACATGCGTGTCAGCTGACTTTTCAGTACATTATATGTACGAGGGTAGCAGTGTGCAGGATGAGTTTCGATACAGCGTATTTATTGCTTGTCGTGTAAATTAAAGACCTTGTATTTAACACTTTTCAATCCTTTTAGATAAAATTGTTCTTTGCAAGAATGATTGGTGCTTATTTTTTCAAAAATTTGCTGTGAACAATGTGATGACAACAAGCAACATTTATCTAATGAACTACAGCTATCTTAATTTGGGTCTTCAAGTTTTCTGTTGCACTTGTAAAATGCTACAAGGAATATTAAAAACTCTATTCACTTTAACTTATAATAGTTTATGAAATAAAACATGAGTCACAGCTTTTGTTCTGTGGTAACCTATGAAAATGTTCGTCTTTGAAATTCAATGTAAAGAACTGACAACAATGTACATGTTGTAAATATTTGTGTGTTGTGAGAAATTTTTGTCATAAGAAATTAAAAGAACTTACCAGGAAGGTTTTTAAGTTTAGAAATTTTCATGCCAATAAAATAGGAAATTATAAATATATAGTTTTAAGCACTGCATCAGTGGGAGTTCTTGGCTTATGTTAGTTTATGTATGAAAATATCAAAGATTTTTTTGACTATATTATCAGTTAAACAAAAAGAGGAGTCAGATTTAATTTGTTTTTGAAGCACTTTGAGAAGAGAAATTAATTTTAAGTAACTTAATGAGCATAATTTTGATTACTACTTTATGTTCGATACCAATCTTTCATTTCTCTGGACTATTTTCATTGGACAGAGAATTGGGGAATATAAATCTGTAGCAGGTGTTTGACACCAGTGGGTCTTTTTATTTCTGGGCAATGTGTACATGTACTTTCAGATATACAGTGTTCCTGAGTAAAATCAACTTAGGGGATTTGTGTTGTGTCTGTAGAGAAGTAGCCCATGTCTTAAAGCTAAAAGGAATCTGCAGGTAAATGAGAAGTCCGGTGGAGAAAACCTCAGCGCTCACTGTTACAACTTACTGATTCCTACCAGTTTCCAGGTTCTGGGGACATTATTCAAATTAAGTTCTTTAAAACGATGGCTAGCAGGTTCCAAATAGAAATTAACAATTTTCATAAAAGTTGTTTGAACTTAGTTTTTCTCCTGTGTTCTTCAAGGAATCACTTCTGTAGTCCCCTGTCGTCTGGTTGTCGTTTGTTGTGGTGCCGTGTCACCCCTCAGGAATTCATGTGGGAGCAGGTGGCAGCCATCCTTGCTCGCGCGCTCACACCCTCCTCCTTGGCTCGCGCCGTCTAGAATCCTTCACCTGGTGGAGCAGGGCAGCCCCTCCAGCTCCATCCCGAGGCACTTGGAGCACTTTGCCACCACACCCGGGCCGCCCGGTGTCTGTGTGGAAATGTGACACTCATGCCACTAAGGAAGGCCACGCTTAGACCCCATGTCTGGAAAGTACCAGAGAGCAATGGGGCACCTCTTTCATTCCCACCTTAGTTTGGAGTGTTTCAAAGAGGTTCAGAGACTAAATTTTGAACTGTTTCTTGGAATACCAACAATAGCCATTGCAAGAATTTCCATCTTAAGGAAAAAGTAACAATACCACATTTCCCACTTTTCTCCATTTTTAAGCTTAATTCTAGTAACTTATTTATGATGTTTGCTTTAACTTTATTGCGGCCTCGTCTTTCGTGGCTGACCTTCCCGTGGGTCTGAGTGGTGACGTTGGGTGGCGTTCACCGCTTCAGGAGTCGGGGCGCACCAGCGCTCGGCTGCCACTGCCGACGCCGTCCAGGGAAAGCCGATCTCTGTCTTCACGGTCCAGGGCCTCGGAGCTGGTCCAGCTCTGCTGTAGGGCTGCACTGTGTGACGGCAGGGTCCGCACACTGGTGACCACTCGGAAGAGGTTGCATTCAGTAAAACTTCTAGCTTGAGCTTATGCAATGATTGGTAAAGATTTTGGCATTGTAAGAATTAGGAAATGATGGTAGAAATATATGTAAAGTATTCAATTTTCAATCATTTTTCAAATTACTGTTTTAAATTGTTTCACTGAGTTGTAATACTTTTGAGATACAATGTATTCCTTGTACTGAAAGAATGAAAAAAAGGACTTTTTCAGCATTTGAGGTAAGTTCTTTAACGTTTCATTAAGAACATTTTTTACAAATATTTTGTACATGCACTTGCAGTATTGAGGTTAATCATTTTAATAAATTCGGAAATTAAAACAATCTGGCCAGTGTTCACTGTATCTGAGAAGGAATGATCAAAGTTGTGGCTTCGTCCACACGGTTTCACTTAAAGTCATATATTTGTAAAATCAAACTTTCTTTTTTCTTTTTTTTTTAAATCAAACTTTCTAAAGCTTTTCAGTATCCTTAGTGTCGAGTTCTCCAAGCCCTGGTCTCCTTTTGCTTATGGTGCCATTGGCATAAGTCGTTGGGAGCACTCAGTCGTCTCTCAGGAGAAGACTACTTTTAAACTACACACCCTCCCAGCCTTTGAACCCAAGAAGGTTTTTGCAACCCGGTTATTAATGGTTTCTGATCACTTGGACTTCTTCCCTCCTTGAATTGCGCAGAACTGGCATATTCAGAACAGGCAAAGGTCCTTTTTCTCCCAGTTACTACAGCAAAACCTAGGTGAGAGGAAACAACTGGCTTCGGAGTCAGGAAAGCAGAGTTTGTCCAGCGCTGCAACATATGAGTGACCCCCAGCAAGCCGTCATCCCTGGTCTTGCTAGCACCTGTAAGTCAGTGTGGTCACCTGGTCCGTCAATGGTTAAGCCTCGGGAGCTGCATCCACTCTCACAAGGGCAGTTGGGGTGAGCGGTGCCAGCCGGACTGGACAGACTTGCTGTTAATTGAAATAGCCTTGCAAACTTGGGTTCCCCATACGAAAAAAGGCTAAAAGGTGGCACACCTGGTCAACACGCAGGCCTCTTTAAGGGGCTCAGACTTGCTCTCTTCTCTGATGTGAGCTACTCCTTTCCCACACTCAGCTTGTAGGGCGCTGCCCAGAGCCCCTGTCTGTTTCTCAAATACCGACCCTGTCGTTAACGTGGGCCCCGTGATGTTTGCTGCAGAAGCCAGTGGCACTGGGCAAGGTGCAAGCAAGCTGCTGACCTCAGGGGCACATCAGTAGCCAGGGTTATGTTAAGTGTGACCCTATCTTGCAAGGGAGGGTGCAGAGGCCACCAGCCTTCTCCATCCCCCATGTCCTAAGAGCTTGGGTATTTCTTGTGTTTGCTAGTGATAGGCCCAGAGGAAAAGTAGATTTTGATTGTTCAGGAAGGGACAGGGTATGTGAACTGGTGGGATTGGGAAGAGGGTCTCCCAGAAGTCAGACTCCCTCCACCCCTCTTCCTGCACCCCTGCCACTCGCACTCCCCCAGGGCATTAAGCAGTTGGAAAAACACTAGTCCCGAGGACAGGAGGTGGCCTGCCATCTCACAGTGATGCCTTTGGTAACATTCTTCTAAAAAAAGTCTGTTACCAGATCCTGTATTCTTGTCAGATTTGTGAGTTTTTCTGCTAAGCTGCAGTAGACAATGGCTTCTATCTTTTGAGGGGAACCCACCCTGTAGGGCCTGCCCTGAGGAGGGGACGCAGAGCTTCCTGGGGCTGCTCAGGTGCCCCAGAGTTCGCAGGAGGTTTCCCCAGTCTGAGACCCTGGGCAGGCAGTATGCAGACTGGCAGCAGTAAAGTTGCATTTCTTTAATATTTGTTGAGCAACTATTATGTTAGGTGGTGCTGGGAGTGAGGAGGCAAGATCTGTGCTCTTCAGTGCAGGGTGTAATTAAAGCCCTGGGAGCAGGTGAGATAACTGAGGGAGATGACAAACAGCCCAAAGGCCTCCGACGCAGGGACGGGCAGATGCCCATCCTTTGGTCCTCCTGACCTGGGGGAGTGCAGTCTGGGGCAGCCCTTCCAGGAGGAGCCAGATCACTTGAGAGAGCAGGCGGAGAGGAAGTTTGCGTGTGAAAGTGGAAATGATGAAGCTGGAAGGGGAGGTGGAGTTGAGGAGGTGGTCCTTGTTATTAACAAAGCACAAGCAGGTCTACCCTTGAGATGGAAAGCTCCCATGGGGCGGGGAGGGGTGTTCTTGGGATTATAGGTCGGTCTTTGGTAGCAAGAGGAAATGAGGTGGTGGGTGTGGTGGGGATCCAGTTCCAGCATGATGGTTACTATTTTGTCTAAAGTAGGAGGTGAGGTCGTCTGATTGTGAGATGAGGGGCCCAAAGCTTGCGGAGGATGAAGGAGATTTGAAATCCAGAAAGGGAAAGCAGGCTGACTCTGGAAACCTCATGCGATTCATGGCAGAAATCCTCTGGGTAGCAGTCTGTGTCCTCGGCACCCGTGGGAGCCAAGACTGGCGCTGCACTTCTCAGCAGTGTGAGGCTCTCAGCCAGGTGGGACCGCAGAAGCAGGGCCAGGGGCTATCAGGTTCAGGTGGGCAGGAAAGGGCTTGAAAGAGAGGCCTGGAATGCTCGTGGAGAGCATTAGGGGAGAGAAGATGAGCCCCTGTCTAGAGTGTAGAGGTGCCCAAGGCCCAGAGGTGCTGCTGTGGTCAGAACAGCCAAGCAGCAGTCGGAAAAGCAAGCGGGGAGCACAGGGGGTTGAGATCAGAGGGCCGCTCTCGAAACTTTGAAACAGTTGCATTTTCAATGATGACAGGATGCCAGGAGGGGTTTCGGGGAGAGTCTCCTGGTTCCAAGACACCAGGACATTGGACAGAACTGAGATCACACAAGATGACAGCAGACAGCCTTCACTGTGAGCCCTGAGAACCAAGCACGCACAGCCATAGCCAGACAGACACCAAGTCTATAGGGGACAAACATGGCGAGACACCCTATTCAGGTGGTGGGAGCACCTTACTACCCTCCCCACCCTGGGAGGAGGGTAGTAAATGCCTGGTAACTACATTTCAGTGAAAAAGTGCATCAGCCAGCCTTGGGCCCCGTGGCTGGTGGCAGAGCCGAGCATCAGCCCCAGCTCTGGCCCCAGGGCCGCTTTTGGAGTCGCACCTGGAGTGGGCTGTGAGGATCACAGAGCCGTCATTCCAGAGGGTCACTCCAGCCCAAGTCATGAGGCCCACCTTCCCCAGAGTTAATTCTGGAAGTCTCTCTTTTGGAAGAATTCCCTGGGGTGACAAATAGCAATCACTGCTTTCACCCTCATTTCTGTGCAGTTATGTGGGGCCAGGAGAACTTTGTCCCAAGCTTATCCTGCTGACACGCAGGCGGCCCACTCCCACTTGTCAGAGGTGGGTGAGGTGCCACGTGCCTGCTGCGCCCCAGAGGGGTGTGGACTTGTCTTTAACCGAAAAAGCGAGTCAAACACGAGGGTGCCTCAAGACAGCAAAAGCAGAAGTCCCAGGTTTCCTCCAGCCTGGCAAGCTGCTGTTGTGAGAGTGACTTCACACAAATGTCCAGGTGCAAAGGAGGGACCGAATCTGGCCAGGAGGTTTCTTGGGTTATCCCCTGAAATACCTCAAATATGCCTGTCTTACCCTTGGGACGATTGTCCTCTCACAGGACAGACTTTGGAGCTGTAATGAGAGGCCTGGGAAGCAGGGTTCTGTCCCAGAACAGAAAGCTGGTTTCCATCTCGGAAGCACACCTATGAGGCAAGTTAGCCAGTTAGCCTGTGTTTGGCTCCCGGCGGGTCAGGCACTGATTTCTGTCTACCTCCTCCTTGGGGGTGGGAGCTGGAGGCTGGCGGGAGGTGACCAGGATCAAGCCCGCAGCTCTTACCTTCCCTCCCGGCTTCCAGCAGGTGGGAGGAAGCCCTTCACAGGGCAACCCTCCTGCAAACCAAACAGAACGGCATTTATTTCCTCCTCTTGCCAGTTAAACCACATTTCTCTTCTTGGAGTAAGAAAGTGAGGGAAGGACTGAGCCTGGCCGGCCTCCAAGTGGACCAGAGCTGGCCCTGGAAACTGCTCAGGCTGGTGTCCCAGCTGGCGGTTGGTGCCTGGCCCCAGGCTGCCCGGGGCTGGGCCCTGCCACCCCCACCTTCGGTCACTCTATCCTCTCCTGGCTATGTGGGCGTGGACAGGACACTTCCCCTCTCTAGTCCCAGTGTTTTCCCCCTAAAACAAGGTAAAACCAGCACTTAACTTTAGGATGGTTGGGGATGAGGGCGAGCACCGTCTGGGCCTTCCTGTGGGGCCTGGCACCCAAGTCCGCAGTTGGTGTCACCTGGCATCAGTATGTGCCACGGTCTGGATGGCACCCCGACACTCATGGGTCTTTCCTCCCTGCCTCTGCCCTCTGCCCTCGCCAGCTGACCCCTGCTCGAACGGCCTTAATCACAACCTCCTCCACCCACCCCGACCTCAGGACGTGGCTGCCAGCGCTGGTCTCCACAACTAACATGGTTGCAAAGTGATTCCGGTTCTTTGTTCCTCTGGCCAGCGCCTCCTCTGTTCACTGTTGCATCCCTGTTCCTCACCTGCATCCACGGGGTTCTCTCTGAATTCATCTGCTCGCTTGACGACCGTCCCTACTTGAGCACCGATTAGGTGCTGGACATTCAAAAAGCACCTGGGCTACAGGAGTGATTCCAACCACCCCTTTCCCTCACAAACAGCAGATACACGAATAACAAAGAAGTGTGATAAATGCTTGACTAGATGTGTGTGTGAAGCACTGACGGATCACAGGGGATGGCGCCCTCATTTCTGCTGGGGAATAAGGCAGGCTTCAAGGAGGACATGAGATTAAAAAGGGCCCTGAAGGATGAATAGGAGTTTATAAACACAAAGAGCAGAAAGGCCTAGGACCCTGCCCAGTTCTGGAGAGAAGAAAGGGCAGGATGTCCTCCAGGAAGGTGGTGAGAAGTTCCATGTGGCCCATCAAGAAGGTTTAGAAGGAAATAGGTGTGCCCAGCCTGCAGACCTGAGGAGACTGGGTGGGGGTGAGAGGGAAACAGAGCACCTCTGAGGTAGGGGCACCGGCTCTGGTCAGGCACCCTCAGGGCAAATTCTGACTCCTCCACTTCCTAATTTTGTAGCCTTTGTTTCCTGATCTGTAAAATGGAGATAATAGTCCTGTCCACCTCACTGAGGATTAAATAAAATAGCAGAAAGATGCATAATGAATGATCAGTAACTGTTAGCTGCTTTTATTTCCTGGAGTCTCAACTCCAAAAGCTGTGCTTTTTCTCTGGTTTCACCCAATCAGACCCAGGCCCAGCCCCCACTTCCCCTCCTCCGAGAGCCCCAGCCCCAACTGTGGCTGCACAGCCCAGGAGGCCAGAGAAGAGAGAGAAAGGGCCACTCATTGTACAGAGAGGAAAACTGACCCTCCGGGAGGGACAGTGCTTTGCCTGGGGTCACACAGCCGGTGGGAGGCAGGGGAGGCCGGGACTTGAACCCAGGGCAGTACTGGCGGCCTGAGCCCCCACACAGTGCCCAGGTGGGGCTGCTCTGCGCTCTGAGTCAGCGGGGCAGCCCGGCTGGCGAGACAGCTGCTGTTGACATGTGATAACATGTGTTTGTTCAGTTGAAGCCACTGGCCAAAGGGATTAATGTTCAACTCCCTCCAACCCTGGAGCTGCAGCAGGGAGCCAGGTAGTGAGACCCCGGCCAGGTCCACAGCCTGTCTGCCCTTCCTCCCCCAGACATGAGTCAGCCGTGCCTTGGAGAGTGCCTGGTGAAGCCTCGCAGGGTCTCTCTTGGGTCTTTGGGAAAGATCCAAGGAGGCGGCAGGTGGGAGTCCTCACTGCCGCTCTTGGGAGGCAGGGCCCGACTCTCCGAGAGGGACAGTTTCACAAGACCCCCAGGGCTCCACGACACTGGGCTGGGCTGGGGCCTGGGGACCCTGGGAGGCCCTGGTGGGTTTTGGCTTGCAGTAGGGATGGGCTGGGCCATCAGTGCCTGGGGGCTCCCTTGGGTCAGGAGGTCTTCGTTTGCTTTTCCTCGGCCAGGAGCCCCTCACTGCCATCCCCTTACCCGAGCAGCTCATTCTCACCTCTCAGGCCTCCACGCAGATGTCACATCCCAAATCCTCTCTGACCCCCACTCCCATCCCCATCCTCTCTGATCGGCCCTGATCCCTGGTGCCCTGTGTGGTCCCTGTGGCCCAACAGGTCTTGGCCTCAGGGAGGCCTGGGTGAGCCCGATGCAGGCTGATGGAGAAAGCAGCCCTCACGTCTCCTGCCTCCTGTCCTCATAGGCTGGCCGGACAGGGTTCAAACTGTCCACCAAAAGCCAAATCCTCAGGCTGCCACCAGCCATGGGACCCCCTGAACCCCACTCCCCTCCTCCCTCCCAGTGAAGCTGGAAACCGAGGGGCCACACTGGGCAAAGGGGCCAGACCAGACCTGTGCCCCACTTCACCCCACCCAGCAAGTCCCGAAGAGAGGGCCAGAGGCGGGAGCTGAGCTCTGGCTCTGTGCTGGGCCCGGGGCTGGCCTAATCGGGGATGCGGAGGGCTGATGGCCAAGGGGGGCGTGGGTGGGGGCTGCCTCTCTTGCTTGCTGCCTGTTGCTGCCACAGCCTATGAGCTGGGGGAGTGCGGGGGACGCGCAGGGAACGCACTGTCCTCTGGCCGGCCCTCTGGCTCACCTCCGGGCACAGAAACTGCGGCTTCTCAGAAATTCCCACGCAGCCCTGAGGGCTGGGCCCCACGAGCCCTGAACTCAAACCCTGAACGCAAACCCAGCCTCATCCAGCTTCAAGGAACCTTCCAGATCTGCCTGTGGACAGCCAGGACACACCAAGAGGGAAACAGTCCCCATGCTGGGCCCTGGGCACGTGCCGGGCAGGGGCAGAGCCAGCCCGAGGATCTAACCCCTCTCCTCCGGGCCGAGCGCCCTCCCTGTGGGAGAAGGGAGGCGAGTTCTGATGAAGGAGAGGACAGGACACGGCAGCTGCCACTGAGAGAAGGAATCAGACGGGGTGATGTTGTGGGGTGCCCCATGGGAGACAATGGGGTGCTCGAGCCCAGCACCACCCAGCACGTCCTGGACAGTGGGCACAGTGGGGCAGCTGGGCTGTCCTCTGGCCCTCGGTCAGTGAAGAAGCAGGCTGGGCTGCCCCGCGATGAGCCAGAGTGTGAGGCACCCCCCAGGCCAGGTGCATTCCCGACACTGGGTCAGACAGGCGGTGGCAGTGAGCCATCAGCCACGTAGCTTCCAAAGGCCTCAGTGTCAGCAGGGTTGAGAAGGGCCTGTTAATGTGGGCGCTGACCTTGGACTCCAGCCATCAGGCACTGCAGAGAACCCAGCTTTGGCCACCCACGGATGGAGGTACAGGAGGGCCCAGCTCCCAGGGGCCATCTGCAGGGCCCCACACCCATGATTTAATCTACTCCCTCCCTCCCTCATTCATTCACTCATGGGGTATTTGCTGAGCACCTGCTCTATACTGTGACTACCCTGAGCACACTGTGGGCACCAGAGGATCCTCTGTTCCTGCCTCTCCCAGTGCATTCCTTGTCCACACTCTGACAGACAGACAGACAGACACACACACACACACACACACACACACACACACACACACACACACTGCGGTTGGGGCTCTAATGAGGGCGGCCCAGGGAACAAGGTACACAAAGGAGGTGGTAAACAGAGCTGGAAGTCTTCTCAGAGGAAGTATCCTTGGAGCTGGATTTGGAGGAAGGAGCCAGGCTGGGAGGTGGGGATGAGCCTCAGCTGCCCCCTCAGAAGCCAAGGCCCCGCCCGCCTCTCACTGCACCCCTCACAACAGCCTCAGCCCAGGGCTGAGAGCTGAGCCTCACATACAGCCCTTGACCTGACACCACCTTGTTCCACAAGGACAGCAGCCTTAAGGACATATCGATGATCTTTCAAAAAGCAGATAAAGTGGTGGCCTGGTGGAATCGTGGAATCGTAGAACCAGGCTCTGGAGTCGGGTAGACCTGGGTCTGAGCCTGGACTCAGCCATGTGCGGGCTGCAATCTTCGGCTGTCTGAGCCTCAGTTTCCTCATCTGTCAAATGGGTGCTTGTGGAGCTCAGGTGAGGGTACATGAGATGCCTGGTTTAGTGGGCTCAGCATGGTGATCATGGGCTTAGCATTTGATCTGCTCTTGTCAAGGCCCAGATCTCGGCTATTGGAGGAGGCCCCCTGAGAGGGAGGTCCCTCACCTCTCACCCTCCCCAGCCCCAGCAATGAAGGCTAGCCCCAGGCACTCAGTGTTTGTGGGGGAGGAGAACAGAAAACTCCCCCCCCAGAGAACATGCCTTCTCTCTTGGACCTGCACTGAGGGTCAGCTGCTCTAGCACGTCTCTGCCGCCTCCTCCAAAGTCCACCAGCCCTGCTGCCAGGGGGGTAAAGAAACCAAGGCGGCCGCTGTCAGCAGGATGGGGACAGGACAGGTGTCGGCCCACGGGTCCCTTGTTGTGGTCGTCTGACACCCCCACCTCCTGGAGGCCAGTTCCCTTCTTTGGAAAATGTCACTTCCCCATTCCTAGACAATGGGACCCACAGAATGGACAGAGCTGAGTTTTGAACCCTGGTTTTTCTGTTCTAAAGCCAGTGTCTCCAACGATTTCCTTTTTCTTTTCTTTTTCTTTTTAATTGAAGTATAGTGGATTTACAATATTGTGTTAATTTCACCCAACTTCTTCCTTTAACTCCCTCCTTACCAGGTCCTGTCTCAGGCAGGATCCAGCCAGGGAAACAAGATTTCAGCGGAGAGGAACTGAACCCAGGCCCTGAGGGGCTGCAAAACCATTGGAATGAAGGCTGGGCAGTACCGCCATCCCGGTGTTTGGAAGTCGGGAAGTGTGGGAATTGTACCACAAGGGGGTGAGCCCCAGGAAGACCCCAGAAGTCACTGGCCAAGTGTCACATCTGGCAAAGCTCATACCTCCACCACTGCTGCTTCCCTCCAGCCTCTCAGATCTCTGTGACGGTCAGACTCTAACCCAGAACCCTGCTGCTGGGGACTCTGGGACCCACCACATGGTCCTGGGCATGCCTGCCTCTGCATCAACCAGCCCACAGGGCTAACATGAGGAGGCTGTGCAGTAACTTGTGTAGAAACCTTAGCGCAGAGGGTGGGGGGCCTGGAACTCAGGAAGCTCTCAACAAGCACCAGCTGCTGTTAGATTACATGATATTTACTTGGGTAGGAGTCACTGACTGCTTGGTTTAGCTGCCCCACTTCCGCTGTGCCTTCTGCCCTTCTCCACTGTGGGGGTCTTGGGCTCTAGGCTCAGGCCTGTGCATCCCTCTGCAAAAAATCAGGGACCCCGGGAGTCCTCCCAGAGGCTGTGGCTGCAGAATCCCACTGTGACAGTGCCCCTGGTGGCATGAGGCATCCATGGTATCCATGACAGGCACAGTGGCCCCCTAGAGCAGCCTGTTCCTGAGAACCCAGGCCGTGGGCTCCCAAGAGCCTCCCAATAAATTCTTTTACTTCTAAAGTTAACCTGAATGGCTCTTTGTTGTCTCTGCCTGGAGCTGTTGTGGCTGAGGCTCTCACATCAGTGCTGGGAGAGGATGGGAGGACCGGTGAGAGTGAACTGGAGGCATCCATGGACAGGAAAATGTGTAGCCACTGAAGGTAGTATCTTCAAAGAACAGGGAAAGTGCTCGTGATCAGTGTTTCAGTTGAAGTATGATTTACATAAAGTCTACAGCTTTTAATATACAATGCAATTATTTTGGACAAGACGTATACATGTGTGACTATCACTCAGCTCAGGACATAGGACATTTCCAGCCCCCAGAAGGCTCCCAAGTGCCCCCTCCCAAACAATATCTCCCAAAAGGAAACCATGATCCTGACTTCTGTGGTCAACTCGTTCTGCTGTTCCAGAACCTCCTATAAATGGGATCAGTGTATAACTCTTTGGTCTGTCTTCTCACACTCCACAAGTCACATTCTACTGTAACTACTTTGTGGTCTCTCTGTCCATCTGCCCATCCCTCTGTCCATCCATTACCGTATTTACTTTTATTGTTGCAACAACATAATCTTAACCAAAAAAAGGCAGGGTCCAAAATTATCCAAAAGCTATAGACCCAGAGAGGCTGGGAGGAAGTGCAGCAAAGCCTTGGTGGCCACAGCAATCTCTGTTTATACAATACAAAAAAATTTTCTTTTTAGTATTTCCCAAATTTTCTGCAATAAACTTCTAGTAATTTTTTTTTTGATCAAGAAAAAACATTTTAAATTAAAAAGGACCTTTGTCTTTTATAGGATTGGAATTTCTTTCTTTGGGGGAAGGAAGCAAGGGAGAGATGGGAAGGGGTGAGGATGGGAGAAGGGAGGGGTGGCTGCACCCATTCAAACAAAGGAAGAGCCCAGGGAGGAACCAGGTGCCAGCTGGAGAAAGGAGAGGAGGAGGCTGGGGGAGGACCATCAGTCCTGGGCAAAGCCCTCGCCTGCCTCTCCCTAAGACAGAGGTGTGGTTACCAGGGACCCGCAGGGGCAGAAAGAATGGCTCCCAAGCTGAAGCTGCAGCCCCAGAGGATCTGGGCAGTTGGTGGTTTCTGGGTCCAGCAGGCACTTTCAGAATGTGGGGATCAGAGCTCAGTCCTGGAAACGTGGCCCAAGCTCCCGGAAGGATAAATGAGGGGCCTGAAGGAAGTGAGTGACACAGAGGCACAATGCCCCCAAGCCTCCTGACCCTGAGAAGTGTGAAGGAAGGGCTCTGGGGGCTCCGCCCTGAGCTGAAAAGTTGACCAGTAAGAGCGGGAGAATCTCACCACAAGCAGCAGCTGAGATGAGGTTTGGGTGAAGGGAACAGAGGAAGAGACAGGGCACCAAGTTATGCGTGGGTGTTTATTTCTATGAAAAGCTTTAATAGGTATGCAAATGGCCAATGAGTTTGTGGAAAGATGCTCAACACCAGTGTTCCTTGAAGCATTATTCGCAATAGCTAGAAAGTGGTAACAACCAGTGGCCATTGACAGATGAGTGGATCTTTAAAACGAGGTCTATCTAAAAAGGACCAGAATTCTGATATATGTTATAACCTGGATGACCTCAGAGACATTGTGCTAAATGAAATAGGCCAGACACGGAAGGACACACATTGCACAGCTTCACTATACAAGGTCCCTAGACTGGATGGACAGTAGGTGGTCACCGGGGCCAGATGGAGGGCGGGACGGGGAGCGGTTGTTTAATGGGTACAGAGTTTCTGTTCTGCAAGATGAAAAGAGTCCTAGAGCCTGGTTGCACAGCAGTGTGAATTCACTTAACAATACTAAACCGTACACTTAAACAATTTTTAAATGGTAAGATTGGTCACCTGAGATGAGAAAGACCAACTTCTTAGGACAGACAGTAGGAGAGGGCAAGGACCCCACTGGGCTCATGGTCATGAGTTTAAAGGAAAACCAGCTGAACCAGTCATGGAATGTTCCTCCAGATCATTCAGCTTTTCAGGGGCAGGTGAAAAGGAGCCAGCTGGGTTTGCCTGGGGTGGGGGTTTGCCAGGCAGACATAGCAGAGGAAGGGAGTGATGAGTTAGGATAGGTCAACTGCTATAACAAAGAGCCCCCACACCGCTCTGGCTGAATCCGCAAAGCTTTGCTTCTGGTTCACTGAAAATCCTTCATGTGCTCCTGGTCAGGCATCTCTCCTCCACAGGGCGACTCTGGGGTCCAGGTTCCTTCCTTCTTGTGACGCTGCTGTTCTTCACTTTGCAGCCCCCCCCCCACCGGTCACCATGGAAGGGAAGGAAGGTGTGAGGAAGGCACATCAAATATTATATCAAATATTTAACCTCCTTGGCTCTGAAGGGACGACTTTAACCTCTGTGCTTGTCCTGGTCCGTTCACATGGCAGGCAAGCAGCCTTCTTTCCATGCGGGGATCCAGGGACCCAGGCACTTTGGAATCCATGGATGCCTTGGATTCATGGAAGCAGGAGGGCAAAGAGGCTTTCCCAGGGGGGAGAAGTGACAAGTGACCGACTCTAGGAGTTACATTGTCTTAACCCATCGCAAGGGGTGGGGGACCGGGAAATGTGATCTTCCTGTGTTTCCAGGAAGGAGGAGGGCACCCAGGGAGTGGGAGGACTCACGGAGTCTCTGCCAGGAGGGGCCAGCTTGTTTATGCGGGGGTGGAATCTACACTGGGGATGGAGAGAAGTGAAGGCTGGAGGGGAGAAAGTGGTCATTACAACTGTGAATGGAGGGTTGAAAGGGTGAGAAATGGGAGCCAGGGAGGGTCCCAGTGGAAAGCCCTAAGCTCAAAAGATAGGAGCTGGCATATCTAAAGCAGGGTGCTGGTAACACATGTCAGGATGGGACTATTTCTGGTGGTGAGAAAGCGCATAGTGAGGGCAGCATCCCTGGAGGAAGAGAGGGTCCAATTGAGAGGTCAAGGGCACAGAGGCCGTGAGGGTGGTCGTGCAGGTGGACGAAGCCTGGAGCACACTGTGTTTCTTTCCACACTCCAGCGGCCGGCCACACTCTGTTCTAAACGTTCTGTAACGATTCACTCATTTAATCCTTCTAACAACCATAAGAAGGTGGGTACTCAATGGTTCCCGTTGTGCAGGCAAGGACTGAGACACAGAGAGAATAATCACCTGTCCAGCGCCAAATGTCAAATAAGTGACGGAGGTGAGATTAGAATTGGGGCTGCCCTGCACCACCACCTCAGGAATCCCAATCTATTCATTCATTTATTTACACATTCATTGCACATGTGCAACGTGCAGGCACTGAAGGAGGAAGAGGGACTGAGGGGTCTGCAGATGCAGGTGGCCAGGACGGGGGGGGGGGGGGCGGTTTCACGGTATAAGCGCCAGGGCCACGGGTCCTTGGTCCTGCTTTCGGGCACCGGAACCTTTGCTCCATCACCAGGTGCAAGCTGCTGGAAAGCTGCTGATGGCCCAGGGCCCTTCTCCCCACCTGCCCCCCTCCAGGCTGGCGTAGCTGCCTCGGGCATTTCCTTGTTGCTATCATTGTAAACATAAGCTCTAATTGCCAAAAGCCGCCTCATCAAGCCGGTCAGAGGAAACCGGAAAAGCCTTTTGCTGCTCCTGGCCCAATGGTGGGGAAGCTCCAACCAGGTCCCAAGCCAGGGAGGGAAGGGATGTGTAGCACTGAGAGGCAGGGGGTGGGGGTGGGGGGTCGGTCCAGAGGCGCAGCTGCAGAGGCACGTCTGGGGCCCTGCGCAGGCCCCACCCATGTCTGCCCTTCGCCCCCAGCAGCCCCCCACCTGCCCCCCACCTGCCCCTCCTCCCAGTGCCCTAGAAAGAGAAAAGAAGGGCTCAGGAATCCAGTCCCGCCAGATTCCTTTCCTCCAGGGCAGCCCCTGGCCTTGGAATTTGGCCTGGCAGCACGGCTGGGAGTGGAGAGTAAGGCCACTGCTTCCCGGGACCAAGTGGATTCCAAGGCCACCTTCCTCCTTCTTCTTTCCCATTTCCCCCTTTCTGCCACCAAGCCTCCCTCTGCCCTGTTAGATAGCCTTCTGAGCAGCTCTGCTACTGGCCAAGGTCACACAGAGGGTCAGGGGCATCTGGGCTGGGGACGGCAAGTTCTCCTGGGAGGGGATATCCTTTAGGAGGCACGAACCAGATCCTGAGTTGGGAGAATGGGGAAGGGGATGGCCCAGCGCTGCCAAGGCATCTTGGGTAAGCAGAACCGCTGCTTCCTGCCTGCGCCCCTGGGCGTCAGCTTACCCATCTGTTCAAGGGGTCCTTGGGTCCTGCTGGTTCTTCTCCATAGAAAGGAGAGCCATCCCAAGGCCACCTGGCACAAGTCCAGCCTGCAGGGCCCAGGGCTGACAGAGAGAGAGGAGGACAGTGGCGTGCAGTGCCTGAACCAAGATTTCCCCACTCCTAGCCCAGAAGTCTGGTCCCTGCAGTGTGACTTCCATCATAACTGGGATCTTTTTGAAAAACTGCATTTATTATATTATAAAAGTAATGTATTCAGGGCACAGAACCACAAGACAAGTTTTCACCAAATTTGAAAGATGAGTTTGAAAGGCCTGGCTTAAAACGCAGGCTGTGAGGACACAGGGAAGACACACTGGGGGCCCCAGGGACCAATTCTAGTAGATGGACAGTCATTGCCAAGGCCTACCACTGGGCCCTTCGTGTGTCCAAAGGCCTCAGATTTAGGTGTTTGGTGTCATTTCTAAGCAAGGAGAGTTAGATTGTCACAGAGAGATCTGCTCAGGCTTGAAAGATGTCCTTCACACCACACCACTGAAGTGCTCTATGAACTGTAATTATTTTAAATTAATCCCATTAGCTTGTGAAGAGTAAAATCATCTTGTATGGGATCTTTTGCATGTGTGTTAAAGGCATTGATTTGCTCAGCTAAAGTGTTTCAAAGTTTTGATAATCTTATTGAGGTACAAGCGTGCCAAGGAGATACTACGGGTTCAGTTCCAGACCACCTCAATAAAGTGAATATTGCAATAAAGGGAATCACATGAATTTTTTGGTTTTCTAGTGCATATAAATGTTATGTTTATACTGTACTGTAGTCTACTAAGTGTGCAATAGTATGTCTAAAAAAACAATGTGCATACCGTAAAAATTAAATATTAAAAAACACTTTATTGCCAAAAAATACTATCATCTGAGCCTTCAGCAAGTGGTAATCTTTTTGTAATATATGGTCAACTTAAAAAAACACACAACTGAAGTTGGAGAGTTAGGTTTTATTTGGGGAACTTATTGAGGACTAGAGCCCGACAAACAGCCTCTCAGATAACTCTGAGGAACTGTTCCCAAGACGGAGGAGCCAGGATATACAAGAGTTTTTGCAGGAAAACAAACAAACTTGTAGTTGAACATCAAAAGATGACTGCTAATCACAAAACCCAGACACCTCAAGTTAATGATTTTAGTGCTTTTCTCTGCATGGGAAGATGCAAGAGTCTGGGCTTATTGAAATCACTCCTTTGCTGTGCATCTTGTCCAGGGCCATTATCTTGTTTCTCTCCTTGCTGAATTCCCCTCTGGGTGCAGTGGCTGATGGCTTGGTGGCGGGCAACATTCGCTGTTTACTGAAATGCCAGGCAATATTGTGAAGGAAAAGCCCAGCTGGGCTAACGAGCTAAGTCACAAATCTAAGTGTGATAAGTGTCGGTTTACTGATCTAAGTTCTGCCGGGCTAACTCGTAAATCTAAAGTTTAGTGTCAGTTTACTGGGCTAACAAGCTAACTCGTAAATCCAAGCTCAACAAGTGTCAGTAACGTGATCTGTTCCAAATTGATAAGCTCCAGTGTACTGATTCCTAGCTTTTTGTTGTTTGAACCTTATTGGCTAATAGCCCCATACTTGTAATTAACCTTATAAAACCTCATGTGCACGTCTTGGAGGTGCTCAGAGCTTCGGAGCAGAAGCCCCTCTGAGCCCCCCGGCGTAATAAATCTGAGTACTCCAACCCTCCGAGTGGTGCTTGTTTCTTGGCTGGCCTGTCATGTCCGTAACAATATTTTTTTGTCCACAAAAATGAATATAATAATAATAATAATAAAAAGATGAAAATATTGCCAAGATTACCAAAATGTGACAAAGGCATGAAGTGAGCAAATGCTGTTGGAAAAATGCTACCAATAGGCTTATTCAATGCAGGGTTGCCACAAGCCTTCAATTTGGGAAAAAATGCAGTATCTACGAGGTGTAATAAAACAAGTAATGCCTGTGTTTCTTCATTTTTGAAAGTGCTAGAAGCCTCAAAGAATGGAAGTGGCCCCAGGCCCTGGTAGGCCTCTGGGGGGCCCTCCTGCTTTGCCAATTGCCAGACCTCCTGCAGGCTTTGCTCTTGCTTCACCCCCACCCCCGCCCCGTGCTGCAGGGCCACCCTTACTAACAACCAGTAATGACTGCTCTCTGCCAGCCTCTGGGAATCCAGCTAACAATCAATAGAAAGGCGCAGCTACCCTTTGTGGGGCCCTGAACTTGAGCCCACCCTTTTCCGGCTGGCTCCCGCGATTTCCCCAGCAACCTTGTAGGGTAGGAATAATGATCTCTGTCTGGCTTAGAGGGGTAGGTAACTTGCCCAAGGCCACACAGCTGGTGGAGGCATAAGCTCCAAAGATGCTACACATGGGGAATGTGGCGAGGGCCTGTCCCACCCACAAGACATGTGGGTATACAACTCACTGCTTTCATTAAACTCTGGGCTCTAGGTCCTGCCTGTGGCCCTGAAGTGCTGGGGCTAGGGGTATGGTAGAAGGGCGCCTCTGAGAAAGGTCGTGCTTGGCCTTGGAGACCTCTAGGAAGCTGCTGGCTTTCTCCAGCTGATGAGCATCCTGGCCTGGGGCCAAACCCAGGCACTCAGTGAGAAGCCCTGTTCCACATTACACTGCTGGTGGGGGCTGTAACCCAATCTTGAGCATGCAGGATTTCAGCCCATCAGCCTCTTTGCGCTTACATCAATATTTTAAGGGTCAGAACTGAATTTGGGATGTCTGGTCCCAAGTACAGCCTGGGAGCAGGCGGTGAGCCCAGCCCAGGTCTGTTTCTCCAGTCCTCTGGGGAACTTGCATTATGCCAAGTGCCTAGGACCTCCTGTGTCAAAGGTGATTTTGGTGCAGAAGAATGGGGCTCCCCCACATTCAGAGAGGAGTCCTGGGTGGGTCCTTGGGTACTGTCCTTCTTGCTACCTGCCTTGGACAAATAGTTTCACTTCCTAGTGAAGCTCAGCCTTCTTACTGTTAGGTGCTGATTACACCCACCTCACTGCTGGCAGGGAAAATTCACAAGTGCTGAGCTACAAGTAAAGGGCCTGCTCCTACCGAGGGCTTGACAAGCGGCCCTTCGCTTTGAAGGGAGGCAGACTCACAAAGCCCTTCCTAGGAACAGGCCTTGCAGCTGAAGCTGGTGGCAGGGCTGGGGCCCAAGAGAGGACCCCTCTGTTCTGCCCAGTGGCCCTGACGACTCCCCTACCAGGCCCCGCAGGTCAGACTAGGGGAACCAGTCTGTAGGAAGGCCAGAGACTGGACAGGGACCTCCCGCTCGATCTCTCCCCACATCCCTCCTTAGGCCCATCACCCACACCGTGTCTGCTTTCAGAATTCAGCATCAAAGAGCTTTTGGAAAATGTTTTCTGATGTCCTCGGAGAACAGATTCCATAATTGGAATGCACTCTCCAGTGCCTGTCATAGCCAATTTCTCTCCAAGCCTCATCCACATGTGCACAAATGATCACTTTTTGGCGATCAGAATGTACATTCTAGTCTGAATTTTTTTCTTACACAACACTGTCTTCCGAGACTGAGTTACTACAGGTGTGTGCACTATTCATCCCTGAATGCCAGCTGCTGGCAGAGAAGCCAAGCCATGCAGCGCAATGCATGGAACAGCAATACAGTGGTGGGTGGTGGGGGGCGGGGGGTGTTTCCCAACCACTTCGCATGCATCCTCTCACCCCTCATGACAACCCTGTGCCCCAGGGGTTATAATCTGTATTTTACAGCAGAGGACACTGAGGCTCAACCCCAAGCCATACAGTTAGTAAATGCTGAGCCAGGACTTTGTTCATTCAGTGAATACTTCTGAGCATCTACAGACATCAGGCCTTGCTGGGCACGCAGCAAACAGGACACTCAAGGTCTCTGCTCTCCTGGACGTTCCAGTCTGCAGGGGAGACAGACAACGCACAATAAACCAACAAACAAGGATGAGGGGAGAGGGAGAGGGCGGCGGCGGTGGGGTGGGCAGTGATGCTATTCAACTGGAGCAGGACCAGGCATAGCTGTTTTCCTCACCATCCAGTGCGGCCTAGCCCTACGACTGGTGCACTGAGGGCACTCAAGAAATGTATGCAAAATGAACTCTTCCTACCAACTTCACTCTGCTAATTGGTTTGACTTTGGTTTAACTCCTCCTGATACACCTACATCCTTTGTAGCCCAGTCCAGGGCACTAGACAAACATTTAGGTTATTTCCAACTTCCTTCACTTAGAGATAACGTAGTGAGGGACAGTTTTATGCACAGGGCTTTTTGCTTCAGAGGACTTTTCTTGGGAAGAAGTCTTGGGAATAAGGTTGCCACCTCAAGGGTCATGGGCATATTTGTCCTTCTGGGTTTCTCCTTTAGATAGTGAAATGTCTGGCATTTTCCCTAAGCACCTACCACGTGCCCTGCTTGCCTTCACTATACATCCTCACAGATGATTCTAGAAAGTTACTATTATGCCAATGCAGAGCTAAGCAGCCTGAGGCTCCACTGCCTGGTAGACATGCCTTCTCAACCTTTCAAAGCCCAGATGAAACACCCCTGGGAGGCTCCCCCAACTTCTAAGAGCAGAATTAGTCTTTTTTCATGTAAAACCAAATACATTAGCATTACTACATACCAAGTTTCCTCAGTCTCTGCCTCAAGGTTTGGGAGGTTTGGCATGGAATTGACCATTCCAGTGCTAAGGATGGGCCCTGAATGGCCAGTCCAAGGATGGGCCTTTGAGAGCCAAGTTCAGGACTTGAATTTGACTGTAGGGGAAATGTTTCCACAGGGACATGGTGCTCTTCACACATAGAAGCCAGGACATTGGCCATGCTCCTCATCTTAGCCAAGGGGCCTCACCTGAGTCCTGCAGTCACTGTAGGACTCAGTCTCCACATCCACTAAATGGAGGCAATAACAGATGTAACTTTCCCAACATCTTTCATGAGGCAACTTCCTATTCCCACAGGGAACT